>NC_081209.1:18373303-18973303 GCF_902713425.1 Acipenser ruthenus | reverse complement strand
CAAACCGTGCCCAGCCGCTCTGTCCTCTTTGCTGAATCTTTAGCCATGCAGGTAGCAGGGCACAGTATCTTTGGATAATGTAGCTTGGTTACAGCAGACTCAGACTTGTTTGTCTAATAAAGTCTCTATAGGTTTTACAGCAGTAATAGTTCTCCCATCAGGCCTCAGTTTCTTTGCCTTGGGTAGCTGACTTGCATGAAGTTTTCTTCCTCTCTCCTAGATCTGTTCTCAGTCAGAGTCCCGGAGCTGCGGCTTTGCTTAGCAGAGTGACAGCACCTAGTTTAGTAATCAATGTGGAGTGCAAAATGTGTAGTTTTGCTTGGATATTTATAGTCTTGTCTCTGCTAAGTAGCTCTCCGCATGAGGTCATGTTTGTATCTTACCAGGTCCTTTGATGTTTAATGTCCTCTCCCACTCAGAGCTTTCATTAATTTGTCCACTTATATTTCTAATGCACTTTTAGGTATTAATATCACTGCACCACATCCTTAACAGCTTAATTATCAACCCCAGTTCAGCGCTAAAATATCAGTGAGAATTTAATAGAAATCATTATTCAGTTGATGTGTGTTTCTTTCACAAATTAAAATACTGATAATTATAACAAGAATCCCTTCCTTTGTGGATGCAGTGTTAAATCAAGTAGAACAAACACAACACTGGCAGATTATAAATGAAGACATACATTTTTGCATTGCACAGAAACTGCAATATTTTTTTTAAAGTTGTTCAGTAAAATTAATGCTGTCCTGTCAATATGGGACCACACTCTAATGTGTGACAGGATAGTTCTGTATTCACCCGGCTAGTCAACTGCAGTAAAAGCACAGAAACATTTAGTAGAAAATAGTAAAAGTACACTGATAGCATTGTACTGATAACAAATATGGTGTGTGGACAAAGGGGCATGTTCAGGCACATCTTTTACTTGATTTCGTGTGGGCATCTTACAAACCCGTCCTGTCTATAGTTGAGAGGATTTTACAGTAGCCAAATGTCCCATATAAGTTCTCCAACTCCTCATCTCCACAGGAGTACCTGGAACCAATCATGTTACGGTCAAACAGGGACTGCACAGTGTGCGGTTGCTGAGGTGAAAGTCCAGTGGGATATAAGAACATATAAGAACCAACATAAAACTTTGGTTGTATATCATTTGCAGTGAGACTGTGTTCTTGATACTGGCCATGATGCTGGGTGGAATTCAGACGACCAGCAAGATGAAGATGGTCCCCTTGCTGGTTATGATTGTCAGTCCACACCATCAAGGCTAGGCCTATCCACATGGTACTACATCTCTGGAATGTTTAGCTTAATTCAGGCATGGGCAAAATGGCCCTAATTGCAACTACTTCTTTACTGCGGTGAACTTCAATAGGACTACATCCAAAGCTTTCTTGGTTTATGCAGAGGTGCTTTAAAGAGCTGAAATCACCATTATACATACCGGGCATCAACAGCCACCTGATTGAAATAACATTCAGTCACTTTTGACCTTGGCAGGATTGCAACCGACATTCTAGAGGTGTGTGATGGATGCGAGTGGTGTATTGAATAAATAAATAGTCCCGAAACAGTATTTCTCCCAAAACGACTGTGTTTATTGAAATAAACCTCCCCTTTACCAGCGATGGTATTTGGGGGGAACACAGCTGGCTGACACACAAAACAAAAATACAAAACCCAAACAGAAAGTGTCCACAATGAAATCCTGAGTGTCCTGTGCATGAGAGTCCTCTGTAATCCACACAGGGTGTGCTGATGTTGGTGAAGGGAAGGTAGTGCTCTGTGATATGGAACTGGCTCCTTGGCTGCTTCCCGCGCTCCTACTCCGCCTCTGAAAACACACAACAAACAACACGTAATCCAAAAAACACAACGCTCCGGCTGGTGGCTCAGTTTCTCAGCGCAAGCGGAGGTAACTGACGTATCTGCTTCTCCTTTGTACCCAGCAAACTCCTCCCTGCAGTCAACGCATCGCCATGGTTTCTCCAATAGAGAGCTGCCCCGCAGCTGACTGCAATGGAATCGTCCTGAGTACTTGCAGCTACGCGCCCCTCCTAATATGGTCACCTTCCGGTTTCCACCTACCACCGAGGTGGCGGATCTAGGAGGCAGCTTACCTTCCCCCTTACACAGCGCCCTTTCTAATCGGGAGGGAGTTTTACAGCATCGATCCTCGATCCTTTCTCTCTCTATCACAAGGTGAAAGGGCTTTATAACCCATTTCCAGTCCAGTGAGCCACATATTTATTTTTAATATATATATATATATATATATATATATATATATATATATATATATATATACACACACACACACACACACACACATATATATATATATATATATATATATATATATATATATATATATATATATATATATATATATATATATTAGGGTTGTATAGGCCAGCTGACAAATGGAATAACCCAGATGAAGATTTGTTACAAACTGCTTAAATTGGTAATCCTTGCTGCAGTTAACCTGAATAAAGATACGGGTCATTAATTATCTAATTGGTCATTTACTGCTGGTCACAACTATTTGCTGGGTATTAGTGCATTAATAATATTAACATGTACCATGCGCTTATATGTTGCATATATAATTGATAGCTTTCTGAGACACCGTGTTTGCTGCATAACCAGAGCACATATTAAATTGTAGAGTAGGTACAGGACATTTTATAGTATGTTTTTATTTTCAAGTGTCACAAACCTTTATTATAAAACCACGGAAACATAATAGGACTTTAAGTTCTTCAAGGTCAGTAACTAAATATAAAATACATCCAGCAAGGAGATGTTTTCTCTGAACTGTTACTGTATCTGATAAATGTCTTGCTTCAATTGAATCACCTTTTTTTCTGTTAGTGGTGGTTTTAACATAGTAAGACCATATATAGGTAGTTTTGCAATGTCATAATTCAGCTCTTTTTTTATTGTGAAACAGGTCATAGTATTCTATACAGAAAATATTTGTATCAGGTCTGACATGGAATTAGACAACTGCTTTTACTTGAGTGGACAATTGATCTAATCTAGCTGAGTGCGAGGGAAAAGATTCGGCACATTTGCAAAAGTAGAGTTAGAAATGAGAAAGAAACATTTAATAAAAATAATGAAAAAAAGACATTTCCATGGGATAAATCTGTTTGTATGACCATTGCACTGTTTGAGAACATGTTAACTAACAAAATCATAGTTTTGAGATATGAGCATTTACGGTATTATTATTATTATTATTATTATTATTATTATTATTATTATTATTATTATTATTACAATGATAAAAACGTTGCATTAGACCAAATGTTCTGCATGTGATTTAGCTTCTTCCACCTGAAGCAATCAGCTTGTTCTTGCTGGTTCCACCTCTTGTAATGATCATGTATTATAATTTCCTGTAATTTGAGTAATAACACCCTCTGGAGCCTACTGGGTAAATAGAGTATCTCTCAGACTCTCACTCTTCTACTAAAGAAATTACCAGAGGAAGCCTCCAGCCCTCACACAGGCACTTCCTGCTGATTGGCAGCAGATTGGCAGGGGGTTGAGGGTACTGCTTTCTCAGCTGGCTGCAGTGTTGCTCCTTGTGCCTGAAGGTCACAGCTTTACAATCCTGCCTGAGCCCTGATGGATTGCTTTTACCAGCTCTGACGACTTCTGTAGTTAGAGGTGCTTTACCCAGGTTCCAATATGCAGGTGATATAGATTTACTATATAAGCACTCTTTGGAATAAAGCAGAATATTTTACTTTAATTCAACAAGCTCATTTTCTCAAATTCATTGTATTTAATACCAGGACTGACATTATTTTATTTAGTGATTAATAGTGTTAAGCTTTTGTATTTTATCCAGGATACTGAACAATTAATTAAATTATCCATGTTTTATTTCATTATTTCAGTAAGTGTGATAGCAGAACATTCAAATGACTGAGATTTAAAGCAAATAAAAATTTAAATGCATGCTCATTTCTTTTCTTTTAGGAGTTAGACTGCTATAATTCACATATTAAAATCGACATATCTGGGATGTACATAGCACTTTTTATACTAATCTTCTTGTTGCATATTTCGATTTTTAAATAGATGATTTATGCATTTTCTGACAACATCAAAAAAAGACCTTGAAGGGATTTATTTGTGGTTTGACTTACTTTGATCATGTTTGCTGTTGTTGTTGTGAAGCATGGAACATAGGGTTAAAAGGTGGTTGTACTGTATGTATACTTATTATACAGATTATATCAGCTCGCTGCTCCTATCTCCGTACTGCAAAAATGAGCTGTAACTGAAATTTGCATAGCATATTTATCAAATGTAGCTGGTATACTCTGAGTTTGTTAATATCTGCACATTAGAGGCAAAACATGCATTTTTTAAAAGGTGCAATATTTTCAGCGGGTAATATATTTTCAGAAGCATACAAATGAACACAACTAAATCATAAAATGACATAAACCATGTGTCTTGCCATAATAAGGTTAGGCAGGGTAGCAGAAACTGAACTGCACACTTGTACTGCACATATTACTCTAAACTTTCTGAGCTTTTGTGTCGCAGCCTGCTGCTTACACTTCATTGCTTCCCTCTCTGCTGTTCTTACTTCACTCGATTTATTCTCACTGGTTTCTCCCTCTTTCATTAGTGACATGCTTTTTAATTTTTCACCAGTACGAATCAACAACTGATCCATCCTTGTATAACCAAACGCCAGGTAAGCAATGCAGTTTTACAGTTACAAAGTGACCAACAATTTCATTACGTTACAGGATCTTTTCTGTGACCCCCTTTTGGGGAGCGCCCCCCAATTTGAGAAACCCTGCTCTAGATGAACAATATCCTTAAGCACACAGAACCAAGAGCAGGCCACAGAACTATATTTGTTAATGCTGAAGTCATAATGCAGCCCACAGGATGGCAATTATAGCATGCATTTAGTTTGGTAGCCCTAGTGCAATGAGATGGCCAATTAGGACACTCATAACAAGCAGTTACAAAACACACTGGTGTCAGTGATAAAACAACACAGAGTAAATATATGCAGTGGAAACACCAGGCAAGCAACAGTATTGTTTTATTCACAAATCAATTAAATGCTAAAAGCCAGCGATGTCCATTCAGGTTTCAGGACCATGGTCAGCAACTAGCAGAGCAAAGACAGGTTTCAGGCCCGTGAGCGCTCCTCTCAGAAAGCCCTCTAGTCCCGCGGGCGGAACACGGAACTGCACGTAAATATTATATTTCATAACTCATTTTTAATATTATTACAAAAGCAAAAGAGGAAAAAAGCTGACTCGATATCAAAATCGTTGTTTTCCTACCGTCAAACATCGAAGGAATTTTTCGAATCCGTCATTTCACCGCTGAGATATCCCATCCACAATGTGTCTAGTACCCCCTTGCATTCAAAACAAAAGCAATCGACTAGCTTGCGTTTTGCTGCTCTGGTCTTACAACCTTGATGACGATAAAGTCTGATCACGTTGTAGGGGAGGTCACAAGCTTTCCATTCATACCTTTACTTTGTTTGTAACCCAATCCATCACAGAGTAATCGATGTGCAAACAAACACGCCCACCTCTTGAATGAGATAAGGGAACAAAAAAAAAAGCCTTTCAAAGGCAAATGCATGTGGCAATGGCTAGCCTGTGAGGTGCCAGAAGATAACATCCCTTTTAGAACTTAGTATATCAATTGACATAAAGATTTACACAATGTTTATTTTTGGAGAGGTTTGGGGACCCTTGGGCTTAGCTTTGTAAAAACTCCTGTAGAATTTGATCCCTTTGTTCAAACATTTCCTGCTCTTTTCATATGCTACAAGTTGAAAAAATGACTATAGAACATAAAAAAATGAAAAGCGTTTGTTGTTTTTTTTTGTATTTTTTCTGGATATCTCCTTCCAGTGTGGTACTGAGTAAGACTTTTATCACACCTGAGGTTTTAGTCTTGATGCCCAAGGGGTTACCTTGAATTCAAGCCCTGAACCATGCCTGTGCTGTCTATACTTTGGAAGATATTGTGATTTATTTAAGGGCACAGCCCCCCAGGCGGAAATTGTCTGTGAGGGGCTGGGGTTTTGACAGGTTAATAAGGTAATTACTAGCACCACCTCAGGAAACCCTGGGTAGAAATGAAAGAAGACAGCCACGTCTAGCTTAGAGGGATGGACCTCGTCCCTTCTCTTATAAATTATGCATTTTTAAATAACAATACATACCATTTTATCTTTGTTGAAATTCTGTTTTTTTTGTTTTTTTTCTTACACAGATTTCTCATTTAGAGGAATATAATATTAAAAGAGACACACTGTTACACTGTTACACTGGTGGAGGTCCTCTAACTACATTGAAAAGAACACCTGAACTTGTGGTAGAGATTTCTGGAGAGGAACCCCCATTATTTTGGGGGATTTGCCTGTGAAACCAACAATAATGTGACTTTGTGATCATTTTAGATGTATCAGTAGATGAAGATAAGCAGGCCGATGAAAAAGGTAGAATGTTTTAAAATCAATACATTAATTTCATTTTCAAACTGCTATCAGTTACTGTGTAGAACATAACTTTTTTGTTTAGTTTTGTTATGTAAATAAATATTAATTGTAATTTGTTACTCATTCACTCATGCCTTTGCTGTCATATATTCATTTAGCTTGATTTTATATTACCTACGTAAGTATAGTAAGAACATAGAGACAATAGAGATAAAGGTGAAAATAAATACTGTATCTACTGTATTAGATTTGCTTTGTAAATATTAATTTTTATTTATTTCTTAGCAGACACCCTTATCCAGGGCGACTTACAATTGTTACAAGATATCACATTATTTTTTACATACAATTACCCATTTATACAGTTGGGTTTTTACTGGAGCAATCTAGGTAAAGTACCTTGCTCAAGGGTATAGCAGCAGTTTCCTCCCCCTGGGATTGAACACACGACCCTCCGGTCAAGAGTCTAGAGCCCTAACCACTACTCCACACTGCTGCCCCATATAAAAATAAATACATACACGTTATTATATCATTATCTTAAAGAGTATACCATTAAAGCATATTGATAATCTTAAATCACCTGAGTATTCTATCATTTAAACCGAGTTTTACACTTTTCCAAAATATATATTTGAAATTATTGCAGCCAATGCATATTGTAGCAAGCTGTAAATTCAGTGGATCTGTTTTGACATTTTCCTTAACACAGTACCACATTTCAAAAGTGAAATGCAACCCATCAGTTCAATCAGAGTATCATCATTGTGGAGGAGGGAGTATGGATACGCCTGCTCCTCCTGGGAGAGGATAGGCTGAAAAAACTTAAAGGATCCCAGTGATAACCCATTTCATATCATCACCACTCTTTGTGAAGAAGTATCTCCTTTACTCTGCTCAAAGACTATTTCAACGTCATTTCCAACTGTGTCCTCTAGTACTGGTTTCTGTGCTGCCCTTAAAGTTAAACAGTGTTTTTCAGTTCTTCAAAACTGATATGAATTTGTGAAACTGTGTATTACTTCAGTTTTTCCTGACTTTGACATTGGGTATATTTTAAATGTGCGTGACACATCTTTAGCAGCAACACTAACTGTACACTAGGCAGCTACAGAAAGTACAGTAGTGGGGATGTTGTAAAAATGAACATGTGTTCTCTAGTGCTTTGTTATTATACTCTCTGCTGGGGGCTTGGTTTCAGAAATAAGTGTTTTTTTTTTAAATATATATGTAACTGTGTAAGTCCAGGCAGTCTACCCTTTCCTTGCTTGGATCTGTGTTAAGAGCACTTTTTTTCCTTGAATTTAAACTCCATTAGGAAGCCCCCAGGTAACAAATAAATCAAGTGACAGAACAGTCACCATCTTTCTACAGGACACTGTATGAAATTGACCAGGAATGGCTCTAGAGTCTGACTGATGGTAGTTAGGTACTTTTCTTGTTTCTTGTTGAAGTCCTTAATTTACCATGGTATAAATATTTTAGGTTGGTATTCTTTTTCAGCCATTTAACGGTTTGTATTAGACGCTACCTTGCTCAAACGTTGTAAATCTTAATGTAACATTACTTTCATCTGATACAAGCCAAATCTGATCTGAACAAAATGTATGTGACTATATCCCATCAATATCTTGGTCTAGAATATAAGAGCATAAAACAGTATGAAAATGAGAGGAGGCCATTCATCCTGTCAAGGCTCATTCATTGTTAGCACCATTTGCCTCTGCTAGGAATATCTAATTTAATATAGTCGTTTGTTAAATACTAGTTTTTTAGATCCTTGTGGTCAGGATGGCTTGGTGGTGACGTCAAACCAGGAAGACTCAGGCACAAGTAGTGAGTCGCTCGTATTTATTAAATAAAGTAAATATCGGAACAGAAACAAAACACCTTGGCCTTATCTTATCTTACTGTCACTTTCTCTCTGCTCTCTCGTTCCTACTCTCCACTCTCAAATGAGCGGCTGCTTTGGTTTTATATGGTCATCTCCCAATTGGTAATTCCTTCATTAATTTGGAACACAAACACAAAACAGTACATTTAAATAATAATAATACAAAAGAAACACAGAGGCAGGGTGTACCCCATCACTATCCTACTACGTAAGCTGGTAGACTATTCCATGCATTTAGAACTCTGTAAAAAAGTGCTTCCTGCCTTCCATTCTAAACTTGCTTTTACTCAGCTTCTATTTCTGTCCTATTGTTCTACTCTCTCTGCTAAATTTGAAGTTGTGACTTGGGTTAACTTTATCTATACCATTAAGAGACTTCAATTAAGTACCCTCCTTCCTTTTTCTATGCCAAAGAGATTTAATTATTTTAGCCTTTCCTCGTAGCTCATGTAATCACGATGTATTATATATACAGTACAAGATGTTGCTTCTCAGATGTTGGATCTACACAGCATATACATTTTAATATGTTAACAGGTTTTCAGTAAGGGCAGGAAGATAAAAGATTACAATCACTAGGGTAGTTTTAAACTTAGCCGCAAACTTAAGAGCCCCAGGAGATTATTAAGTGACACACTCCAAATGTGAAATCTTCTGATTATAGGCTGTATCTTGACAGTAGTAAAACCCATTAAGAAAGTGTGTAGTTTATACTGTAGCTAATCTGAGTTATAAAGACATTTTAGCTGTAAGTTTGGTTTTTTATCAAGCTAATGTTAGCTTAAAGAGTGACGTTCTAGAGGGATAAAACATGCCTAGCTTTACAGCACTCTGGCAAACACATTTCCAATGCTTTAATAAAAGCCATTTAAAGTTCACTTGCATCACTGCCATTCTCAGAGTGAGATACATATGCTGTTTTATCAGCGGGGATTAGGGAATACGATTTTACATAACTATCAAAATCACCCCAATGCAGTCAGACTCATGAGACTTGTAAGCAGTACAAGTTAAAACATTTGAAATATGTCTGAGCTAGTATGTCTGGCTTACCTAGCAAAAAAAGGCAACCCTATTGCCCTTTTTTAATCTTTACTTTGTACTTTTCTTTGAAAGTGGACTGTGAAAAATGTCAACTTGGCTCTTCCAAGGATAAAAAGATAAAATTTCTAACCCTTACCTTGCCCTTTTATAGGATTGTTAAAAATTTCCAGGGAATTCTAGAAACGTCCCTATACACCAGCTTGAGAATCAGTGCTCTATCATAGTGATATGGGCTACAGCTGCAGTGGACCAGATTCAGGGAAGGCGTTTCCTCTATATATGGTCGTTGATACCTAAACCACGTGTAACAGAAAAAGATTCCAGGGTAAGATTTGTGTGCATGTTTTAGGTACCCCCCTCCCCTCTGTTTATTTGTATTATTTGTGTATTTTATTATTATTATTATTATTATTATTATTATTATTATTATTATTATTATTATTATTATTATTATTATTATTATTGTTGTTACTGTTTAATGTATTTTATGTGTACTATTGTTTTGGGTTGGCAGGGAAGGGTTAAGTGCCTCCCCTGCCAAAGAAATAGGTCTGTAGAATGTGCCAGCAGCGGCCCAGATAAGCTGTGTACCTGCCGTTTTTATACATTAAAAAATCAGAAATATGCACAAAATTTAAATTTAATGCATACAAATACGCATAGCAATTTTGCTGCACAGCTTGTCTGCCTCCCCTAAAACTTCCACTAACAACTACAGAATACAATGTCTTCAGTTACTAGGAAACTATACACAAGAAAAACCAACCAACCAAACATTATCCAAATCACTGGCTAGCCCTGTTGTCTTTGCAGCCAATCAAGAACAATTTGAAGCTATACAGGTTGAAGCGTAAACACCCTAGTCCAGTTACAAATCCAACTGGAACCATCGTCAGAGGCAACCGCTAAAGAAAAGGTGCCTAATATTCAACAAACTGTTTTATAACTTATTAATGCATTTCCTTATTTTATTTACCTGTATGGCTTTATATTGTTTATATAAGTTTTAACATGTTCACTGAGTTTAAGAATTTCATGTTAAAATAGAAGTAAACTAATTAATTTGCAGAGTCAGTGTGATACCTTGAAAAAAATGTGCTGAGCCGATGTAGAACACACGTGTGGTTGTACAGTAGTTCAAAGTAACATTGCAGTTAAAATGGAAGGCTTTTTTTAATGACTACCCTATTACCATTAAAGATTATACAGTATTTATCGAGATTACTCGTGACTTAAAGGTAATCTTGCATTTTACCTCATGAAAATACATTTTACTCTCTGAGTGTTAAAATTAGAGGGTAAGTTACTCCCAGACCCAAAACTTATCAGGATCATTGTGTGTCTGAGCTAGATTGAATGATTGACAATTAATCAAGCTATCAAGCTTAGGCACAGCTGCATAAAAGAGGCAGTGACCTCTCAGTTGGGGAGAGGGTTGAATATAGACAGAGAGTCTGCAGATATAAGGAGAGAGAGAGAGAGAGAGAGAGAGAGAGAGAGAGAGAGAGAGAGAGAGAGAGAGAGAGAGAGAGAGAGAGATCCATCACAACGAAAGCAAAACAACTGCTACCCAGCTAGCTGCAGCATAGTGGAGACTTGGGAGCTGCCGCCACTGAGCCAGCACACACATCCGAAAACACCACTACCCCTGCACAGCACACACATCCGGAAACACCACTACCCCTGCACAGCACTCAGCACTGGAAACACCACTACCCCTGCACAGCACTCAGCACTGGAAACACCACTACCCCTGCACAGCACTCAGCACTGGAAACACCACTGCCCCTGCACAGCACTCAGCACTGGAAACACCACTACCCCTGCACAGCACTCAGCACTGGAAACACCACTACCCCTGCACAGCACTCAGCACTGGAAACACAACTACCCCTGCACAGCACTCAGCACTGGAAACACCACTACCCCTGCACAGCACTCAGCACTGGAAACACCACTACCCCTGCACAGCACTCAGCACTGGAAACACCACTACCCCTGCACAGCACTCAGCACTGGAAACACCACTACCCCTGCACAGCACTCAGCACTGGAAACACCACTACCCCTGCACAGCACTCAGCACTGGAAACACCACTACCCCTGCACAGCACTCAGCACTGGAAACACCACTACCCCTGCACAGCACTCAGCACTGGAAACACCACTACCCCTGCACAGCACTCAGCACTGGAAACACCACTACCCCTGCACAGCACTCAGCACTGGAAACACCACTACCCCTGCACAGCACTCAGCACTGGAAACACCACTACCCCTGCACAGCTCTCAGCACTGGAAACACCACTATCCCTGCACTGCACTCAGCACTGGAAACACAACTACCCCTGCACAGCACACACATCCGGAAACATCACTACCCCTGCACAGCACTCAGCACTGGAAACACCATTATCCCTGCACTGCACTCAGCACTGGTATCTGTAGTTCCTTGCCTGTGTGTGGTTACTTCCTGGTCTGTGACATCACCACACAACCATCTGTCCACAACCTCATAACCCATATTATTTTTATGGTCAAGGCTAGCAGCAGGAATCACAGCACAAGCAAACACATTTAGCACACTTTTATTTTATAAAACAAATAATAAACAAAATAGTAGCTCAGGACTTACATGTACTGGCCTATGTATAAGCACTTCCTCTCTCCCAAGTTCCTCCCTGAACTCCTTCAACCTGACTGCTGAAAATCCCAGGCTTCTATCCACCTGGCCTAGCCAGGTAGATTGAATCCATAATTGCCTGTTCAATCTCAGGCCTCAGCTTCCCTCACACGCCTAACATTCTTATGCAGGGAAAGCTGAGGCCCAGGGAAGGCAATAACTAATTGTGTGCAGGGTTTTTCGACATTTGACTTAATTTCTTCATCCTTGGGGAGGATGACCAAGACAAAGAACGCTGATTGAGGTACATTTGCTCAAGCAATGCATCTAGGTCCACTTCAGCTGGAATGACCCTATTTCTGTAGCTTTGCATTAAATTAATTTGAATCAGCTTAGTGCAAGGGTTATGGTTCTGTGTAACATAAACAGTGTTGCTGTTACCCTTTGTTAAGGAGATTTTAGTTTCAATGGCATTATTAACCTGATTAAACAATAGCTACTTCAACTACAACGACTCCTACAAACAACACATTTGCAGCTCTGTGTGTTTGTTATGGTCAAACTGTTTTTCTCTCTTTTTCCATTTTTAATGAGACCATTTCCTTTTCATAAAGACAGGCCTCAAGGCGACAGCAGGGTCGCATAATCAAATACAGTGCAGAGTATTGAATACATCTAGACCCCAATAAATGTCAGAGTTTGGTGAAGGTTTATTGCTGGTTGACCCTACTGCTTCCCATATTTTATTTATCTGTTACAATTGATTTCTCTACCTAAAGTTGTGCTTTGCAACTCCAGTCCCCAGAGACCCCCCCAACACTCCAGTTTTTTATTTTAAAAAATGTTTTTCCATCCTTGATGGGTGGTTGATGTGTTCCTTATGTATAAAATCTGAAATCTATTCTCAGTATTCATTAGGTTAATATGAAATTAACATCTGGTTGCCTAGCATGAAATGAATCAGATAAATATGCCCAAATTGTTTTCTGAGGAAAATAATTCATAAATGTGTTGAGGATATAAAAAGCCCTTTTAAAGTGGTTACATACAGTATGCAAACTTTTAAAACAAACATATTAAACAGGTAAGAAATTAAATATCCAGAAAACTTAAATGGCATCATATTCCTTTAGTATGCCTTACGTGGAAAATGTGACCTAATAGCATGAACATTTTTTAGGGATACATTTTCCTCAGTCCTGGAAACTGTGACGATTCACCTGGATAACCTGCATTTTCCTATGCGAGAAAAACATTTAATTTAGCAACGTATGTGCAAATGCTTAGAAAGCAAAAACAGAGACTTGACTCCCCAGTGGAGGAACATGTAGAAAAAGAAAGAGCCAAAGAAAAAGACAGGGTAGCCAATGGTCAAGCAGGTAAACACGGGAAACCTTGGAATCACCAGAACCAAGCGGTATATTTCAGTACTGTTAATAGGGTACATGGTTAAACCAAATACAAACTTAAATCAAAGGTTGTTAAATAGACTTGTACTTTGACACGCAGGCACCCAGTAACACACCTCATGTATATCACCCCACCTCCCTGTATTATTATTATATTATACACTTTGCTTTTGACCATGAAATACCACAGTCAACTACTTATGGATAAAGGTGTCTGCCAAATAAATAAATAATAATAAAATAATAAAAAGAAACAGCAGTGGGAATTTAAGTAGACAAAATAACTCCATCTGCTTGGGCTGAACCCTGGGGGAGACATAAATAAATATGACCATTGTAATTTAACACTGTGAAGGCAATGGTGGGATATACAGTGCCTTGTAAAAGTATTCAGACCCCTGACCAATTCTCTCATATTACTGAATTACAAATGGTACATTGGAATTCCATTCTGTTTGATATTTTATTTTAAAACACTGAAACTCAAAATCAATTATTGTAAGGTGACATTGGTTTTATGTTGGGAAATATTTTTAAGAAAAATAAAAAAAACTGAAATATCTTGCTTGCATAAGTATTCAAACCCTGTGCTGTGGAAGCTTCCAGTTTACACTGATGAAAGAAATTGCCCTAACGAGGACACAATTACCTTACCATTGGCCTCCACCTGTGAACCATTAAAGTTGCTGTCACATTTTCTGGATAAAAACCCCACTGTTGAAGGATCATTGGTCAGGCTGTGAATCTGAAGGAAAATGAAGACCAAAGAGCATTCTATAGAAGTTAGAGATAAAGTAATACAAATGCATAGATTAGGGAAAGGGTACAAAATAATATCCAAGTGTTTGGATATCCCAGTGAGCACAGTTGGATCAATAATCAGGAAGTGGAAGCTGCATCACACCACCCAGGCACTGCCAAGAAAAGGCTGTCCCTCAAAACTCAGCGCTCAAACAAGAAGGAGACTTGTGAGAGAAGCCACAGAGAGGCCAACAATCACTTTGAAGGAGCTACAGAGTTCAGTGGCTTACCCCAAAATTCCCCCAGATTAGGGAGGCAAAATCGGAGGGACTGTTTCTCTTCATCTCTTTCCAGCGAACTCTATAGATCAGGTGCTGCTATAGGTCAGCAGCTTGACAACATCCACTCCTGGTTGTAAAAGGTAATTGGCGAGGTCATGGGATCAAAGCCTGCTCCCTGACCTTCAGTTCTCCTGAGCTGTTGTGGGAAATTGCTGCAGGGGAATTGCTAAAGCAATGTAATTGGACTTTCTAAATTGTGGGTAAAATAATGTGGCACTATAAATTGTAAAAAAAAAAACAACTAAATACTGGTTACAAACAGATTTCAGGGGAATTGTAGTTCAAAGGTAGGCCTTATAAAATCCTCAGTTTGTGAGTTACTATAAATGTAATTACTGAAAGATCATCTAAGAAAAAGTAAAGAACTCATGACCACTTCAGTTGTCCCTGAAGTAGTATCATGGTTTGATGAACACAGCTTTTTAAAAGCCAATATTTAGACTTAATTTACATGTTAATGTGTATATCATTAAAATAGATACTCATAAGACCTTCACACCAAATTCAATGTCAGGACAAAAGAGCAGTATAAGGATGGGGTGATGTATCAGATCATCATACGGTTGGATCACCAGCGATGGTGAAGCATCCTCTGCTTGAGTTTTGAGTGAGTTCCCAAATCCAAAATATCTATTGACTATAGAAGTACGAAATTATTACAGAATATTTAAAACATCTGCAATTGCGTTGCAAGGAGCTAAACTTTATCACCAGACAGTCCATAATGCTTGGTAATGCTTTCTGTGTTTTCCTTAAGTATATAATGTTTTTGGTATATGAGAACCAGGGTTGAAAACCCTTTGAAGTGACTTGGCTTTATTAAATGTTTAATTGCATATAGATTCAATACTTTTTTAGTCGCCAAATAAAGCGTCACTGAATACATACACCGTATAAGGGATTAATAGCACACAGTAAGGGTAGAAATTAAATTGTTGGTGTATAAATAAGCGTGAACTTGATTGGTGACAACTCGATAGAATTAATCTGAAAATATTATTTTAGTTAATATACAGTAGCACATAGTACTGGGGTGGGGGCACTACCTGTGTGTAATAGGTAGTGTTGTGTGATGCACTGTTACTATGAATTGTGATGTTACAAGCTATATAACCCAAGATAAACACAATAAAAACATTTGGGCAGTTCTTACATGTGGAAAGTCACACATTTTATGGTCCACATTAAGATCAATATACTAGCATGAGTGTCTTAACTGAATGCCTTTACTTGTTTAAATTGATTACTAAAAACCTTTAAAAAATGTTTTTGCATTATTGTACATACCAAACATGAAAGGTAGCACCAGTAACACCAAGTAAAAACTATTTCTTTAAAAAGTATTGCATGTCTAATTCTCTGAATTCATTTGTTTTGCACCAGTGTTGGCAATGGATACGCAGAGTTTTGTGTAACAGTATATATGTGTAACAGTACCATTTCAGATTTATAAATTCTGGTCTATATGCAGACTTGATTACCATTTATGTGAATCCCTGTACTAATTTTGCTCCTTTGTGTTCGCGGTGGGATTGCATGGCTCCTGGTTCACACCCAGCCACCACATGCTTTACTCAAACCAATCTAAGACAGCTAAGGGGCTTGAGCCAAAGTTGAGGGTGCTTAGCTAAAGGTTTTTCTACCGCTCCACAACTGGTATGACAAAATGGAAGTAATATCACTTTGATCACACTGATTCACTTACCAGATGATGTACTGCCCTTTGTTACCAAGAGAAGAGCCCGCAGGGTCATCGGGAGCTATGGGTACATGATAGAAAGCTGCTGTAGAGGTGTATACAGTACATCTATAATAAGATCTACTGTGGTTTCATATCTTTTGTTCTGCACTCTTTATGAAAAAGATTTTCTAGGAGTCTCAGAAAAATGAGTTCTTCCTGATCCGTTACCAGACAGCACATTCTATAGACCTTACAAGGCTCTCGTTGGAAGATACGTTAAACTGTGAATGTTAATTTTCATCTAAATTAGGTTTTAAGGCTGTTCACAGAATATACTACACTGTACTTGTCCTTACATTAAAATAATGATTTGTGTCTCTGTGTGTGTGTGTGATTTTTACTCACTTATTTTAGATACAAAAATGTAATTGCAGCCACTATGCCCTAGCCATAAAACATAACTCATGCTTATTTACCGTGGCACCAAAAAAATATTCTGTCACTTACGTTAAGTTTCAATGAGACCATAGTACTGTGTCCAATTCTGGTCACCACTGAAGAGCAACCAGACTAATCCCAGGGCTATGAGCTATGAAGAAAAAACTAAATCTATTTAGCTTAGACCTAAGAAGGGGGGAATGATTGAGTCTTTAAAATCTGAAAAGGAGTTGACAAAGTTAAACATAACCAATGCTTTAAGTGCAGTACACAATCCAGGACCAGAGGACACACTTGGAAATTTAAGGCCCAACTTGACAATGTTCTGAAATCAATCAGCTACTAGTAACCAGATGACCATAGATTTGTCGAATTTGATTTGTACATAATTGAGTGTAAGCATATTCATTTACAATTATTAATACAAGGCTCTTAGTGATTGCTGTAAGGGACAGTAACAGGCATAGCAGATAAGGTCCCATAGGAGGATATGTTTACTTGCATACAAGTGCAAGATTCATGACATAATGTACAGCTTTAAAATGCTTCCCTGATTAAATGAGAACAGAGCTGTTGACAAAGAATAAGTTATCACATATATAATGCATCTGAGGCAGCGTAATCTGTTCTACATTATTGAACATGATTTGTCTTTTTATCCTTATCTCATGTTGAGATATAAGCACAAACCACGCAGGTAACAGACAGATGCCACAGCATATGCTAGCTGCCTGTTATCCCAATAGAAAGTTAAATACACAAATCTTCAGCAGCATCCTCATGCCCCGTAGAGAATAAGACTGAATAAACTTTTACAACATAAGAACATTTCTGAATGAGAGGAAGCCTGCAATGGAGTGAAATCTCTGTCGTTACTTAATAAGCGAATGCAGAATAGCAGGGAATTTAACTGAGTGAAATCATCTCTGTTAAATGCTACTCTTAAACATTGATAAGCGACTGCAGAAGAGCAGGGAATTTAACTGAGTGAAATCATCTCTGTTAAATGATGCTCTTAAACACTGACTTTTCTTTTAAACGTATTATTCTTGCAAAAATACATCTATGTAACTTAAAACCAAATAAGTATGAAAATATAGCAGAGATAATAGAGGAAATAACAGTTTTCATATGCATAGCAGTCACTCAAAATCCAAGTGTGTAGCAGAACCTAGATTTTTTTAGCAATAGTTTTTTTAAATGTTTTTCTTCCATTTCTTCTTAATTCAGTGTGTTTTTCGAAGCAGCAGTGTCTGACAATAGTGTCAACAAAGCCAAGTGAAAATAAATCTGTTTTTATTTTTGTTCACTGTGCAGATTTATACAGTGACCTGCAATTGACATGTACAGAACAACATTTGTTACAGTATTATTATAACTATATCCATTATACCGCTTTCATTTTCTTTTAACAGAATTTAGCCTACATGAATTGTATTAGCTGAGGTGATCCCACACTGATATATATATATATATATATATATATATATATATATATATATATATATATATATATATATATATATATATAGAATATCTGGAGAACATTTGTTGCATTAGTCAACTAAGACAATAAAATTAAACATTTATTGATTTACTGTAATTTAAAAAAAAATGAGTTTAGCTGTTCAAATTGTTTAATAGTGACAGCCTTGTTAACACTTTAGTTTCCTCTTAATCTGAACTACTTTCTGCTGTTTTTTTCTGAGACCCTGAAGGTTTTAATACTCATTAACCAACTAAAATAATGTATTTATTTATTTATTGCCATTATATGGGTCTTGTCATTGATATTCATGAACTTGTTCCCCTCCCTCTAGACCTTTGCCGAAGTGAGCCAGTAGGACAGATGAACTAATCCAAATGCTGAACTTTGGGAGAGGAGTCGGGGGCCAATACAAATGTTTCTGTTTCAACAGGTTGGATTCAACCAATTGATGTTGTGAATTCAGATACTTTGACAGGAAGACCCGATGCAAATCTGATGTAAAACAAAAAGACCAAAACACTTGTGATTATGTTGAGAAAGCCTGTTCAGTAGCACTGTAAAGGGGGTTCTACCACAAGACTAAAAATCAATGCTGTTTAAGAAAATAGACCCATCACTATGTCACCCAGGGTTTTTCCAGCTGAGTGCTATTAAAGTTTGTTCTTAGATCAAATTTGCTGGACAAACTGATTTCATATTCCTCCTGATTTGGCAGGGAGGCTCAGATAGTGAAGCACGGAAATGCAGGCGGTGTTAACCTATCAGCAGCACCGCTGTGTCCCAGGAGGCTGGCTTCACTCAGGTGAAACTGCTTCAACACATTTCAGACACTTTAAATCTGCAGAAGACCAAATGTTACAGATATGTCTGACTATGGACTGACGTCTTGAATATAAAGCATGTATTAGTTAACGGCTGGGTAAAGCATTGTAGTAAGTGAAAAACATATTGCGGAGTGTGAACAGTGTAGTGATCAGTCAGGAACCAGAAGAATAGAGTTTCACGTAGTTTGGAAGACGGGGCAAGTACCTAGGGTAAGATTAATGTTACCAAATAAACCCTTGAACTCCGTAACAGGACAAACCAGGGAGGGGGCCACACCCAGAATTATATGTTTTGATTTTAACTTTACCCCACAATGCTTCACACCAGGTTCTTTGAAATAAAAGATGGTGATTGGTTTGGTTAACAAAACGGAGAGGAGACAAGAATAATATTCAAAATATTTATTTAACAGCACAAGAAATCTCAGGCTGTTAAAATAAAGAAAAGGCCTGTTTTCTTGCTAGGTTATATACACATGCTTTGCTTTTGAAGATGCATAGTAAAACAGTCTTTCTTTGTGTGTAAAGGATACAGCAGACAAAATGAAGAAACTACTGAAATCCAACACAAAAACACCTACATTATACACTAGCTGTTCTTTGAAAAATGGCAATACAATTACTTGCATGGTCGAGCAGACACACAAGTACTAGGACTAGCCTTAAAAAAAGGCTATAATCCCCAAGTTACCCAATATGAACTTAAAACATTTGTTTAAGTATATTTTAATACATTAGATTATTTTAGTAAAGTTGTTAGGAAATCCCTTTTTCAAAGTAAAATTAATACATCTCTGAAAAGTTTGATGTGGTGGCCATTGACAGAGCCATGCAACCTCCTGTCCCACCCACTGAAAGAGAGGCACACGCTCTGCCTTATAAGGCCATGTGCTGTAAATAAACTGGGCATCAAAAATATATCATAAATGTAATTTAATTCAGCCCCTCCCCCTTGACAGGCACCATCTTGCAGTTAAAGGGTTCTGTAGTAGTTATCCTGCTGAGCGGACACTCTCTTCCTTGATGTCAACAAAGCACCCCTCTGTGTAGCATGGTGGTGCAGTCGCCTTGAGCTGTGGCGCAGATGCCCTTTGAGCTGCGTGCAGCCTCCCCGGGCATGCCCCCCTAGCCAATACAGACCTCCCGATCAGCTCAGCTTCGGACGAGCCTACCTGCTCAATTAGTTGCCTAGCAATGCGTCTCCTGTTCCACATCCCAGCAGCACACATTTCCGCAAGAACCAGTGACAGCACTCTCTTCATTCTTCAATTTGAAAAACAGGTTACATTTATCATCAGAATTGGCCATGTTACCTGCCCTGCAGATAGATAGAGGGCTTCTTTCTAGAGCACTGTCAATAAAAAGAATTAGTTAATCTTGTCCTAGAGGATAATATGACAATGTCCTCCAAAGCTGGGAGACTGTGTGAAAACCCTTATGCAAGATAGTTATATTAATGTCTGAGGGCCACCATAAGTCACACACGATAATTGAAAGAGACCTGGGATGGATCATTGACGATGATTTAGAACTTAACAAATGTTCGGGTAGCCTAAGGATATAAAGAAGGTGCTACTTGTTGAAAGGAGTGTATTCATCAGCCCTAAGAGACAAGGCTTTATCCTGCTGGAAGGTTTGTATGAAATGCCAGTCCCTCTTTCAGCATGAACTATTAAATCCACATTCATGTCTTACTCTGAAAAGTAAAACATGTTGATACACCGGTGCAGCTATACTATAACCCAAACAGCATCAAATGTGAACCTTTTGTTTCCAACTGCATAGCTGCTATAAGAGTTTAAAGAATGTATACATTTTATATACTTTTTATACATATTCCCATGCCTTTTTTTAAGTAGAATAAATGGGATGTACAAAACGGAATACTGCCCATGTATCATCCATGTTATTTGGTTTCCAATTCTTGTTTTGTTTCATTTTTTATTACATCCTTGAAACTTATATTTAAATAAATAGCTTATAGTTAGTTCCCCACAAGGGTTTTTTGCATCATTAATGTGAAACTAAAGGTAAGAGAGTGAGACTACTGATAAGTCAACCATTAGCTGATTTATTTAACCTCTCTCTTATCTCTAATTCAATGCCATCAATGTGGAAATGGACATTCGTTGTCCCTGTTTTTAAGGGAGGTGATCATTCAGATCTTTATAATTATAGACTGTGGCAGAGTGGCAGGGTGAAAGACCTGCCGGTCCACAGGTGTATAGTAAAGGTGATCATGTGTGTTAGTTTTGTGAAGAATTGTGATGGTAAAGGTACAGTGCAGTGCTGGGTTTGTTTGTCTGTTAGTTTTGTGTAATTATGAATAGATTCACGAGACTGCATAAACTGTAAAGTTCTAGTCTCTGAGTCTCTTTGACGGAGTGGGGTGATGCTGGGACGCCAGAATCACCGTCGAGCCCTCTTGAGGTGTCGTGGGCTAGTCGACGAAACACTGAGGATGGAAGGTGCTCACTTGAAGACCCCAGAGATGTACCCTACTTAGCTCAATCCAGATGGTTGTCATGCTGATGCGCTGGGGAGGCCGCACTGTGGTTGATCCCCGGAGCCAGCATCGCAGCCGTTGTGTGTGCTGATGCGCCAGGGAGGCAAAATAAGCTGATCCCTGGAGCCAGCATTACACTTCAGCCATTAACACCAGACAGAAGGATATCTACATAATCATATGGAAGGAAACGTAAATGGATGGAGACACGTAAAGCTACGTCTTAGCTGGTGCTTATCTTGGCGAGAGCCGAGTTCAAATCAGCATGAAGTTTTAACATCTACTCTCGTGTAATGGAAATCATTCTGTTGCTTGTATTTGTTTTATTGTCTCAGAGGACCTCCTTGTAAATGACGCCTTTGTCTCAATGGGCAAATCTTCTGTATAAATAAATAAATAAAATAATTTGTCTTGCCTTCAACTATGCTAGCTTCCCTGTTGCTCAGTGTAGCAGTAGCAATTGATCCGTTACAACTCAGTTGTCTGCAGGTAAGTTTGCATAGGTGTGATTGTGTTATTAGTATGCCTGTTGTTAGTCAACAAGTTTAAATTGATTTAAACACATTTTTAACAATCCAGAGCTTTTGACCACAAGTGTTTGTAAGAATTACATTTGATCTACATTTAGCATAGTAGAAGTGGTATGGATTATAAACTTTACACAGAAATGTAGTCGTTTACCATCATTTCCTTTCTGCAGTATATTTCTGTGGCAGGGTAGTGTTGCGATTCAGGAATAGCAGATGCAGAGGCTGAGGACTGCAGTCCAGTGCTTGTTGCACACAAAACAAAAAGAAAAACAAAATAAAGATGCACCCAAGCAACACAATCTCAATACAGGCCAGAGAACACAGCCTACTTTCAGTCCTTCCTCTGAACTAAATGAGCCCAGGGAGCTGTCTCCCAGATCCTGTGGCCATCCCTAAATTGACAATCAATTAACCAATTTGGGAATGGCAACATTCCACACATATTTTTGTAGGGATACAATTAAATTCAAAATAATATATCTTTATTTACCTATCATGCTTGTTTTATTAATTTGTGTTTTACAGTACGTGTTCATTACAGTACTTCTCTGTGCTTTACGATATGTGTTCATTACCATAATTCTCTGTGCTTTACCAGTTATAAAGGTGAGCAGTTTCCCTATGCTTTTCCCTACGCATTTACTATAGGTTAACATGGTTTGCCAGGTTCAATATGTTTTATAATACCTCTCTGGGCTTTACAAAGCTTACCTATGCTTTACCATGCTTTCACTTTTTTATAAAGGACCAAGTATTTCAAATGCTGAAATTGCTCTGTAGATGAAGAGAGCTGCCCCTTTTAATGCCTATCTAGCACTTTTTATGAATGAGGCAGCCTGTTTCTTTAACTATATTAGCACCATACCCATTGCTGAGTGATGATAATGCATTGAAAAGCATCTGGTTCCTGGCTTCCACATTCTTCTCTTTATGACAGAACTGAGCTAATGAAAACTCCCAGGACGGAGGGAAGTGCATTCTAAGCACAAACAAAATGCAGAATAGACACTTTTCCTGTCTGCTAACGGCCTCTGGAAAGGTCTTGCCTCTATTGCATTTCATGGGAACTTGGCTACAGTCAGAGGTGTGTGCAAAAAACCCTTTCAAGTTCACGGTGATTCCAGCTCCTGCTTTATTTCTTTCTAAAGATTAACTATTAAGCCAGAGTTTGGTTTTACCATAGTTACATTGTGGGACACATACACTGTCAGATGCTTAGGAGTAACGGTTTGACCACCAGAACCACACATGTCACAGTCTACTTACTACAGCTGGTGTGTTTAGATTAAGCGAGAATGTTTTTTTTAAAAAACAGCTATTACCTTCACGATCTCTACAGTCTTTGGAGTGACACGCATAAGGTATTCGGTTACAATACATTACTTTAAAGAGAGAATATTTCTGTATGCACTGTAACCCCCCCTTGGGAATCACATAGACATTTCTATAGAATAACGTTGACATTTGTTTAGATTTCTATAGAATAATATAGACATTTCTATAGATGTATACAGGACAATAAAAAACAAATGTGAATCTATTTATATAGAATAATAAACTATATAGTTTGCTAGAGACAGTTCTACAGATTGCTATAGAAAAATAGACATTCCAACAGGAATCTATATAATTATATAAGCATTTCAATGGCATAATGACAGGGTTTTACTATATGAGGAGGGACATACAGCACAGAAATTACCACGGCAAATGCTGAATCAGTGTACAGTATACATTTAAAGCAACTGCATGGTAACAAAAGAAATTCTTTGAAATGAATCATCTTGTTTTGACGGTCCTAAGAGACATAACTACAGAAGCTGCAGCACTGAATTAAAATTTTGACAGTTCATTTTTTATTTTGAAATTAGGTCAGACGTGACTTTTGTTTCTTTCTCAGTAAATGCATCATGTGCAATTACGATGGTGCAGCTTGGTTTAATTTTTAATTTGCAAAAATGCTCTCTCCTTTTATGACGATTCCTCCACTATGATACAGAAATTACAATTTTTAGCTTTTATTTTAAACCCTGTGATGACTTCAAACCTTCAAAGGTGAACTGTCTGTAGTTTCTGAAAATAAATACAAGCCTGTAAACTTAGGATAAAGTAGGAAGAAATCAAACAGGTTTCCCTTTGATTTGTACTTGCTAGATTTAACTCCACTCCCAATAATTGTGTAGTTGAAGTTAAGGTGATTTTTGCTAACAAAATAAAACATTACATCTGGTACTATACTAGGTTAATTTGTGAGAACTGCCTTCTGGGTCAAACCATGTTACTGGCTGAAAGTCAAGTCAATAGGGGATTGGTTACTGACAGGAAAGAAGTCACTGAAGGGACGGGGACAATTTCACCCACCAGGTAAAATGACACAGGGAGTGCAAGACAGTCTTAAAGCACTGCTTGCAAACAGAGATTTCGTTAACCTAGTGTAGCATCAGATTTCATGTATTAAAACAAAAATATATGTTTCTTTCAAAACAGCACATTTGAAACATTTTACAATGATTGGATGCACATGGCATGGAAATGTATGGAACAATGCTGTTTGCTACAATTACTTTAATACATCTATATATTATGGTAGGCTTTTTTCTTTTTTTTAAGCTGCTTAAAAGGTTGACCCATGCATACTCTCACAATGTATGGCATCTAAAGCTATTGAAATGCAACATGTGGTGCCTTAACCAACAGCGCTTATCTTAATGGGTTATTTGTGTATAAGAACGCAGCATAGAGCAGAGGGAGGCTATTAACCAGTTACTACCTACAGATAGTAAAGACAGATAGTGCTGGTGGTACTGGGGGTAGGAGTTGGTACTTCTCAGCTGCAAAAGGATTTCTTATATCCCCTGTTTTCAATAGCTACTTTTAAGCTGCATATATGTGGTTACCAAACTGGTTAAAACCAAGAAGCAGAGAATTATCAGGGAGTAACTTCTAGTTGAGGCCTTGCACTATGTGAAGTGTCACAGGGATTCATTCCGGGACCCCTGCTCTTTCTAGTCAGGGATATGTAATCAGTACAATTTGCAGATGATACAAAGCTAGGGGGGAATGGACGCATATGACGACCCTAAAAATCCAAAGGGATGCAGACCACATTTAGAATTGACAACATTTAACCACACAAAGAAATATAGGCTTACAGTGCAACATACAGACGTTAGTAGAACTGAGCCTTTAAAAAGTAGACTACGGGTGTAATGCGAAATTCATGACCTGGCTTTTCCAAAAATATGCATGTACGGTAGGAATTTGTCCGAGACTTGACCTGCCTGGCCAACTCGCTTTTATCCCTGCTACTTCCCTTGAAAATCACACTGATGGACTGCTCAATGCCATGTAAACACAGTATGTTGCGCTCCGTGTTAAAATTTAACAGCATTTGGTCTCTTGATGTTAATTTGTGGAAAGCTACAGTCTGAGTTATAAGTATAATAACCACGACTCAGTCAACCTTAATCAAATTGCTGCTCGTGTTAGGATTTGTTCCCCTGTCTCAGCAAAAATAAATAAATAAATAAATTTAAAAAATCAATTACAGGGTGTATGAAGCCCATCCAAGCTAAAAACTAAATCACAGACATTTATCAAAGTTTGCAAAATGAGAGTTGTTTTGATGACTATATTAAAGCAGCAGTTCTTTTTTTCTATCATGAGTTTAGTTAGAAATCTTGTTAATTTAAGGAAGCAAGCCAATGGGGTTGACCTGACTGCTCTGCTAACCCACTGAGGCATTACAATGCTGGAATGCATCTGATAAAATTCTTACTGTCAGCGGTCCTGGTTCTGATAGTTTACCTCCCTTTTAGTTGATAGCTCTAATGCATGCTCTCTAGTAGCTGACTGATTTACAGTAAGTAACAAAAAAGCAAATCTGCCTGCTTTGTAAATGGACCGTGGATCTTTTGGCATAGCAGACAAAGTGAATCCATGGTTCAATCCTCAGACTTTCCATTATTTTCCTGTGGCACCAGTGCGTGAGGAACCTTACCCTTTGTAATGAATTTAATTAAATAGAAATCCAAGGGCTGGGCGCAAAACGAAAGACAAATGTCTTACCATTCAACTAAGGAGCAAGCTCTGTAGTGGAGAGGCAAGTATGTGTTTTAAGCTGATGTCAGTATTATTAACTTATAAGCTGCTAGGAGACCCATTGCATTCTCCCCTCGCTTAATCAAAGCTCGTCCTCAAACGAAAACACAAGTGTGTATCCAACACAGCTCAGAGAGTTTCAACTCCGGGTTTGTCACCGTGACCTTTCGCCGACCCCCCACCTAGAGTGACTTTAGAGAACCACATGTCTCACAAGCCAACACACATACTAAATGACCTGAATTCTTACCAGGATTCTTTCCCATTGGGCACCACTATAATAATTGACATCTGAGCCTATTGAATTGGCATGATTTGGACCGGTAACCTCATAGTCTTACCATTCAACTAAAGAGTAAGCTCTGCAGTCGAGATGTAAGTATGTGTCTTATTCTGATGTCATTATTATTAACTCATCAGCTGCTAGGAGGAGATGCTTCACACCCCAATGGTTATTACTTGTAAGTACACTTTATAATGGTTGTCTGCTACTGCGCCCTGTAACACTTTATTCTCTTTTTTTTTTTTTTTTTAAAGAAGTAGCTAACCAGCTGCTTTGGTGACTTTTTCTTGCAGTAAACCTGTTTGCATATTTAAACTCAGATGCCAGGATGTTGTGTTTTAATCAGAGGCTTCCTCAAGCTTGAAAAGTCTGCTACAAATAGCTTGGTGTACAATGTAGGCTCTTTGCTTGGCTTCCCTTTGAAACAGGCCTTCTGTATTGCATTGGCTTGCTATCATCGAAACACCTTGTAATGTGATTAAGATATCACTTTTGTGAACAAACCATGGGCTCAGCTATTCTATTTGAACTGGGCAAAGGGATAACTTCAATACGTATGTAAAATATAAAAAGATGTGTTGCTCAAAAAAAACCCAGGGGCTCATATTAGTCATTAAACTACATGGTCGATCACATCTTTTCTGCATTTCACAGAACTACATACACATTTTGGAATTATGTGTTCTATCAAATCCTTAGGATCCTACCCATACACATCTTCAGTGCAGAAACACAACTGTAGCTATAAACATATGATCCATTGGTTGTAATCTATTGAAATACCATGGTACCATTTAAGTACATGTGTGCAATAATAATCCAAATCCACTATATGTCCATATCTGGTAATGAAATGGTCTGCTGATGGTTATTTTAGGGGTCACTGGTATTTGTTTTACTTTTCGATAAGGGTGTTGAACTGTACTTTTAGACCATGGAGCTAGCAAATCAATACGCTGTCTCAGTCTCAGTTACTGTGTAAGTGCACACTTGTTATCAAGGAATAAAAATAAGAATCATAAAGGTAACATAACCATAACAATAAACAGATAATAGAGTATTCGGATAATGTAAACACACTTTTCCCAAAGCATTCTGCTATACACGCACAGAGAACAGCATTTGGTCAATAGCTTGCAAGTTATTATACAGCATACACATTCTCGGGACTCTAGCTCCCAACTATAAACAGAGAGCCTTATAATCAGAGAGCCCGGCACGTATAGTTTCCAAAACACACCGATTGTGACGGCTTAAACCAGATTCACAAATGGATTTTACAAGATTCAGTTTGTGACTAAATATCTTTGGCTTGAAGGCCCTGATTCAGCATTATGTCACAGCTGTTTTGTGACATGCATATATCCACCAAATATCAGCTAGAGTAGAAAAGCCGGTTTATACACTATCTTGGAAAAACAGCCATAGACTGGCATAGCATGGCTTCCTCTCGACAACAATAAAGAGGGTATCGGTTAAGTAATGAAAGCTGTAATTGAAAATGTAAGCACATAATTACATTTCCTTTTTGTCTGGGAACTCAGCACCTCAACAGCACTTGTGCTCTTGTAAAGAGGTACTTTGCAAAAACAAACAGCCATCCAGCACAGATTAGGAAAAGCAAAGGACTGAAGGAGACAGTCCTTGATTGGCACTCCACTGCCAATTGCCAAGGCTCCCTATCATCTCTCTGTGCTTGTTTAAAAAAAGACATTCAGTGAAGAATGCATTATGACGACTGCCCATCTTCTTCTCAACAAGCAGTCTAGGTCTTCAAGCATGTCTAGAGAACACCGATAATATTGGCCGATATTTGGATTTCTGCATATATAATTATCGTTATATTGCATCAAAAACACAAGCCAAGTTAGCAGAAACAATTGGGGCAACCTTGACCCCCACCACTTTTACAGTTATTGCCTGTTTTCTTGGTGCTGGCCAAGGTTTCCCAAATTGTTTCTTCTAACTTAGCTCGTGTTTTTGATATAAGTTAGAAGAAACAACTGGGGCAACCTTGGCCCCCATCGGTTTTACAGTTGTTCCTATTTACTTTGTGCTGGGCAAGGTTGCCCTAATGGATACCAATAAACTACATTCCCAGAGTACATTACGATTGATCTGTAATATATATATAATATAAAACCTAATATATATATATATATATATATATATATATATATATATATATATATATATATATATATATAACTAAACCCTATCCCTACCAAAACATATTAAATATTTATTTAAACCAAAATGGAAGTGTTTACCAATATAAGATTCAACTGTCCATGTGTGTAAATTGCCATACCCTTGAGGTCCAAATGGTTCTCCAGTCCCTTTTCAATGAGTGTCTCTCAAGCTGGTACAGATCTGTGATAATGGTTGGGTCAGACAAATTGCTCACAGGCTGTTGAGTTGCGGTTGTCTCGAATCCTGTCACCATCACTAAATATTTATGTATATCTTTATATGTTATGTACATAAACAGTCAGGGCATCAGTCATTAGTCTGTCAATAGTGGAAGAAGAGACGTCAGGGTAGATTTATGGGACATGCATCATCTGAGGTCATGGCAGCCATAGGAGACAGTTTGCAAAAGATCTGTCCACATTGCCTCGTTGAATAATGACCCAGATGATGCCGATTGACACCTCTACACGTGAGACGCTGTCTTTGTTAGTGTTCCACAGGACTAGTGTCTACTAGTCCAATGCTTCTCTCAGTACTCCAGCAACAAGGTATTAGGCTTGTGCTCTTCAAGGAAAGTACTTGTCTACAGTATTATTAGCATCAAAAATGGATGACTCCCCTTTCATTCCTTTAAAATTGTGTTTAACAAAGAACTTCTATAACCAATTAATCATAACTGGTAATATTTTCCACAATTTGTCACTGAGGGATATGTTCTATATATTTTAAAGATATTTATTTAAAGACTTTGGATTGATTGTTGACAGCAGTTGAGAGTCTGCATTATTTTCTTTGAAAGACTGGAGACAAAATTGCTTTTCCAAGTTGTTTCAGTTTGGTGAAAATATCCTTTAAAATGCTGCCTTGAAGGCAATAGAGAGCAAACACCACCATAGAGACATTCACTAGGAGTGTGCAGATCCCAGCTTGATCACATCACATCATCTGTCACTTTGATTGACCTATACACTTGCAGCCTCAATGCCCCATTGCTGCTATATTAGACCTGTAGGGACCTAATCTCAAAGGAAATTTTACAAAGGGAGACTGAGGTTGCGGTGTGTTAGGTCAATCAATGTCACTGGTGATGGAATGGGGCCAACATTGTATCTTTATACCTTAAACTGTGGTTTTGAAATGGCAAAGTCTGACATCTGTCTGCATACCAATTCTCTTCCAGGCAGTAATTTGAAGGATGTTTTACCCCCAAAAATCCTGAAGCAGCAATCTTATCTTCAGTCTTACCCAGAAAGCAATGCAGCCCCTAGACTGTGGTTCTTCCAGCAGATCAATCACTCAGAAGATACTTTGAAAGTATTGGAGTTGTCCCTATTTGACAAATTATGTTGTCCTACAAATATTTGCAGTGCATTTTTTTCAAAATCATTATAATTTCTGGATTTATTTTATGTAGAAATTTAGTGGATGGGGGTCATCTGTTTTAAACTGTAGGTTTAGTCTGTGAACCTACTAATGTTATTGGGTTTGTGTGCAGATGCAGGGACATTGTTCCATAACTGACACTTATGATTTGAATCATGCTGATGTGCAAATTTTGAATTGGTATTTTTCATATTCTACAGGGTGTTAAATATTCATTGGAAGAAAAGAGTATTCCAATAGTATCCCATATGTCCATTGGGAACAACTAATGTCTCAACAGGGGAAAAGGGGAGCACTAGGACACAATTTGGGGGGGTTTGGAGCACATCCCCAAAGCACGTATAAAGGGACTGATCTTTAATTATGGCTAACCAGTGCTCATCCCGTAGGGATGATTCAATAATTATAAACAAATCAACATTATACTAATGGGCACAGGACCTCTCTACAACTGTTACATAGCTACAGTCTACAACCATTGATGCAACTATTTCCCAAATCTCTGAAGCAGTTTCCAGGTTTTCAAGGAAACAAAATAGAAAAGTTATTTAGAAGTACAGAACCACATCAAATACCCACTCTCCTTGTCCGGTTGACATACAGTGTGACAAGAATAACTGTTTTTTTTTTTTGCATGAAGATATTGAAATCCCTTATATTTTGGTAAATACATTTATTTGTGTTTTCTACCCTATAATAATTAGCTGTAAAACTATGCATGCTTCTTCTTTGCTCTTTACTCAATACCCATTTGCTGTTGGCTTATTTGTTAATATTTGTTAATCTGTTAATTTTTTGGCTTATTTGTTAATATGGCCTATATAGTACCGGAATAACAAAATGAATTTGGTAGGAAATCCTTGTTTCCTTACATTTTTTGTTTTGTTTACCACAGTCCCAGAGGTACATCCGCTTCCAAATAACAGCCTCCTGTGCTGCAGGCATTAACAGAGGATGCCTGTTTAGTGCACAGAGCGACGCAATGATGAGAATGCTTCAAGAATGGAGGAAGGTTGGGTGCCTGCAGCTGAAAATACCTTAAGAGAATGTTAATACAGGGTCTGATTTCTAATAAAGCACAGGAGAGTAAATTATGAATTAATGTAGTTAAAGGAGTTTTAGAATACAATTGAACATAAATGTGGGACTGCAGCATTAAAATAATGAAGGTACGATGTTTGAGATAGTAAGAATAGGGACTGCGATATACTCCTTATTTCAAGAGCCTTATGATGGGCAACCCATAAAGGGCATCCACAGCAAGTCAGTATTGAGTTTGTAAAAGAGAGAGCAGAGGTGTTTGACTGTGCTATTTTGGGGATTTAATAAGGTACATTGCCACAGTATGCCACTCTTGGCTGTTAGATTGTAGGCTGCGAGAGAGGCAGAGGCAGGTAAAGTAGGGTGTGTGTGTTTAAGGCATTAAATATTTCCATTGCAAATGGGGATCCTAAATCTCACTGATAACTCTTCTCTGTGTGATATACATGCTGGTGGCTGGCCATAAATTCAGGCCCAGTGGAGACAGCGAATCATAAAAAGCAAACATTAACTGTATTCATTTCCTAGGGGCTGTGTGGGGTACTGCAGAGGGGGAGAGGGGCTACTTCTCAGTGATAAGAGAACATTAGAACCCTCTTACAGCAGGGGGAGCCTTAGAGGAGTGGTTAATATCTCTTGAAAGGTGAAACCTGGAAAGGTAGATTTTTAAGAGCTGTTTTACATTGTTATAATCTATATACAGAGCATCCAGATTATGTTTAACTCAATGACTTGGTTATTGACAAGAAAGAAGCAAGCGACGGAGTGGGTACAATTTTACCCTCCAGGTGAAATGAACCAGAAAATACAAGACAGTCTAAATGCATTTCTTGCAAACAGAGATTTCATAAACCTAGAGCAGAACCAGGTATCATGTTTTAGAATTAAAATACATTGTGGAGAAAATGTATGGAACTATTTTGTTAGTGACCATTACTTTAATTAAGGTTCAGTGCTTCTAAAGAAATCATTACAATACGCATCACGATCAGGGTGTTTATGCTAAACCGAACATCTCTTTGACATTGTAAAGGTATGCTAGTGTCCTTCAAAAAATACAGAGGTTGTGGATTGAAACCTAGTCCAAAGAAACGCATCGTTTTCACTGCCAAAAGAGCTAGGCTCCATTTGCAGAACTCAGATGCATCTTTATATTAATCGAATCAATAATGTATAACTTAGCCAAATGTTTTGCATCCCCCCTATAGAATTAACACATTTTGCCTCGTAAAGGTGAATGAAACCTGGTGATTAATGTATGTTACCATAATGAATTATGTACCGCTTTGTAGCTTTCCATATATTTAATGCAACTGTCAACATTTTAAAAATGTGACATTTTGAAATCTTGAAATACGTTACTACAATTATGGCTTCTGGTAGATTTGTGCAACATCATTTTGTAGTTTCTTTGATTACATGATGTTAAATAAAAAAATTTAAACTATGTCATATAGTTTTTATTTTTATTATGTCTCAATCCTAAAATTCTAGGTGATGAAAAACTTTTGGTCCCAGCTGTACATGAGGCAGTTCATTACACATGGTAAAGTCATTTTGAATGCTTCTCCCATGCTATACAGTTTCATGGTTCAATATGGTTTACTACACATGGTATACTGCATACAACTATACAATGGCCCTCCTTTGTAGCAGGAACAAAAAAGTATTGGTAAGTATAGTAGGACTGTTTGTGTAAATAATTGTGTTGTGTTTACTTGTGTAAATATTTAATGGAGGACCGGACGCTCAATGTGGGACACCCTACCTGTTTGCTAGCATCAGGTATTTACACCTCAGGGCTGCTGTAAAGCCATAAGATGCAGACTGTCACTGCTGCAAGGCCACAAGACAAAGATCGTCCCTGGTGAAATCCTCCAATCACCGCATGTCTTAACGAAGATCGGCGGTTTGTTATCGTGCAAGCTGAAATCCTCTGATCACTGTGTGTGTAACCGGGATCGGAGCTTGGTTATGGAAGAAACCGAAACCACAGATGACTGTGTGTATATCCAGGATCAGGATTTGTTTAATCTTGTATAATGAATAAGGATTACTTCAGGGATTTTAGATCCCCTAAAGCAGTGGTTCTTAAACATGAATTTTAAAGGGACACATTTGTGGCCCTGAAACATGACATGGGACCACAGAAGTCAGTCTGTTTTGAGAACCCCTCAAAGTTCTTTTCAGTTAACACAGCACTCTATATATTTTTATATTACATGCTCAATGCATCATTGTGACAGAGATCGAATGATTCTTGGTGTTAGATCTCCCTCTCGACCTGTGAGGGCACGGTGCAAGAGGAACAGAGTACCCTTAATTAAATGGCACGACAATTTATTCCGTTGGGTAGATGGAAGTCGGTCATTTAGGAAGGGGGCGGAGCTACGGCACCCAAGCTCATTGACCCGGACGGTAAGCGGCGTGGCATCCGAGGACTGGAGGAGCGGATGCGCTCGTTAACCTCGGGGTCATGGGTGACGGTATAAATAGGGGGCATGGCTTGAGTGATCTGTTCCTTTGCATATGGTTAAGTTACATAACCGAGAAGGAGCCCGTATTGTGAAATAAACCGTGAGTGTTTCGTGTCTGTGTATTAACACTGTGTGTCTTGTGTGTTGTTTTCACTGAAGATTACTGAGCACGATCCGGAGCTGCAGCCGCAGGCCAGCAAAAAACCCGGACTTCACCACTCACCTTTTCCACTACAGGAACTTTGTTTTTCACCACTAGCACTAGAATCACGCACTGTCTAATTGTGTCTGTGTTTTGTGTTTTGTGTGGGTGACAGAACGGGACTTTGGGTTACGGGTCAAACCCGTGGGATTACAAACTGAAGAGATACACGCCGCTGTACCACTTCCAACACTGTTATTATGTGCAGGTTTGCCTTAAGGCTCTGGACATTTATTAAATTAAATAAACACCCTTGCACCTGTACAAACGTTGTCCGTGTGATTACTCCGTTCTGCACTGCACTCACCTGCACGTCTTTACCACTTTGCCACAATCACTTAAGAATGGATAAAAACATTGCACAGCTATAAAAAGGATGTTGTTAGTAATACATGTAAAAATAAAATGCATTTTAAAATTACCTTCACTGATATGTTTGTGAAAAAAGTCTTTGACTGCTTGTGATGGAAATATAATGAGTTCTGGTTGTAAATCTCCCTCTCGACCTGTGAGGATACGAAGTAGCGAAAGGGAAAGGCTTTGGACAGGTTGTCCTGACAGTTCATTCCCTGGGTCGGGAAGTCAATCAGCCTGGAAAAAGACGAGACTCCAGTGCGAGAATGTATTGACCTGGAAGGTAAACGAGGAAGCAGCTGCAGGCAATAGAGTCAGCTGTAATCGTTTACCAAGGGGTCATGCATAATCGCATAAAAGGGGCTGGAGAATTGTAAATCTTTTCCTTCGCTTGGGTTTTTGTTACGAGGAAACTGGAAGGACCAGGAGATTGCCCAAAATAAATAACAAAAGGAGTTTGTGAGTGTTTTGTTTGTTTGTTTGTCTGTTTAGTAATTGTCTGTGTTTGTTATCACTAGACGGCTAAACACAGATCCGGAGCTGTCGCCGAGGGCCAGCACGAAACCGGATCACCACTGCACTACCGTCACGAATAAACATTGTTATCAGCACTTGTTTCACTAAAAGCACTTCACCACAAGCACTGAGAGCACTCACTTTGGAACAGTGATCGTGTGTGTCTAATTGTGTGCGAGTTGTACCGTGTCTATTATTTGCGGGACTGCAACCCTTCGTTTCATTACTGTGCAATACACATTGTTGTGTATTGCCAGCTCTTTATTATTTACTGGCGGGTCATCAGACCATTGGATTATAAACCATTAAAACAATCATTTTCACCCGTACTTTGTTGTCTGTGCGTTCTTGGAATTACTGTATCTGCACTGCACCTGCTATACACCTGTTACCACTTAACACTTTGCCACACTGCTGTGTAACCATGCTCACCTCTCGTTAGCCTGTACTTGCCCAAGCGTCAGCGTTTCCTCATGACAGAACATGCTATAGTCCACCCACTGAACCCAGATACATAGTTGAGTGATATCACAATTAGCAGTTGACTCATCTATTGCCATGCTAAAAGCCAGGATTGATTTGATTGCAGCAATCAGACAGTTAGAAATGTGATCAGCTATATTGGTAATGTGCCAAGCTACCATGTCATTGCTCAATTGCAGGGCGTGAATTTTACAGATCAGTTGTGTTCTCTCATGTTATCTGACAAAATGTCAGATGCTTCACTAAAAACCTCTTTCAGAAATTCGCCAACACAGCTGGCAAGTGTAACGACTTCATACGTTTGTCAAACACGCTTCATACGTTTTTGTTGCAACTGCAGACTGTTTTTCATTATTTCAAGTTCACGTTTTCGCTTGTTACTATTCAATGGATATTGGCAGAGTTCACTTAAATGCATTTCACTGTGGCGTTGTACGTTGCATTTTTTGCAAACTGCAATCTGTTTCTTTCAAAACAAAAGTTTCTTGTTATTTTCAATTACAAACTGGCACTCACTAATGTTGGCTGATTACTTTCTTTTGGTTTGTTGCTGTCAGAAGCTGCTTTAGGCTCTCAAAGTAACTCTGGTAATACATGTATTCGTTATGAAACACTGCAGTTAAAAAAGCATCAGTAGGCTCTATCAAAATATATTGCTGAGCTATTAACTATAGGCACATATTTATCTCCGCTGGGAGAGTCCAAATAGAAGCCATGAAAGGGGAGTTTCGAGAAAACCTCGCTTCCAGTGGAAAGAAAAATCCTGTATGATAAAATCACCCCTTGGTCTGTTCCTGTGTATCTTACCAGTTATCAAGTGATCTGAAAACAAAAGCCAGGCATTGTTTTTTTTAAACTGACTGGAAATGTTAAGTCTCGTAGCTCAATAGGTGAAAATATATGCAGGCCGCAAAAAAAAGGATCCCGGACCGTATGCGGCCCTTGGGCCATGGTTTGAGAACCACTGCCCTAAAGTATAGCTAGGTGTGGAAGTGGAACCTCAATTGTTTAACGGAGTAGCGCTTGCCAATTTCACAGCAACTTTTGTTTCATAGTTTGTTTTTGTACTGTTTTTCGTATGCTTCGGTGTATGTCCTCTGTGAGCTACCATTGTTGGTAGTGTCACGTGAGCTTACCTGTGGAAATGTAAATAAAATCTGCGTGCCAGCGGGCGGCATCAACTCCAACCTCCGGCTCAGTATCCTGTCAATCAGAAAAGCAACACACCCCTACTTCACCCTTTTACAGTAAGGGAATGTGGTCTGCAAGCATCTGCATTAAAAACAATGAAAAGTGGGATAAAAACAACTTGGTAGTGGCACTCACTTTCTCAGGCCCCCAGATCCACTGCTTTTGACCTGGAAGTGATTAGTGCAGTGTGACAGAGATTGAATGATTCTTGGTGTTAAATCTCCCTCCCGACCTGCGAGGCAGCTGCATAAAGGGATCAGAATACCCCGGACTAAATGGCACGACAGTTTATTCCCAGGGTTAGGTGGAAGTCGGCCATCTAGAAAAGGGGCAGAGCTATGGTACACGAAACCAATGACCTGGACGGGAAATGGTGTAGCATCTGCAGATTGGAGGAGTGGATGGGCTCGTTGACCAAGGGGTCATGGGTGAAGTTATAAAAAGGGGACGCAGTGATGTGATCTGTTCCTTTGTGAATGATTACGTTAAATGACCAGAAGGAGAACCCCTGCTGTGAAATGTGAGTGTTTTGTTTGTTTTTGTTTGTTGTTAATAATACTGTTTGTAATTATTTGGACGGCTAACACGATCCGGAGCTGTCGCCAAAGGCCACCACTAAACCCGGATCAACAACACTGCAATTTTGTTGTCACTAAAGAACTGTATTCACCACAAGCAGTAGAGCACACACTGTGGACTGGTGTTTGTGTTTGTGTATGTGTTACATGTGGGTGAACTTAAACGGGACTGTTATTATTTTGCGGCAAACCATTGGATTATAAATAAGCATTACATTAATTATTATTATTTGTTTATTTAGCAGACAAGTTTATCCAAGGCGACTTACAGAGACTAGGGTGTATGAACTATGCATCAGCTGCAGAGTAGTGGTTAGGGCTCTTGACTGGAGGGTTGTGGGTTCACTGCTGCTGTACCCTTGAGCAAGGTACTTTACCTAGATTGCTTCAGTAAAAACCCAACTGTATAAATGGGTAATTGTATGTAAAAATAATGTGATATCTTGTAACAATTGTAAGTCACCCTGGATAAGGGCATCAGCTAAGAAATAAATAATAATAATTACGTCTCACCCGAAAAACGGAGCACAAGGAAGTTAAGTGACTTGCTCAGGGTCACACAATGAGTCAGTGGCTGAGGTGGGATTTGAACCAGGGACCTCCTGGTTACAAGCCCTTTTCTTTAACCACTGGACCACACAGCCTCCTATTATTGTTGGGCCTCAGGCATTGGATTATACAATTAAACCACCATTGCACCTAGGTTATCGTCGTTTATCTGATTATTGCACCTGCACACTGTTAACCACTTTGCCACATGCAGCAATCTCACATTACATTGCTCTGTCCTTCGCTACCTTCTTTGTCAGACACATGTTGGCTTTAAAGAAAAAGCCTTCCCCTATGGAGTCATCAGCAGCAGTAATTGTCTTCCTTAAGCAGTGTCTCCTGGCAGGTGTTGCACCTGTAGGCTATGATTAAGACATTTCCATGATCCCGCTGGGCCTCCCCTTGTCTGTTTCACTGGACTTGCATCATCTCTGCTGGGGGAAGACACAGAAATACATGCCAGGGGCCGAATGCACTTGTAGCTGATGAGAAATGAGGAGGTCTGACTTTGAATATGCTGGTAATTTCAAGACATAATACAATGTAACCCCTACCCCCTTAAGCCTTTAAACCACTGTAACAAATGCACAGCCTTTTGTAATAAAGGGCTGACGCCAGGACTTTGTCATGTGCATCTGTGCTTGAACTGCTATTGCAGTGCACTCTGCAAATCATGTGCAGGACTGAGTGAACGACCCCACAGCTGTGCTGTTCACATGGGAATCGATCTGTCTGCAGCCTTTTGTTTTACTGACTATGCATGCAACTCTTCACCAGCAAAGACCCCTACAGTGCACAGGGATTCAGGCGCACCTGGCAAGAGTTCGGGGGACGATGTGCGGACAGCCTCCTGATTGGATTGGGGGGATTATAAAAATAGCAGCCTGTGTGTTAGCTGTGCGGTGTGTTAGAGAAGTGCTGTTTGTAGTTGCTGTGAAGAACCTGCTGAATTGTTGTAACCTGCTATAACAATAAAAGCGTTATTGTTTGGAAGATTCCTGTTGCAACAGTTTGTTCCTCCTTCGCTAATTTATTACAATATGATCAATTGGCATAACATTAATACTGTGGTAATGTTTTGATATGACATACAAATAGCATTACATTACAGAAGTATGGGACCATATCAGGACCAGTGTGCAATCATATAAGTATCGCCCAAATTAATATTTACCATAGCAAAAGCCTAGCAAAATAAAATAAAGCTTAGTGAAAGCATGGTAAAATATAGGTGAAGCACAGTAATGCCCAGTGATGTCTGGCAAAGTATAGAGCATATTATAATGTTTTTGCCTGGCCTCTCTCAAGCAGACTGCCAGTTCACTGTGCTATATGTGGAGACTACCAAACTCAATTACCCAACTGCACCAGTTAGTCATTAACAAAGGTATTTTAAGAAGCATGCACGCCAAGCCTGATTGCATGCACAGTATATAGATAGACCATTCTTTTCTAAAGTGATTCACTGGTTATCCATGCATATTTATCTAAAGAGTGGTAGCCTAAAGCCCAGAGCTGAGGGGTTCGTTGACAAGATTTGTGTTAGGGAATACCACCTTTCTTTTCTATAGTGACAGTGTCTGTTTTTGTTTCCGAGCTGCTGGGCTCCCGCTGTGGTGTCTGCTTCTGTCACTTCACCCTTTCGTCCAAGCCTGGTCTGCAGGGAATGTCATTAGGAGCAAAAACATGCTTTCTGTCACTTGGTCTCACATCATAACTCCTTAGCATTTTTAGTGTCTTTGTACAGAACTTACTGATGTGGAAGATAAAGCCAATGATATCAAAATAGTCTTCTGCTATTACTACAGTTTTATAATTTAATACTTCTCCTGCATGCATTGCATATCAAGAAGCTCCTGTACAATATATAGAGAATAATGCATAGGGTAGTGTGTGATATGAGAATTTGGTCTGATAAATGAGAATTTATCGGGGTGGGATGCTTGGATAAACCCCTTGGGCTTCACCCTCGGGTTTATGTAGCATCCCACCCCTCAGGTGAGCATTAAAATTCTCATTTATTACACACTACCCCGTGCAGTATTTTATAATCTCTGGGGAGCAATTTTTTTCCTGGTTGAGAAGCGAGCGATAGAAGACAGCAACTATGTGGCTGGGGTCGCGCTCTGTTACTAGTGTTAATGAGGGATATATCAACTGGATGAGCCCATTGAAAAAATCTAACACATATATCAATCAATAAATCAATCAATCAATCAATCATTATTTTATGTAGTGCCTTTCATAGTGGACCACCATCACAAAGCACTTTACAAGATGCACTAACAAGAAAGTCCATAATACTTTAAATACAGAGAAATGCATAATATATGACGTACAGTAAAAAATGCATAATACATGATAGTAGCATAATACATTAAATAGTAGCAACAACACAGCAACTAATAGCAGATATCAGGCTCAAAGAGCATGGAAAGCAAGAGAGAACAGGTGGGTCTTGAGAGTTGATTTAAAGTGAGCGACGGTGGGAGCATCACGCACCAAAGCTGGGAGAGAGTTACAAAGCATTGGAGCCAAGCTAAATGAGCATTCTCCAAGTGTGGTGCACTTTTGTTTGGGGATAACAAGCAGGCCAGAGTCAGAAGACCTCAGTTTGCAGGCAGGGACATAGCGGGTCAACAAGTTGAGGAGGTACTCCAGACCTGTGTGATGAAGGGCATTGTAAGTGAGTAGGAGAGTTTTGAAAGTAATCCTGAACTTTACAGGTAGCCAGTGAAGTTGGGAAAGATTTGGGGTGATGTGATCACGTTTTTTACATCTGGTAAGGATCCTGGCAGCGGCATTCTGAACTAGCTGCAGTCGGTTTATTGTGCATGCCAGTAGACCACCATATAGAGAGTTGCAGTAAGCGAGTCGAGAGGAGACAAATGCATGACAAAGTATCTCCGCATCTGAGAGGAAAAGGTAGGGACGGACATTGGAGATGTTTCAAAGATGGTAGAAGTTAGATTTGACCACGGAGGAGATGTGGGCATCAAAAGAGGTTGCTATGTATATATTGAAATCATATTTTAGGCGGTTAAAAAACAATTATATTTCCCCTTTGTTTAACTGAGGTGAACCATGCAACCTCACAACAGATGCAGTCCCTCTTGTTTACAGCAACCACACTTTTAAAATACTTTATTTTAATGTAGGTTCTGATGGAATGGAGTTTGTGCACCTGTATGTATACTTTTAAAACATATGCATTTAAAACTAGGGTTGCCACTTGGTGCCATTATTATAAAACAGGTCAGGTTTTCCTCTCTAAATTACAAATTTACAAGTAAAGTGAGTGTGAATTGTGTGAACAGCCTCGCTAAATGAACTGACTTGTTTTACTTACTAGTTACCTCGCACACCTGCCAGGTGCAGGACTACTTCCTGCAAGGATTGTTTCCATCATTCAGCCCTATACCGCTTGCTGATTTACTTATTTGACTGGGCAGGACTGTGCGAAGGTGGAAGAAATTTTAAATAAATAAAAACTGGACCACATTAACTGAGAGTGTGGGCGAGTGGAAAGTTCTCTAAGATGACTGAAGTTTAACAGATATTTTTTTTTACTATATACATTTTCAAGCAATAGTATTTTAATCCATCTTGTTATGATTATCATGATGGGATTCCCAACACAATTTCATAATGAAATACATTTGATGAAGCTGCTCACACAATTCACATTTGCTTTACATGTTGATTTAAATTGATTAATTTGTGGTTTAGAGGAAGTTACGAAAAAAATCCTGATCTGTCTTAAAGTGAGGCCAGGTGGAAACCCTTTTTAAAGCACATATAATTATAAAAATATATATATATATATATATATCTTGTGCAGGGTCTTCACCCTGTCACACACCAACAGTTTTCTCAGTCTGTATCTGTTTATCTTCTAATGAGGAAATTAATATAAATATATTTTAAGGGTCATAGAAAATTAACAGCTGTAGTCTCTTTATTCAAATACAATGTTAAAGCTCTTTTAAATTCTTGCATGTCATTAGGATGCAAATCAATGGGGGATTCAATCAGGTTATATGGAAATAGTAATTAATATTTCTGAATAAATGTAGAAAGAATAAATGTGGTTGAAATACAAATATCTGATGGAAGATAATTACATGACTCATAAAGCTCATAGGAGACGCAGTGATTAGTCCCCATCTTATTGAATTAGCAAAATTGCTTAATGAAATTAGCAGCATCTTATGCAATGTAGCTGTCTTCGTTTATTTTCTGTTATTCAGGTTCTAACATACATGGATATATGTCTCCATTACCAGAGTCAACCAGTTGCTGGATCGTGAAAAACTAGCACTTTTACCTTATAACATCCTCTCTTTCAAAGCATCCATTTCCTCTGCAGAAATCTTTGAGATTATTCATTGGTTTGGGTCAGCAATGGACCAAAAGTCAAATTATGGTTAATTTAAAAGAATGTCCAGTCACCCTTTAAAAAATAGGTCTTGTATGACATTTACTAAACAAATCTAATATTACATATTTCTCACTATTCAATGTGTTAATCTGTCTAAAACGTATGCATTAGTATTCCCAGAATTAGCATCTATTTCTCAGTCTGCAGTCAACATAAACTCCTAGATCTTTTTCATAGATTCCTTCTTCAATTTCAGTATCTCCCATATGGTATTTATAATGCACATTTTTATTGCCTGTGTGCTGTACCTTACATTTTTCTATATTAAATGTCATTTGCCATGTGTCTGCCCAGTTCTGAATGCTGTCTAGATCATTTTGAATGACCTTTGCTGCTGCAACGGTGTTTGCCACTCCTCTTATTTTTTTGTCGTCTGCAAATTTAACACGTTTGCTTACTATACCAGAATCTAAGTCATTAGTGTAGATTAGGAAGAGCAGAGGACCTAATACTGATTCCTGTGGTACTCCACTAGTTACCATATATCAGAGGAAGGGCAGCAAAGTCCTTGGCACACGGAAAAGAAAAGTGCATCATTCGCTTGTCGTATTGCATCTGGTGTGTAGAGGCCTTTACTCTAAAAGAATGTGTAAATACAGTGAAGCATTAGGATATGCAATGCCTGGCCACTTTACTGTGTGCATTTCTATCCTCTTGGATTTAGTGGGGTTGAGGCCTTTATTGACCATTTTACCACACCTAACCCCCTTACTGACTAAATATCTTGGCATGTTAAATAGAGCAAAATATTTATATGATATATATTAATTATTATTACTAGGCAAATATTTCAATCACAAGGCCATCTTACAAGGGAATATGTACCCCAAAATATGATCCATTTTTGGAAATGAAAATATTTTTGTGAAATACTGATGAATTCATTTATATTTAACAATAATTTGGTAGACAGCATTTCTAAAAAGTGTCATTACCGTAACAGTTCCGTCATTACCGAAACAAAGTAAGTTGTTAAGGTAACAACTGTTATGACAATTTTAAGAATTTTTATGAATTTATAAAAATCTGAGACCTACACATTCTGACCTTGCCTAACTTTGAACATATACATCATTAAATAATTCTAACCTATAATCATTTGTTTCATAAAACATTTAATCATAGCAGAATAGCATGTACGGTAATGACGCATAATAAACCTAATCAGACACTTGAAGTGATTTTTTTAAAAGAAATGTTTGAAACTGATCTACTCACCATGTGGCCATGTTGGAAATGATACCATCTCTTTTCATGATCACATGCTCGAAGAGGTGGCCTAAGGTATATTTTCACTAGGGGGCAATACACTGTTACGGTAATGACATTGAAAACTGGGAACAGGTTTTCAAAGACTTTTTATTCAAAAAAATATTTTAAAATACTAGTCCAACATTATAAAATGATACAACATTCCATAAAATACATCTGTTTTGATGAGAAAGTATAAGAGCTGGAAAGTGGGGACACTGAACTTTTATAAAAAAAAAACACCCTTAAATGTTAATATTACATGAAAATAATTATGCATATTTGCTAAATGTTAATGAAAACAGTGAAAGAAATATATGTACTGTATATTGCATCCAACAAAACTTATATTAAAAAAAATATTTAAATACACTTTACTTTGAGGTGGGGACTCAATTTGTCCCATTTCTGTAGAATGACCCTTAAACAAAAATATATCTTTCAGAAAAAAAAAGTTTTAAACTAAACATTTAAAATAATTTGTTTTCTTTAAAATAAGTCAAACTCTCATTAGCTAGATGACTTTGAGTACCAATCGTTGCTTTTCATATGACTGACATGTTTTCAACGGTGAGTTTCTTCATATAAAATCTTATACCAACCAAATTATAGCAATATATATTAGGTAAGATTCATTGGAATGAGCAGCGGTGTGGAGTAGCGGTTAGGGCTCTGGACTCTTGACTGGAGGGTCGTGGGTTCAATCCCAGGTGGGGGGGACACTGCTGCTGTACCCTTGAGCAAGGTACTTTATCTAGATTGCTCCAGTAAAAACCCAACTGTATAAATAGGTAACTGTATGTAAAAATAATGTGATATCTTGTAACAATTGTAAGTCGCCCTGGATAAGGGAGTCTGCTAAGAAATAAATAATAATGTTGTTAGCACCATACACTTTAACTTTGCCTTTAGTGTGTAAAGGGACTGGGGATGAATGAAAATGTTTTTTTGTACATGTATGTCTGCTTATCTAGTCATCAGTATTCGTAATTCAATGTTGCGATGATTGATTGATCAGGTAATCTCTAACGTCGCTGTATAAGGGGTCAACATGCCACATTTTGATTTGGTTCCTCTAATTTAATCGTCATGTCTCTGCTTGCTCTTTCACTATTAGATCAAGTTGGGACAGCCCATCAGTTACATCCAAGCCAACAGCTGCCATTTCTTAAGACATATCCATTAACATAATGGACAGCCTTTTAGTCTTTTTCTCATCACAGAGGCTACACTAAATAGGCCCACATGAGAGATAATGAGAGGTTATATGCTAAAACCAACATTCATAAGACACTTAAAGGTCATACTATACCAAATAATTGCATGGTTTACCCATAATTCCTACACAGTAGTCGCTTTTGTTTTGGTTTCACTACACTTTACTTATCTTGTGATCTCAAGAAAACAAATTGAATGTTGAGATCCTGAAATAATCTAGTAATCTCAACATGACCATTTTTTATATGATTTATTTTCTATGTCACTGAATGAGACACAGTACTATACATTTAGCATACATGTAGGTATTATTTTATATTTTAAGTTTCTGAAGTTCTGACAGTGAACCAAGCTGAATTGTAATAGGAAGTGTAAAGTACAAGGCTGCAGTTCAATCTTGTACCAGGTTATATCTGCAGCTGAGTGGCTGGTGTGTTTCTTCCTGGACTGGGCCTAGATTACAATATGTGACACTGATACTACATAGAGCTTCTTCCTCAGGAAAGTCACTCACTGGGTGGAACAGCGCAGCAGAGACACAAACAAGCAACCATTTATAAGAGGGAAGGGGGAGTTGCTGTATGGCCTTCCCCTCACAGCTCTTTACACACAGCTGCCTTGGCCTGAACAGCCCCTGAAATTCAGTCCCCAAGCAGGACTGTTGAATTGAATTGGGTAGTGGATTTTTTAAAACCACTAAACTCATTTGTTTGTCACCTGAGCCTGAGGTCCCCAGAGGTTAAACAATGTGATGCTTTGTGCTGCCCACATTTCAACTGTTTGTCAACACAACATCATGTAGCAGTGTTTCTTTAATAATCAGCATACATTAATAAAAACAAAGGCTAGACACTAGAGAAAATATAATGCATGAACTATATGTACTGTTATTTTTCAACTCCTTAACTGTACAACCTTTGGAAAACACAAGCCTGAAACTCTGGGCTTTGCTAGATTTCGAGGTCTCATACACTCACACACACATAGGTTCTCTGTCAGGAATACCAATGGGAGCATTCCTGGGGAAACAAAGTGATTGTAAGCAGGTACGCTTGAATGCGACGTGGCATTTCTAGGGCTTTTAGATATTCTGTCTGTGAGCCCACAGTGACAAAACAAAGGGGAGGGATAAAATATTAACACAGCTTTGAGGTCAGACAGGATAATTACAGAGAGGCCTGCAAATCACCACAATTGAATCTTTCTTAATACCTTTTTGTAACACTTTCTAATGATGATTAGTATTGGATACATGTATGCTGCATTATAACATAGTCTACATCAGTATTTGAACTGGTAGCTGAAGCAATATATTCTTAGCGTCAGGCCTTTGGTGTATTGGTTTGTTTGACTCAATCAATCAATAAAGAACATACCCAAATAATCACTCTTGCCAAGGTCATCTCCTGAAAAGGAATGGCCCGGGGGGGTTGCTGTGAGCATGGAGATGTGTAGTTATAACACCTGGGCATGCGTGGTTGAGTAACTCAGGTCACAGCCCCCCATCCAGATCTCACAGGACTTGTTAGTTAGCTCTCTTTCTGAAGACATGAGCAATCACATTATAAATGCAATGTGGCCTGCTGTTTTGAATTTGCTGGCTCTTTGATTCCAGTAATGCATTATCCATACTGAATTTACTAGCTCTATTGTCCCTGTACTGACTTATCTTAACTTTTTAAAATGTGCTTTCTCTCACATCTCACTGCAGTGAACTTAATGTATTCTCTTCAAATGTATTTCAAGAATTTTAGTAATATACAATTGTTGAGCAAGGCAACTTTATAGAAAACGAGTTCACCAGACCAGCACACTTGAGAAACTGTGTAAATTAACCTGATCTAAACTCATTGAAATTCTTCAAATGGCTCAAACAGAGTTTCAGACTGCTAGGTGTACTAGCAATGTGATTAGAGACTTCACTGTACAATTGCAGCTTAGGTTGATTCCACAGTAGGCAGTGATACAAATTGAATTTATACGGTGCACTAGCTGTTGTTGACCTGTTTGAAGAAGTGCTAGATTCACTGTGTTTCAGCTTCATAGCTTATGGATATAGGTCCATGTAAATTACTTGAAATATGTGCTCATGCACAGTAAGCAGTTTTCCTTTCCTTTAAAATCTTTTGATATTTTGCTCTCTTGTCAATGCTCCGCGAGTCACGACCATAAATTGTAGTAAAAAGACTAGTAAAGGGAATGCATCAAGTTAAACTGTTAAAAAACCCTGAAAATATTTAAGCATTAGAAACCTGATTTCAAGGGCCCTGTATGGTAGTTTCCCTGTCAGGAAGGTAAGAGCCAAAGCAGTAGACAGATGCACTACTTTACAGACCGTGTGAACTAAGACAGTGTCCTCTAATCAGGGTTTTATTGTGATTTGAAATAGATAAACAGCATTATTGTCATCTTAAACATCTATAAATTACAGATCTAATGACCTTTTCAATGTCTTTCTTTCCCTCTCTTTTGCTTCAATGCTGTGAACCTTCATACAGGTTTTCCACAATAAATCTGCAGTCATTTTGTACCATGCTTTTACAATAGTTATACTTTACATTTACCATGGTTTAACATTTTTACCATTCTTTACCATACCTCTCTGGGCTTTAAAATGCTTACCTATGCTTCATCGTGCTTTCACTGTGTTTTATTACACTTTGCAATGCTTTTACTATTATGAACTTTTATGAGGTGTTGTGTTCAAGATTTTAAATTTACATTACACTTTTGAGATGCCAACTAGACAAAGACAGAACCGGAAGATGTTCTGCTGATCTTCTGTTTAAGTATGCAGAACAGTGGGGTTATCTGGCTATGAGCACTGTTCATATATTGTACTCACTGATACAAGATAGAACATTGGAATGTTTGATCTGTATATGAACTCTATTCTTAGCATAACAACATGTACTATAGAATGTTAGAATCTGGTTGTATTCTAGTTTAATAATAGGATCATAGAAATAACCATAAGAATAAACTTGTATTGGGAAGCCACAATATTGCTTTTTATTCTCACCAGACCCTATAGTTATCGCTTATGAATGCAAACTTGCTTAGCTTACAGGACTTCCTTGAAAAGGGGATTTTAATCTCAATGAACCCATCCTGGGGAAATAACATTTTAATAACAGAAAAAGTAATCGCAATACAAAATTTGAATTTGAATAAGATGGGGATTTGAAATGAAAACAGACAGTGCGTAAGCCTTCAATTACGGAGGCGCTTTAAGATTCAGGAAGAAATATTGGCACGGTACTGTGTATAATGCTTTTTTAATGAACTGAATAACTAAAGGTGTATCATTTTTTTGAGGGATACCTCTGGGGTCTGGCACGTGTACAAGGCAACTTGTCAACTTCCCGAGCCTGACCACTACGGTTATCTCACAAGAATAAAATAAATACATTCATTTATTTATTTTTATTATTTATTTAGCAGACACCTTTATCCAAGGCGACTTACAGAGACTAGGGTGTGTGAACTATGCATCAGCTGCAGAGTCACTTACAATTATGTCTCACCTGAAAGACAGAGCACAAGGAGGTTAAGTGACTTGCTCAGGATCACACAATGAGTCAGTGGCTGAGGTGGGATTTGAACCGGGGACCTCCTGCTTATAAGCCCTTTTCTTTAACCACTGGTCCACACAGCCTCATTGTGGTGGGTTATGGGAGGAAATGACAGAGACAGGCAGCAAGTGAGGTACAATCTGCGCACCAGCAAGGCAGGGCTGGGCAGGGTTTTATTAATATTCCGTATGGAGAATAGCAGGGGTCAAAAGACAGGTACAGTATTGCACAAACAAAAATAAGAAACCCCCTGGAATACTAGCAATAGTAATCAAGTGTTGAAATAAAAACAGTAAATAGAACAGTCCCGCACTACACAGAGACACAAAAGTTAAAACAAAACATTCACGTGGTTCCTCCACGCGGTGGCAACCGGTGTCCTCCAGCTGCTGCCCCAGCTCCCTCCTGAGGCTTCACAAACACAAAGGCACAGACAGAAGGTGCTGTGCTGCAGATCTGCCCAGGTATCCAAAGGGGTAGGGAAAGCAAGGGAAAACAAACTCACAGCTCTTCAAGGATCTGCAAACACAGGGCTTCAGTTGTGAAATAAACAAATGAAAACAAACAAACCAGCACGTCTCTTGCGGGTGTTAATCCAGCACAGCCAACCCAAATGGCAGAACCCCACAACCTAAATAGTGCCAAGCCCCACCCCAACAATCAGTGCACTGCCCCACCTCAGCCAATCGTCAAGTGCAGCACAGCTGATTGCAATAATGGGGCTCAACCATGAGGTCCTGCCCCAAGTTAAGGTGGCCGCCACCACTGCGGCTTCTGCCCCAACCATTACTCAGCCTTTCTCCTCTGTCTCGGTCCTCCCTGCACAGCGCTGCCAGTAGTCGGGAGGGTGAATTACAAGAGGGACTCCTTTCACTCCTGTCACACTCATTTAACACTGAAGTTCATACTAGAATGCTTACATATGTGTGTGGACTGTGACCAGTCAGAAGCTACTGGCAATCACCGCTAAATGAGTCAAGTGGTTATGTAGGGGCTACCCCACCAGGATCGCTATTAATGTATGCTAAAAGTCACAGATCTGTTCTTTACTATTTATGTTGGTAGCCCCTCAATTTAGCAATATGTTTCAAAAGAATAAAGGTTGTTTACTGATGCAGGCTGTTGACGTATAAAACATAAAAATAAATACTGCAGAACCAATTACACCAGAGAAACAGATGGAAGAAATATTGAAGTGATAGGGAATGAAAGATAATTAGGAGGTATTGTTTAAACAGTCTCTTTCAATCCACAACAGTAACACACATTTAAAACCATCTCAAATGCCTCATTGAGCTTTATGAAAGCTTTGTTAATGTTTAATTTCAGTCATCTTGAAATGGAAAACAAAGTGTGTACCCTAATGGGCCTTCAGTTTGGAAGCAAGAAACAAAGTATATAAAGATGAAAGTGATTTATAGTGTGGCTTGGGTAGTATGAACATACAGACATCCATAGTAAGGTTCATTAAAGGATATCCATAGCTTAGCCCTTACCATGACGATTCCACTAACAATGGAGTGCTGCAGTGGCACACAATGGGAATATTTTAGCAGCAGTGGTATTACAATGGAATTCACCATGGTACTGTCTGCTGATACTGTAAGCACTGCAGTGGTAATAAATCACCTAAATGTAATAGATGTGTTAGCATGCTGTTAACAAAATCTAGCCATAGGCAACACAATGGTATCCCAGCAGAACCACCAATAGTCAAAATAAACATTTTTTAAAGGTTGGCAGTCACATGGAGTATCAGTGGAAAAAGGTTGCAGTACTGCATAATGATACAATGAAGATGTGAGGGTTATATCCAGCACTATTTAGCCTGTGGGGTTTAGTCTACTGATAACAGTCTAATACTGGCACTGTATACATCACTAAAATAGGACCCTTTTTTTGGCGAGACATGGTGACACGGTGGCAACAAACTTGGTCTAACAGTTTACTAAAAACATTTTTTTGCAAGTTTTCCCTTCTCTTGGCTGCAGTTTGAATGTTTCTGTCTCCTTGCTCCTCCAAAGTGAACAGATGCCCAGTTTACAGCGTCAACTTTGGAGGACCAACTGGCTGGGCTACCTCCCCCACCATGGGGTAAAAAAAAAAAAAAACTCTATGTCCCTTTCCCCAGCAGTGATTTAAATTTATATCCATGACTAGAAAATAAAAATAACTCATCTAGTTGATGCCATGCAGACTGAAACACATTCGTGTAACTGTAAATGCAGTTTTATTGTCATCTCCAGTCACAAGGAGTTAGAAGGAATGACTGCAATTACTGTGAAGACAAATATAAAGCATAGTACCACCAATGACACGGTCATTAAGAGACAGAAAGCAATGCTTTTATTAATGCACATATTATGCTGCTGCAGTACCAGTATACAATGTTATCATTTATTATCTTGAGTACCAGTACCCAGCCTCATACATGCTTGTGGTAAGGAGGGCTGGTGGTGACGTCAGACCCGGAAGAACACACAGTACTGAGAGTAAAAGGAATGGAAATCCACAGCAGATTGGGTAATGAATGCGCTGCAGCGCTTTTATTAAATAAACAAAATAAAAAGGGTGAACAAACAAAAAACACTCTGACAAAACAAACAGACAGACAAACAAACAGGGGATGAACACTAAACAAACAAGTGTTTCCAGCACAAATAGCAATTGTTATTTTAATTCTCAATTTTATTCTCCTTTTCCCCGTTCTCACCCCAACACCGAGTGAGTGAAACACTACCTCTTTTATGCAGCTGTATAGACTCGATTGCTAATCAATCATTCAATTGGAATCTCGGTACATCTGCACGTGAACTAATTGTGCTCCCCGTGCTTCCATACTCACTTTATTCTGTACGTGCAGTGATTGTGCAATCCCCATGCCTAAATACAAATCCTACATTTTAACATCACCTGTGCTACCACTACAATAATACATATAACAGACAGCATAAAACACTAAAACACAAAATACACACAGGGAAGAGGCACCCTGCCACAATGCTAAAGTGAGACAATGTAGGCCTGCACAGGACACAGGTATATATCACTGTGCTGAAAGCAGAAATACAGACCTATTTGTTATAATAAAATCCAGTTCCAGACCAGTCGAAGAACAAATATATGATGAATGGCAGCATACATTTTTCTTATCATCTTTGAAAAAATAAAAATAAAACAATCTACAGTTTTCTATCGATACGGTTTAAGTAAAAGGTGTAACAGTTCAACCATATGTTGATGGTAAAACTATTTGAGAATGACTGAGAAATGTAAGGCAATGCAATATTCATGCCTACCAGTGGATATGTTGAAATATGGATGAAGAACCATCATACGACAGTGTTGTTCTCTACCGAAATGCTCCATGCTGTTGTTGCAGTATTAGCACCAGGGAACATACTGTGAAATCAGTGGGAATCAGCTTGTTACCTCTTAGAAGTGTTTATATTTTTCATTAGTTGAGTTCAGAAACCTGTCCACCAGAACCACGTTAAATGTTTTTTGCCTACTAATGAGGTTTCACGTTTATATAGGTCGGATCATTCTGCAGAGCTCAGGAAATGAGAGAGGGAGAGAGAGACACTCTAATTTTGGATTTGCTGCCTAAAAGTGAAATAGCAGCCAGGGACGATCATGGAGGGGATGAGAAGGAATTTTTCACGGGGCAAAGCTCCCTCTACTGGGTTTGGCAGAGCCCAGCTGTGCAGTCCTGTGAGGGACGTTGCTCTGGCCATGTGCCAGCTGCTTTCTGGGCCATTTTCCAGAGGCTTCTAACTGGTGCTGGGGGGCATTAGCTATGTCCCACTACAGCATGTACAAATAATAATATGCACCAAAAAACTCCATGGCTTCCTATTCTTCATATTTAAGCAATTTGCAATGAAGCTCTTCTTTCTAGAGCATCGGGAATTCACATAATGTGATTTTACAAGTTCTATGAACTTCATTCACTGCAGGACAGATTCCAATAACAGATGTAATGTTTCATTTTTTCTCAGATGTTTGTCTTTATTAAAAATTGTTAATTAGACTTCACATTCTTTTGAAAGCAATATCAATCTGCTTTGCAATAAAAACTTGATGGACAGCGCATCAGTTTTGACCATAACAACGAAACTATATTAAACATAAAATAAAATCAAGTTTAGTATAAAATAATCCGTAATCATTGAACTCTCAATAGTGCTGAATAAGTGCTAAAATAAACTTGATCAATTAAATGAGAATCGTTTCAACTAGAAGTATTTTCTTCTACTCATAATGTTTGTCATTGAAATTATTAAGTTTTGTTTAGTAGAGTATAAAATTACCAAAAAAGAGAATTAAAACCATTTCCAGGTTTCTATAAATGCTGTAATAACAAATCATTAAAAACATGGAGAGTTATACTACATGCCCCTGTTTCACCAGGGATTTTATACAACCTAACATGAGCTGATGAAGAAAATATCTGGAAAACAAATGATAGAAGATTATTATGATGTTAATTCCAAAAAGTCATAAACTGCGCTGTTACATTTGGAAAGATTTTGCAGGATGAAGAACTGAAAGAACTGAAAGACGGTTTGTACAGAAATTGTTATTCTGGCTAAAATGTAGCAACACTGGAGTTGGCCTTGAAAAGGCTGTTTGTTTCTTAGCACAGTTTCACCAGTGGCCATGAAATGTGGTTCCTGGTTGGAATCTTGGCTTGGCACAGTGAATCCAATCAACTTCATTGACAAATTAAAGTGGCATATGAGTAAGATTGCATGCATGACTCAGCATTGATGATCTTTTATCAGCTCTACCCCTTCTGTAGATCAATCAAGAGTTTTCTGTGTGCAGTGCTGGCAATCTGTCACCCTAATCAAGTACTCTGTTAGAGACTGTACTTCTATTATTATAGAGGGCCTTTAGATGCCAGTGTTATAAACGCCTCTCTCCATTCACAGTCTCTCAAGTTCAGACGGTGTAATGGATCTCCTCCTAGCAGCTGATCAGTTAATGTGTTAATGAAACTGACATCAGCATAAGACACGTACTTACCTCTAAAATGGAGCTTGCTCTTCATTGAATTGTAAGATGTCTTTGAGCCGTATGGTTGATGGTTTACATCAAGGCCTTGCTTTTCCATTCAGTTTAATGCACTAAGATGCCAATTCATTACAGTGGCACCCGGTGGTTGAAATAAGCAATTCCATATCTGTGTTCTTGTATTATTATAAGATATAGAATGTACGCTGGCCTATGAAACACGCCATTTAATAACATCACTCCGGATCCTGGGGGAAGACGATTGGTCGCAGTTAATAACCCCACAGTGAAACTCCCTGAGCCCAGGTGGACAAACACCTGTTTTACATTCCAGGACGAGCTTTGATTAAGCATGGGGAGAATGTAATGGATCTTCTCCTAGCAGCGTAGGTGTTAATAATGCTGACATCAGCTTAAGACCTGTAATTACCTCTCTGAGACTGGTTCAAGTCAGACCTGCTGAGGAGTGGGTCTCAGATCGGTTTTAGATAGAACAGTTTTCAGTTCAAGTAAAGTCTGAACAGACATAGTGGTTCTATAATGTGCGTCTTTCCAAAAACACTGTGTCCACGCGGGTGAATTTGTCTACCTTTTTCACTGGAGTAAAGACCTGCCTGGTTAACAACAATATAGTTGACATTTTTCAGCATGTTCCTCTTTAACACATAAATACAGGACTAAAGGAATCAGCTATACTGTAATATGTGTGTTGAAGGTAGCTGTGTGTGCAGTTAATACACATTTTTCTGGTGACTCAGTTGGAAAGATTTTTTTTTTTTTTTTAATCAATTTCATACCTGATCATTTTATAATATTTGATAACTTAATATTTGATTTAATTTATTTTACTGTTCTTGTCTTTTTTGGCTTCTTTTAAATTTTGCAAGCTTATATTTTCTTTTGGGGAAGACTTAAAAACCTCCGAAAAATGTCACCACAAAACAAATTGTTTTTTGTTGCCATGAAAATGACAAAAGCAGATGAGTCCGGTCTTGTCAGAATGGTTCTCCGGTGAACTTCCCTTGTTATTTTAGGGTGTTCACAATCTTTCAAAGTGCTACTGAGTTATGTTGCACCATATATTCTTTACTTTGCTTTGTGCTTATCGGGACAATCCCAAGTGCTGGGGCTGACCTGATTTTTCAAGGTGAACTGAACTGTATTTTTGATAAATAATGAACTGCAGAGGACCTGGTGTTATGCAGTCAACCTTAAAGTGCAACTTTTTTCTGTAAATTATTTTTTAATTGTGTTCATTCAGTGCTATGGATGGATGTGCTAAAAGTGATGTGCTAAAGTTTTATGGAGTGTTAGAAGATAATTGCCATCAGTGCAGCTAATAGCTAATGTAGGGTAAAAGTTATAATGCAGACTTGTATTTGGAAATCTGGAAAGTCATGCCCCTTTATTTTGATGTTTAACATCCAACAAATTAATTCCTGTTTAAATGAAAAGAGAAAAACACCAGTTCATACAATTCAATAGTGTCTATTTTAATGATCTAAACAATGTCTGATCTAAATCTCTCTGTCCTTTAACTCTATATTAAAGTGACTGTAGATTACAAAATAATTCCAAAACTCTTACACATTGTGTATTTCCATTCATTATATAAGTCTCAAATGTCCAGTTAAAAAAAAAAAAAAAACCTTATAGTAAATGTGTATTTTTATTTTAAAACATGATATATGGTCCTACACTGTTTGCATTCTCTGTTTGCAAGCCATGCTTTCAGTTTGTGTTGCCCTGCTTTGTCATTTGCTTTAGGGTGAAATTGTCCCCACCCCTTAAAATGTCTTCTTTTCTGTCATTAACCAACCAGCTGCTTCCCCTATTGACTGACATGCTTTCATCCAGTAACATGCTTTGACCCAGAAGATACTGCTAAGCTAAAATGATCCAGGAAGTGCAAACAAAAAACTAAGGGGTAGGTGTTGCATCTGTCGCAATGGTCACAAACTAGTTGCACATGAGTCGGAAGTCTTGGGTGAAATGTACAAAACAAGCGCAATGCTATTTGCAAGTTTTTAGAGAATGTTTTGCAGCAGTAGTTTCTGTTTGCGGTTCAAGCATAGATAAATATGTAATTATAAATATGTAATTATAAATAAATATTATAATGAGATGTACTAAAGCTGCAGGCAATTGCGACACTTACAATTGCATCAATTTGTTAAGAACTTTTGAAAGCATGCTTAAACAGTCACAATTGTTGCTGGCATTTCCCAGTCCGCTTTTTCTCGTGCGTTGCCAGTCATCATATTTCTATGACATTTCTGGTTTCTCCAACGTGTTGGGAGCAATAGACTGCACACATGTGCTGCTAACCCCTCCAGCTCATTCTGAACATCTGTATAGGAATAGGAAACACCTATTCTATTAATGTGCAGGTGGTTTGTAATTGTGCACAATTTAGCACTGCACTCCTGACTAACTTAAATAAAAACAGACAGTACACATTTGGCTTATAGGCTACTAATGATAATACAAATTAGTGGTATAATGTAAAATTTGTTGCTGGTCCTTTGAAATTTGTATTAACGAGAGCTGACTGTCGTCAAGTATTATAGCTTCTCAGTGCTGCACCATGATTTATTTTGTGTTAATTGTCAAGGTTGCCATGTTAATAATAATAATAATTAAAAAAAATATTAAAATCATTTAGTTTCAATATAAAATAAAATGTTATATTGCATTGTACACCATGCAGCAGAATGATTTATTTTGTGTTACCACACCAGTAGCCTACAGGCTAAAGTAAAAAGAAAGTGCGCTAGGTTTTCATTTGATTTTACTACTGTACTGTATACTGTGTAGGCGTACTGTACAGATTTATATTTTTGTTCATAATGTAATCCCAAAACACATTACTATTATTTCAGCACAATGATTTATACATTTAAAATACATTGAGCACTGTAAATGTATGTGTGTGCGATTTTATTGTATTTTTTCTAAACCCGACACAGTTTAAAAAAAACATATCCGGTTTAGCGAGGGGCTACTGTATGATTATGAAAAGCTTTTTGATAGAAACACTATGTGAGCGTGAAGGTGGGGTCCCACTATAGAATCTGATGGGATTAAACTGATTTTCATTTATTTATATCTGAAAGGTATGTATATGCACTTGGTTTGCTTGTCTGTCGCTTCGAACTGAACTCCCGACCGTCATTTAGCCAATGATCCACTAGTGGGAATGTTACCTTTTTTTTTGTAAAAAATATAGCGTTGATTACATGGTGCTTTATGCATGTTCCCCGAGACCTGCGTTATAGCAAGTGAGCACTGTGTGTATATATATATATATATATATATATATATATATATATATATATATATATATATATACACTGTATATATATGGGTCTACCTAAATCGTGAAATGGTTAACATTCTTGTTTACTGTTCAAATGACAACAATGTTTTAACCAGCCTATCAGTGCATCTGTACTGGCTTTTCTGTGACCTGTACTGTACAGTAGGCAGTGGGACAAAGTCAGTGCTGCATTGTTTTGATTTAGGTTTCTAAAATCTAGTTTTCAGCATTGGAGGTAAAATACCAAAAATGGACGACAAAGCAAAAAAAGCAAAGTATATTTTGATTGACTGTGTCAAGATATTTCCCAAAGAAACTGTACATGTAGATGGAGGTAATTATTTTGGAGAAAATACGATCCATCGCTTTAGCTTCAGAATCACACATTCAACAAAAGGCTACTACAGAGGCAGCTGAACAGAACGTAAAATAAACAGCTTTCAGAAAACAAACTGGAAAGTCAGTGCAGACAAAAAGTATTCCTGTCGGTTGTAGCCAAATTAAATCAGTACTACAGGTATGATCTAGCACAGCCACCTCACTTCAAACAAACTGCTGCTTAATTTTAGACCTGAATAGACATGTTTTCTGTGTTTTGACTCAGTACTAATAAAATTAATGATTGGATAACATGACAACGAACATGCTGCATATATTGCCTTTATTAATGTATGCCAGATGCCCTTGGGTAACCGAGTTTTGGGACTGTTTCTAATCGATTTCCACATCTGTATAACTTGGCAAAGCTTTGCCTTACACTTCCAACCAATTCAGTGGATGCAGAACATGCAGTCTCAATGTATGGGCAAGTCCAAACCAGACAGAGAATGTCAGCAGCAATGCTGGGGGATGTTGCACGCTTGCCTTTAACAAATGACAGCACTCTGTTTTAGTAAGGAAGCAAGTACCATTATTTTTAGGCTTTTATAGTGCTCTGAAATATTGTCCACTTAGGTTAATTTAATGTTTAAACAGGTCCAAATTTTATTCCATGAAGGCAACTCAACTCCAGCTATTTATATGAACAGTGTCACACTACTCTTGCAATAGAGATCTCCCTAAGAAGACTCAGCAAATATTTCAATTTATATTGCTGCTTGCTTCATTAACATATTTTCTCTTAGTACACACGACAAAATGTATACTTTGCTAAGTGTCACAGCGAAAATGCAAATTGCAGTATGTTTGCACTGCGACTGGCCCATCTTAGGTCTCATATTATTATTATTATTACACCTAAAACTTTTAAGTAGTACCAGATACCATTTTTTAAAAGAAAATACTGTACTTGTGTGTTATAAAGTGTTCTCAAATTGCACATGTGAGACCTATTCAGCTAATAAAAGTGCAAAACAGGTAATCTAGCGTGTTCCTCACCCCACCCACTTAGCCCCTATAGTAACATCTTCAAAGGCAATGCAGTAGAAAAAGAGACAATTTAAATTGATAAGCTTTTTAGATAATTCAAATGACCCCACAGTGTCTTAAGCACTCTCAACCTGGAATGTTCTAGGGCCATCTCTAGCATCTTCCAACTAGAAATTAAATGACTCTAATCATGAAATAAATAGATATACTGTACACATAATGTAAGTGCACTAGCTTTAAACTCTGTGGTTTGAATCTAGTTAAGTGTAATGCAGTGTACTGTTCTGAAGTAAAAAAAAAAACAGTTCTCTGCAAAGCTGATAGTCATGTCCGTCCCCTTTCACACACCACAGATCTATACAGGCATGCCATGCAGTGCCCTGTATATACAATGTGTAATAATATAATACAAAATAATTAAAGTATAGTAGCTGATTATATATATATATATATATATATATATATATATATATATATATTAGTAAGCTAATTGATAACCAGCAAAAGTACACCTTAAAATAACGCATGACCATAAACCGTAAAATTAGAACACTGACTGTCCCTCGTAATGAAGACTATGGAGTTCAGCTTCTGAGAATGTGTGATTTATCCCCCATTAAATACGGTAATTGGGTTCTGTAAACAGTTGTTATTGGTTCATGGGTCATTAACTCTTTACGCGGACGTGCATCTTGCTAGCACCCTGCTGGTAATTGTTGTTTTCCCTCTATTTGCTACCTGCAATTAACATCCTTCCTATTAAAGCAGTTACTGAGCTTTGACTAATGGGATGTATACATTACAGCCAGGGAAACAGGAGGTGGCCTCTCTAGTAAGAACTGCTCATATAAGGAACATGAGTCTTGACTGAGCGGCTGCTAAGATTGCAAGCCAGACTTGCATTGTGTCATGCGTTTTAATAAAGGGAAGATAACAGGTGTTTGTATAGAGCTAACATTTATTAAAGAGAACTTGTGTAACAGTGATGAACGATGAGAAAGTCCCATTATGTAACCAAGAAAGGACTATCATGAAGGAGATACAGTGTGGGGGCTGTATTTCCTTCAAGATAGGAATGGTATTATTTCGAACTGCAGTGTTTTTAATAAGGTTAGTATATCTGTAATTGGCACTGCTTCTGAGTAATAACAGTGAATATTTAAAGTATTTTGACCAAGGGGCACATTTGAGTATTTCTCATAAGGTTGAGAGCATGATCATTTTTCTCTGGATAATTACTTCTGATTCCAAAATGGCAACCACACACACACAGAAAGCAAGCATCTTAGCCACTACGCAAAATAGCTCTACTGTTTTTATGGTTATTGAGTCTTTAATTTCATCTCACTGTCAGGGGACAGACTCTATAGCGGTAGTGCATCACACAGCACTGTCTGTTACTCTGGCAAATTAACAAATGGCACAAAAGCAGAGCTTGAGAGCACAGAGTAGTAGCCTGTAATGACTCTAGTTCCCTTTCTGCTACAGTAGTATTGCACTATTCCAGATTATGCTGGCTGCAGACACACACTCAGATTTGCCTAGAGACACTGCTTCGAAGACTAATACATATGTCATGTTGGAATCATTAAAGCAGCTGTGTCACTGTTCACTGCTCATTCATACTCACATCTGGGTTTCAATCTCACTCACAGCATGTCAAGTAGGTAGGGAATAGACTGGCCACCAGATGGTCTTGAAAACGGGAGGGTCCTGGACCAAATGGGAGCCTTGACAGGTGTGATAGTGGTGTATATAAATACCACTGTCAGTTACCTCTATATTAACCCAGCTGATGTTTCCCCCGGGGGTGATTTTGACAACTTTATTAACAGCTCTTAATACAATAGAAAGGGTAGTAAGAGGTACTTGATGGAGCAGGGTTATTGATTGTAGGGTGTCTGTATTTAAATGTGACACTCTTTCAATCATTAAAATATGACAGTAACAATTATAATTTTAGCTGTACTGCAAACTCTGCACTCAAAATCATGTGTTTGAGATGCATACAGACTGTAAAGTTTGGCATGAAGATACATCTTCAGTATGTTTGTGATCATTAAACATGTATCATGTTTAAACACATCAACTTTGACATTTTGACTGCACTTGCTTCTACCAAACACTACAGATTGCACCTTGTAGTCTTTTCAAGAGCCTTGAATGAGATACTCCACTTTCAAGAGCCATATTGTGTGGAGCTCATTGAGCAACATATGGCTCGAGAGCTATCCTTTGGACAGTCCTCCAATAGATGATTGTTCATAAAGGATTTACTGAAAATGTGTTTGTTTTTCAGAATTGCCTGTTTCTTTTACATATTAAATTTGAAACAAATACATTAAATACAGAAAAATATTCAAATGGACAAAGAGGGTTGTCATCACCTATTCTGTTCCTCTTAAACAGCAGCTACACACGGAACTAGTTGGATCCCCTGTTGAATATACTAAGCCACCTATTGGCTGATTCTCACCTGTGTGAATGCTTACTTAAACAAAACCAGAAAAAAGCAGCAGCAGCTCAGAGGCATAGCAACAGGAGAGATCAGAGCTGCTTAACATTTAACACTTCATTAGGATGAGAGGGTTGATGATCAAGGAGAAAATGTGGGGATCTAGCAGACAAATTAGACAAATTAGCCTGAAACAGGGATGACCTGGAGATCGGAGATGCCGTGTTATCTCCACAGAGAGAGAAACAAACTGCAGGCGGGCAGACATCAATGTCATTCTCTCCCCCATTGCCTCATGCTTCTCCAAGTGTGCTAATAAGAAAGCAATTCCCATGAGAGGGGGCAGTTTGGGTTCTTACCCCCTCCATTCATCCCCACATTGATCTGCCCTTGTGATTCATTTAAAGATAACGCCCCAGATTCTAAGCCTCAGACACTGTTTGTCACATGTCATCTGTTCCAACTGTAGTCGCTAACCCTCTGAGCATCATTTTAGTTATCTGCCCCACAATTTTAAGTATGTATTATTATTATTATTTATATCTTCTATCAAACCAATTGGGTGTTAGTAAGGTGTTAACTCACAAAAGGGGTTACTACAGTATACAATGGCAGCCATGGCCAGCTACTTACCTGGCACAGTGCAATAACGCAAAAATGTCACAGCTTTGCAATCCTGTTTTTTTTTTTTTTTTTTCTGACCAGCATTGAATCAGCGGCACTTCATTAGTCCTGCCACCAGGTGGCAAAATAAAGCCTCCCCTGTTGCCCTCCCCCCTTCCAAATGATGCCCCTGATAACATGTGTTTCTTTCAAAACCATATGTTTGAGACCTATGTAGGTAATGTAAGTGCAAAATAGGTAAGATTTATGTAGTGATTTAGATATCTATGCTTTAAAGTTGAAAGTAGATTCAAACACTCAGTCAACACTGAGTTTTTTTGTTTTTTTTTTAATGAAACTTCTATTAGCATTATCACTTCCCATTCCACATGATGGCATTGTGTTTATTGGAGCACGGTATATGACGAATACCCCAGGCACGATTCAGTGCTGTGGACTGCTAATAATAGAGAGGTAAAGATCAGGGTTGTCAGGTTTGCTCAATCTGAGAGGTAAAAAGCAACCACCATGCTGAATCCATCATATACCCTTAGAATAATTTCTCAGATGACGGTAACCCCCTCTAGGGCTTCATGGCATAGGGGTGCAAATGAAATTGCAGTGTTGTCAAATATCTATTTATATATCTGTCTGAAGGTCTGACATTTCAACAGTGTTAAATTAGCCTTTCTTGTGCTAATAAGCTTTTGCTCCTGGCCTTGCGTCACTCATTCCCAATCGGTATAAATATACCGACAGAGAAATCACAGTGAATATGGGCTGGCAACTAGCCAGAGAGGGGCATTGGTTATCACTGACAGCATGTGGGACATACTAAACTCATGCTCTTTATTTCTAATAAGAACTCCATTTATCAATGATAACGTTTTTCTACTGTCCCATCCCATTAATGTAGGTTGTGAATCGGCTGCTTGGAACCAGTACGTTTTATGTTGTGGGTGACTTTTGGCTGGGGTACAGGTCTGGGTTTCATACTGACCTTACTTACATGTATAGGGCCATACCAAATCAAATAAAAGGTTATTTGAAGTTTCAGTAGAAGATGCGGTCAAGCATTTTTTTATGTTTTTTTTTTTATTGCATATTTTCCTTGTGTCTCCACATATTTGGACATGTTACATATTCCTATTTTGAACAAAACAGATTATCAAATGAATATCATAAACTGTAACTTTGTTTTTAACATTAGAAGCCCTGTGGCAGTCATTTTGGTGGTTTTTGGTTTTAAAATGTAATTTTCTCCAGTCGTGTAACACATATGGGGCTGTGCGTTCGTGTACCTTTCTGTCTGTATGTATTAAATATTCTCACAAAGCATGAAACGTGGGACTGCAGAAATAAAGGAGATATATTACATTATACCTAAAAGCCCTGGGAGCAGTCTCATTGACAGCCACACAGAAAACAATTGTATTGTGATTATACAGAAGGGTATTCTACTTTATTATTTGTATTTACCCGTCTGCAATGTGTTTAGCTGTAATTAGAACCATTTACAAATGCAAGCCATCGAAAAATGTATTTCTGTTCAGCACAAAATATGGAGTTGATGTTTTGGATCAGATGGCACGAAAGTATTCTGTGAAAGCTGGCTCCCGCCAGTGGCCTGTTGAGGTGTTTTACAATGTAAACTCCTGGGTACTTTACAAAGAATGCATGGAGAAGAATTTACCAAGCAGAGAATATATTTTACAGTTAGCATAGGAACTTTGCAAGAAGTATTTGGAAGTCTCCTGTATAGCAACTCAAAAAGTGAAACGTCAACATTCATACATTTAAGGCAAAACATACAGCAAAAAATGGGTATCTCCTTAGATATATAACACATTTGTGGTCAATGGGCTTGTACCTTGTGATACTTTTATTATGTAAACAGCATCACTGACTAGAAATAAATCCATAGTCAGATCCTGTTAAAGCACAGGCACACACAGTTACATTTAATAAAGCATTGTAAAAAACATAGTTAACCATTCTATAGCATGATAAAACCAAAAAATAAAAAAACAAAACACTATGATGAATGTGCAAACTTACTGTTAACTGTTAAGTGAAACAGTTAATGCTATTTTATCATCTAAATTACCGTGCTGACTAATTTAACTGAAGCATTGGGCAAACACTGAAGTATTTACTAAAATGCATAATTAGGCAAATGTTAATGAGGAACTAATTACTGTTGTGACTACAGAGGATGCAGCCCCCGTGTGCGGTTCGGCACACAGTCACAGGCATAATTATAACTTTTTATTTTTTGGTAGTTGATCAGAGTGAGAAGTTATAATTTCAGCTTCTGAATGTAGACACAGATAACTCTTTCAAGGGATTATTGCAACAGTGAATACAAACAGAAGACAACAACAAACAAACAAAAGTTCTGAGTCACACTTGATTTCCAACTGTGTCCTCTTGTCCTGGTTTCTGTAGTGCGCTTAAAGTAGGGTGAACTATGTCAGCTGCTTTTAAAGGGAATATGTGTAGGTCTGATGGTTTATAGTTTACAGGTAGACTAGTAACAGTCACTAACTTTAATCTGCTAGCCTGAGAAAAAATAACTTCTTATTCCAAAAAAGGAAACCTAGTTTAGGTCCTAATTTTGAAAGCAGTTCATCAATGTGGTAATTAAATGTATAGCTAAATATTTATAGGCGGAAACTTTCTTAAGTGATTCGCTATACAAAGTAGTAATAGCCCAGGTCTGATTATTAATTTCCTTCCTGTTAGAACAAAATAACATGGTTTGAGCCTTAGTAGCATTTAGCAGTAATCTATCTCGGAGTAGTTGTTTTTGCACAGTATAAAATGCACTCTGCAGATCTCTCTGAACAGCCTGCATGGACTATCCAGTTGTATATAGAATAGTGTCATCCGCATGTAGATCTATGCTTGAATTTGTAGTACCCAAGGATTGTCTGATATCTTTAACATAAAAAAAAAAAAACTAGTCACTAGTCATATTCAGGAAAACTGCCATACTTAATTACCCCAGCTGAATTACAGCATGCAGAGAGAGAAATGTAAAGCGTTCTACCACTGTATCACCCAGCTATGCACACATAAAATACATGATTTCTTTCCTGTAAGTACAATAATGGAATTCCATTACATCCTTTAACCTGATAACCCATTTATTGGAAACTGAAAAAGAAGATATTACATGCTGTGATTTAATAACAAGACTCAAGTTGCAATGCATTTTAATGATCTGCCCAGTATTGGTGAAGGCTAATGTTGTGTGATATTGTGCCAATGCAGCCCAAATGATGGTACATTAAGTGAAAGTCTCCCCTAATGGATGGTGGATCCCTGAGAGAGTCTCATATACAGTGTCCTAGCTGAAGGTGTACTAGAACTGAGGAGCTTATCCAGACTGGAACACCAGTATGACAAACTGGGGAAAAACTGTCCCTGTGTCCAAACTCCTTTGGCTGGAGTTGTTATATGGGACACTCATATGGGCTTAGTTAGGGTTTTCATCATCCAGTAGGTTGAGATGCTGATCATTTCTGTTAAGGTTTATGAAGCACTGGAGTAGATATCATTGGAAAATCAAATCAATTCAGCACCAGGAGGTACATCAAAAGACCATTGCAGTACCATGCCATACCTGCGTACATCAAGGTTTGCCATCTACTCTCTGGGGTTTCTTTATTTTTATTTATTTCTTAGTAGACGCCCTTATCCAGGGCGACTTACAGTTGTTACAAGATATCACATTATTTTTACATACAATTACCCATTTATACAGTTGGGTTTTTACTGGAGCAATCTAGGTAAAGTACCTTGCTCAAGGGTACAACAGCAGTGTCCCCCACCTGGGATTGAACCCACGACCCTGCGGTCAAGAGTCCAGAGCCCTAACCACTACTCCACACTACTGTCTTTCAGCCTAGTCTGTCAGTATGCAGGCTGTGTAGGCTGTGTTGGTATTGTGGTATCGTGGTATTGTGTTGGCTTGTTTTGTAGTCAGGGGCGTTGAGGGTTTGTCTGGTGAAATTTTTATCCAGTCGCATTTTGCGCAAACATCCCATTCATCTGTGAGTGCATTGAGAAGAATGGAAGGTACAGCAGCAAACCATCGGCAATCTAAAGGTGTATACATAGTATTTACTTTCATTTTGGTACAGTTTAGTTGCAGTGTTACTTGTTTACTTTTATTTTATATTGGTATAACTTGCTTGCTATTATTGCAAACTAAATACATCAACATACAAGATTGATTGAGACACCGGAAGTAAAGAAGAGTTTGATGCCTGATCAGGGTGTTTTGAAAACAATCATTTCACGTTTTATTTTGTGATAAAGAAGATGATGATGGTGATGATGATGACGTGGAGCAAGAAAACAACACAAACACAATGTCAGGCTGGGCATTCGCCTTCACTAAACTTACATATATCTATTTTAGCAACACAGAACACAGAACACAGAACACGGAACGCAGAACACTCACCTACCCCCAGTCCCTGGTCCCCAACCCCATTCTAACATTCCAAATGGATCGCTATGCCTAGTTTGACCTCGCTGTTGACTTACAGATTATATGTTTTCCCAGTGGTGTGTAACCAAAGAAGTCTCATGGACACTAGCTATAGTGGAGCCCGTAAGACACAACTGCATTTAATACATACAAGCTTCATGTTTTATATACCATTATGCATCACAGAAGGAGTTAATTATTTACAAAAACATGCCAGTTATACACAGGTCTTGGCATTGAAGGAGAGGGTCTTAACCCTTTGAGTAGTGAGTTCTAAAATGCACTGCCAGTCCTACAAGAGTGAGTTTTTTTCATACGCTTGAGTATTAAGAGTACAGAGTACAAACAAGCTGAAAGCTATATGTTTGTATGTATGTAATGAATACTGACGAAATACAGACAAATCATTTTTACAGTAAATAAATAAAATAAATAAATATATATTTTTATTTAGTCATGGGGAAAGGTTTTGACTAAAAAATAACATGTAGGCAATAAGCAGTAAACAATGGGGTGGAACAACCACAACAACATGTCCTAACAAAGAAAAGGAGAGAGAGAGAGAGAGAGAGAGAGAGAGAGAGAGAGAGAGAGAGAGAGAGAGAGAGAGAGAGAGAGAGAGAGAGAGAGAGAGAGAGAGAGAGAGAGAGAGAGAGAGAGAGAGAGAGAGAGAGAGAGAGAGAGGTTGTGGGGTCGGAGGGAGTAAGAGTGTCTATTGCTTCAGCGTATGATACTCCTTGAAGCATGGAGCAACGCACAAAGCTTGGCACCACGTACCGGTACATTCTTACTACTCAAACGGTTAAAGAAAGATAATTTATTATAGAAATAAAAAAATACTGTTGCTTTTATATTAAAGTTCAACTAAAAAATGATGGGTTGCGAAAAATTTTGAAAACTTGAGAAACCACTTTTATCCTTTAGTGCTAATTAAAATAATTAAATAACACCTACTCTATACCCACATGGATTTGAAGGATTATGATGATTGAGATAACACTGTACATTTCAAAATGTAGTTGGAGTCTTTGGAAAGAAGGCAGTTGAAGGTGTTTTTAATAAAGATGTCCTACTACATCTTTCTTTATCATTAGCGTGATACATAATTATGTGATATGGCATTCAGCCACAGCTGGGTAAAACAGAATACAGGAATTTGTCTTAATTTACTTTAATTCGCCTTTAATAGCGACCTCCCCCCTTATGTATACATACTGAGGGATTCTAGCAGCTCATTATTTAACAAATTAAGATCTTTCCAATTTCACTGTGAGTGGTACAAAATCAATCTGGGAACAAATGCGAGTTAAGGAGACCATGTAGTTTGTTTTTATCCTTGCTTATCTTTAAGGTATGAAGATAAATGAAGTAAAAACATATCAGAAGTCAATGCTATGCCATGTAATGATCTGTGCTGTATAAAAGCATTCAATTATTGTTGCTGTTTATAAGGTGGTTGTAAAAGGGAAGTGATTTTATATAAATCCCATGACAATTGAATGCCACTCTTAGCCATCAGCAACTTATTTAACCTGAACCCTCATGGTTGATATTATTATTACTTATTTATTTGCCAGACGCCTTTATCCAAGGCGACTTACAGTTGTTATACTACCACAGTACAATATGAAATATGATGCAACACTTTAGGATTACAACAATTTAAATCTGCAATGACACAGTCACAGTGAAATAGTGCAAGGACAGTGCATCTGTTGTGCATATGTTGGCTATGTAACTATATACATCAAGGAAACAAGGAGTAATCCATTGGCCCAGGATTTTGTATACAGCAAAACTGTTGTTATTAGTTTAAAATGAACTGCAGCTGTATTCCTTTGTATGAATTCATTGAGAAATTCCACTATCAAAAAAACTTTGCATAAATCTTGTTACCTCATTAAAAAAACACGGTGTAACAAAGTGCTGCTTTCATTTGTTTTATCATAAACAAGGTGTAGTCTGTGATACATTGGCATGTGATACAATACCCATGTTAGTTTAGATAAGCACCTAGATTCAAGGGGTGTGAGCAAATACATGGAAGCTGCTTTACAGTAAATGAGACGCCTCTCTGAGCAGGTCAGTTTATTTGTATTAAACAAGGTAGGTTTATTTACAGTGCATATATTGGAGAAATGCAATTAGTTTTGTTTCTCTAATTACTTTATTGTTGCTTTCTATTGGTACGTTGATTGAATTCATGTATAATTAATTGTCATATGTAAAATATAGTAAAGGGCTATAATAATAATAATAAAATAAACCAACATATTAAACACAACATGTGCATGTTTTATTGATGATTGAAAAATCATCATAAAGGAACTTGATAGTTATATATAGTTATATATAGTTATATATAGTTATTATATGATCAGTAAAACATACAAAGAGATTCAAACTCCCTTGATGTGCAAAGAAACACAGGCAAAAGTGAATCATCCCTGTGGGAGCTAATGACAGCCAATGCTCAAGAGTTATGTATTGAAACTTCATAGTGTACAGAGAATTATCGCACAACATCCTCCCTAGTATTCTTGGTGATGCAAAACTTTTGGCCATAGATCATGAGTGAGATAGTTGTTGTAAACACAATATATTTTTAAATTATAATTTATTATTAAATACTGTTAATGCTATTTTGTTTGTCATCCGTTATGAATTCAGGTAATTTTGGACAAGGCCCATGCCGAGCAACAAGTTCAAACGAATATCCGTAACGAGTATGATAATTTTTCTAAATAAGAGTAATGCACAAATAATCAGTTATTGGCTCCAACAGGGCAGTGACAACTGCCAATCTCAAATTTAGAGATAGACAACCAATCCAGGGGAAAAGGAGAAGCAACCATCAACACAGCAATCTTAGAGCTACACACCCTCCATAGAGGATGTCCAAAATTATCAGCATTTTCTGAAAGCGTACAAAGCGTTAGCTGGGAGGGGGAGTTGAGGATTTGTGGTCAGTGTACACTTTTTTGTTTAATAAAAAATGATCACTCTTTTATAGAGCTTGAAATATTCACATGCCTTCCAGATACAGTAATACAGACACCAGAGATATCACTTCTCATGATATTTTACTTTTGGTTGAGAAAAACGATCCAGTTAGAACAAGTTTCATTCACATTCCAATTCACGGGCCGTAAAGAATTGAATAGGCAATGTATAGTCAACAAATTACAACAAGCGATTTTTTTGTGTGTACTGTATATATATATATATATATATATATATATATATATATATATATATATACAGTGCCTTGCAAAAGTATTCAGACCCCTGACCAATTCTCTCATATTACTGAATTACAAATGGTACATTGAAATTTCGTTATGTTTGATATTTGATTTTAAAACACTGAAACTCAAAATCAATTATTGTAAGGTGACATTGGTTTTATGTTGGGAAATATTTGTAAGAAAAATAAAAAAACTGAAATATCTTGCTTGCATAAGTATTCAACCCCCACACATTAATATTTGGTAGAGCCACCTTTCGCTGCAATAACAGCTTTAAGTCTTTTGGGGTAAGTATGTACCAGCTTTGCACACAGTGTCGGAGTGATTTTGGCCCATTCTTCTTGGCAGATTTGCTCCAGGTTGTTCAGGTTGGTTGGACGACGCTTGTGGACTGCAATTTTCAAATAGTGCCACAGATTCTCAATGGAATTGAGATCAGGACTTTGACTGGGCCACTGTAGGACATTCACCTTTTTGTTCGTGAGCCACTCCAATGTTGCTTTGGCCTTGTGCTTGGGATCATTGTCCTGCTGAAAGGTGAATTTCCTCCCAAGCTTCAGTTTTTTAGCGGACTGAAGCAGGTTCTTTTGCAGTATTTCCCTGTATTTTGCTCCATCCATTCTTCCTTCAATTTTAACAAGATGCCCAGTCCCTGCTGATGAGAAGCATCCCCACAGCATGATGCTGCCACCACCATACTTCACTGTAGGGATGGTGTGTCCTGAGGCATGGGCAGTGTTAGGTTTGCGCCACACATAGCGCTTTGAGTTTTGGCCAAAAAGCTCTATCTTGGTCTCATCTGACCACAAAACCTTTTCCCACATCGCAGCTGGGTCACTCTCATGCTTTCTGGCAAACTCCAGACGTGCTTTCAGATGGTACTTTTTGAGTAACGGCTTCTTTCTTGCCACCCTCCCATACAGGCCAGTGTTATGCAGAGCTCTTGATATGGTTGACTGGTGCACCATTACTCCACTCCCAGCCACTGAACTCTGTAGCTCCTTCAAAGTGATTGTTGGCCTCTCTGTGGCTTCTCTCACAAGTCTCCTTGTTTGAGAGCTGAGTTTTGAGGGACAGCCTTTTCTTGGCAGTGCCTGGGTGGTGTGATGCAGCTTCCACTTCCTGATTATTGATCAAACTGTGCTCACTGGGATATCCAAACACTTGGATATTATTTTGTACCCTTTCCCTAATCTATGCATTTGTATTACTTTATCTCTAACTTCTGTAGAATGCTCTTTGGTCTTCATTTTCCTTCAGATTCACAGCGTGACCAATGATCCTTCAACAGTGGGGTCAGGGGTCTGAATACTTTTGCAAGGCACTGTATATATATATATATATATATATATATATATATATATATATATATATATATATATATACAGTACACACAAAAAAATCGCTTGTTGTAATTTGTTGACTATACATTGCCTATTCAATTCTTTACGGCCCATGAATTGGAATGTGAATGAAACTTGTTCTAACTGGATCGTTTTTCTCAACCAAAAGTAAAATATCATGAGAAGTGATATCTCTGGTGTCTGTATTACTGTATCTGGAAGGCATGTGAATATTTCAAGCTCTATAAAAGAGTGATCATTTTTTATTAAACAAAAAAGTGTACACTGACCACAAATCCTCAACTCCCCCTCCCAGCTAACGCTTTGTACGCTTTCAGAAAATGCTGATAATTTTGGACATCCTCTATGGAGGGTGTGTAGCTCTAAGATTGCTGTGTTGATGGTTACTTCTCCTTTTCCCCTGGATTGGTTGTCTATCTCTAAATTTGAGATTGGCAGTTGTCACTGCCCTGTTGGAGCCAATAACTGATTACTTGTGCATTACTCTTATTTAGAAAAATTATCATACTCGTTACGGATATTCGTTTGAACTTGTTGCTCGGCATGGGCCTTGTCCAAAATTACCTTGAATTCATAACGGATGACAAACAAAATAGCATTAACAGTATTTAATAATAAATTATAATTTAAAAATATATTGTGTTTACAACAACTATCTCACTCATGATCTATGGCCAAAAGTTTTGCATCACCAAGAATACTAGGATTGAGACATAATAATAATAATAAAAAAACCTATATGAATATAATTTAGATCTTTTATTTATAATGTAATCAAAGAAACAACAAAATTATATCACAAAATTCTACCAGAAGCCACAATAATAGTACAGTATTTCATGTTAGATTTCTATGTCACTGTGGCAAAGTGCCCCGCCCCTGTGTGCATTTGTGTGTTCTATGTTGTATGTATGCGTGCGTATGTTAAATGTTGGTGTATAGATTGGTACACGGGATATAAACAGGTCTGTGTTTCACGTGTGTTTAAATTGTATATTTGTATTTAGGCACGGGATTGCACATCACGCACGTGCATTTAAAATATAATATGCGAGCACGGGGTTGCACAGAATTAATTCACGTGCTGGGATTCAAGTGAATAATTAATTAGTAATTGAATCCCAGCACAACAGTATATATAGATGCACATTTTCATTCAGTCGGGGTTGGGTGTTCGGAAGAGGAGAACGGGTGAGAGAGAGAGGAATAAGTAGTAGTGAAAGATCGTAAAGATAAGTGTTTGTTCTCACCGTGTTTGTTTGTCTCCGTGCACCGTTTGTTTAGTGTTAGTCCGTTTTGTCTGTCTCTTTATTTTGGCTATAGTGCCGTGTCCTGTTTTGTATTCCATTGTTCAAACCTTTTATTTGTTAATAAACGCTGAGTGCAGCCATTGCACTCAGCTCATCATCACCACCGTCTGTGTTTGAATTCCTTTCTGGTCTGACGCAACCCACTCTGGCCGTCTTTGTGACACGTGGTGTCATCGTGGGATAGCCGCGCCTCCAAGCGTCAGACCAGGAGGGGTCTGGATTTAAAAAAAAAAAAAAAAAAGGATTACAAATATTGTTTTGGGGAAAAAAAAAAAAAAAAATCAATGGCAGAAGACGCCATCAAACTGCGGGGCTGGTTCCTGGAGAATGCTGGGCTGGAGGCCCAGTCTCTGCCCATAGTCGTCCGGGCCCTGTGGATGATGGACAGTGAGAGATGGGAGGCCTATCAGCAGGAACACACCCCAAACACCTTGGAGGAAGGTGTGGAGTTTGTCCTCAGCTACCTGGAGGCAACCATAAACGGAACAGCAGCCCAGGTAGCAGGACCACCAGCAGAGGAGTACCTGCTGTCCCCATCTCCACTAGCAGAGGGTGAATGCCTGCTGGTTTTGCCTCCACAGCCCAAGCGGGAGGAGCCTGAGCATCCACAGCCCAAGCGGGAGGAGCCTGAGCGTCCACAGCCCAAGCGGGAGGAGCCTGAGCGTCCACAGCCCAAATGGGAGGAGCCTGAACGTCCTACGCCTGAGTGGAAGGAGCCCGAACATCCTACGCCTGAGTGGAAGGAGCCCGAACATCCTACGCCTGAGTGGGAGGAGCCCGAACATCCTACGCCTGAGTGGGAGGAGCCCGAACGTCCTACGCCTGAGTGGGAGGAGCCCGAACGTCCTACGCCTGAGTGGGGGGAGCCCGAACGTCCACAGCCCAAGAGGGGGGAGTCGGTGCGTCCACAGCCCAAAAGGGAGGAGTCGGTGCGTCCACAGCCCAAAAGGGAGGAGTCGGTGCGTCCACAGCCCAAAAGGGAGGAGTCGGTGCGTCCACAGCCCAAAGGGAGGCAAGTCGGGGCTTCCACAGCCCTGGGACCCAAGCCACCAGCAGAGGGAAAATGCCTGCTGGTTCAGCCCCAAGAGCCGGAAGGGGAGGGGTTACAGGTTCAACCCCCTGAAAATTTTTGGGGGGGAGAAGGGCAGGATGCTGGTGTCCCCCAGCAGCCTCTCGCTATGCTGCTGAAGGCAGCACGGCGCGCACATGCCCAGCCGCCACAGCAGAGGGAGCCAGCACCGCCACAGCCTCCCTCTGAGTGGCCAGCATCAGCCCCATCGCCTCTACCTCCGCCACCTCCACCAGCAGAGGGTGAATACCTGCTGGTTCCACCTCCACCAGCAGAGGGTGAATACCTGCTGGTTCCACCTCCACCGCAGTGGGAGGACTGCTTGCCCCTCCCACCTCCACCAGCAGAGGGTGAATACCTGCTGGTCCCACCTCCACCAGCAGAGGGTGAATACCTGCTGGTTCCACCTCCACCGCAGTGGGAGGACTGCTTGCCCCTCCCACCTCCACCAGCAGAGGGTGAATACCTGCTGGTTCCACCACTGCCAGGAGCAGAGGAGCTGGAGCTGCCTCTGCCTCCACCACCGCCAGGAGCAGAGGAGCTGGAGCTGCCTCTGCCTCCACCACCGCCAGGAGCAGAGGAGCTGGAGCTGCCTCTGCCTCCACCACCGCCAGGAGCAGAGGAGCTGGAGCTACCTCTGCCTCCACCACCGCCAGGAGCAGAGGAGCTGGAGCTGCCTCTGCCTCCGCCACCGCCCGGAGCAGAGGAGCAGGAGCTGCCTCTGCTGCCCGTACCTCCGCAGGGAGTACGGTGGCCGGAGCCCCAGAAAGGGGAGCTGCCGGCCACGAAGAAGGGGGAGGAGGTCTGGAGACCACTTTCCCCAGCAGCAGTTTCGCTGCAGGAGTTCTTGTGGCCGGAGCCCCACAGGAGGGAGCTGCCAGCTATGAAGAAGGGGGAGGTCGGGGGACCACCTGCCCCCGCAGCTTTTTCGCTGCAGGACGGGACCAGCATGTTGTCAGCCGTGCCACTACCGGCAGGGGAGCTGACAGCATTGCCAGCCATGGGCCTACTGAAGCCTCCCTTCCCAGCCCGAGACTTTGTCCTGGACTGCTGGATTTTTAAGGGGGGAGGTGGCTGTTGAGGCCATGTGTGCTGCGCACAAGGGGGGGTATATGTGGCAAAGTGCCCCGCCCCTGTGTGCATTTGTGTGTTCTATGTTGTATGTATGCGTGCGTATGTTAAATGTTGGTGTATAGATTGGTACACGGGATATAAACAGGTCTGTGTTTCACGTGTGTTTAAATTGTATATTTGTATTTAGGCACGGGATTGCACATCACGCACGTGCATTTAAAATATAATATGCGAGCACGGGGTTGCACAGAATTAATTCACGTGCTGGGATTCAAGTGAATAATTAATTAGTAATTGAATCCCAGCACAACAGTATATATAGATGCACATTTTAGTGAAAAGTAGTAGTGAAAGATCGTAAAGATAAGTGAGAGAGAGGAGAAAGAAAAACGAAATAAAAACGTAAAGTGTTTGTTCTCACCGTGTTTGTTTGTCTCCGTGCACCGTTTGTTTAGTGTTAGTCCGTTTTGTCTGTCTCTTTATTTTGGCTATAGTGCCGTGTCCTGTTTTGTATTCCATTGTTCAAACCTTTTATTTGTTAATAAACGCTGAGTGCAGCCATTGCACTCAGCTCATCATCACCACTGTCTGTGTTTGAATTCCTTTCTGGTCTGACGCAACCCACTCTGGCCGTCTTTGTGACAGTCACATTTTAAAATTTGTCAGTTTTTCGTTTTTCAATTAGATGGAAAACTACAAAGCGGTATGTAATTGAATATGTTAAGATAACATTATTCAGCAGGTTTCACTCGACTTTATGAATCAAAATGTGTTATTTCTGTAAGGTGATGCAAAACTTTTGGCCATGGCTGTCAAGGTCGTAAGCAACCCCAATGATATGTGTCTAGGGAGGATGTTGTGCGATAATTCTCTGTACACTATGAAGTTTCAATACATAACCTCTCTTGAGCATTGGCTGTCATTAGCTCCCACAGGGATGATTCACTTTTGCCTGTGTTTCTTTGCACATCAAGGGAGTTTGAATCTCTTTGTATGTTTTACTGAGATCTGTTAATGCCTCAACCATACATGATTGTATATATCTAAAACTTAATGCCTTGTCACAAGCTTTCAATGTTATTGCTTTATCTTTTAGTGATTCATAATTTATAAACCTCCAAAGAGATATTTTTATGCCTGTTGAACACTTTTCTGTTTTGAACTGTAATATTGCAATTTCCTGAAGGTATTCTTTTCCTTTCTGGTTAGCCTGCTCACTGAATAATTAATGTCCCAGCATAATTAACTGTGTCTACCTCGGGAGACTAAGGTCTTGTGTATATTTTCCCAACATCTGACATGCTAACATAAGAAAATATTAATCAATTTATTACAGTTATGATTCCAACCATAATTCTTGTAATCTCAAGCACAGATGTCTTGTCATCTGAGCTAAAAGTGTGATTACAACACAACTGCAAATCCTACAGTGGTACATTCTATAAAAACATATATAAGAAAAATTACAAACAAGAGGAGGCCATTTGACCCATCTAAGCTTGTCCAGTTCCTAGTACAGTGGTAGCCAAACTCAGCTATTTACCTGTCACAAGATTATCACAGTGTGATAACGCAAAAATGTCACAAGATTGCGATCCTGTTTTTTCAGACTTGCTTTGATTCAGCTGTACTTCATTTGTCTTACCACCAGGTGGCAAAATAACAAAAATGCATTAAATAAAACAGCAGGAGCCCATGTGGACTTAAAGACTAAAGGTCTTTTCACACCAAGTGCACCGCGTCAAAGTGTCAGCATCTGGCATATTTTGACGCCATGGAGTTGCTTTCACACCAAAGGTGTCAATCAATCATAAGTGCTGTCACTAAACACAACGTTTCCTGTACAGGTGGAGGAAACGTACAACGTTTCCTCCACCATCTCCTCCCGTATCTCTACCTGTCTGTCTGCTATTTCCTCCTGGATGCACTCGCATCACCTCAAACTCAACCTCTCTAAATCTGACCTCCTTTTCTTTCCCTCCTCCTCCCCCTCCTCTGATCTCTCTATCTCTGTTCCTCTGGAATCTACCACACTCTCTCCCTCTTCCTCCGCTAAGAACCTTGGAGTCACCCTGGACCCCTGCCTCTCTTATTCCCAGCACATCTCCACTCTGGCACGCACTTGCCGATTCTTCCTGAGCAACATCCGAAGAATCCGACCCTTCCTCACCAACTATGCTACCCAGCTCCTGGTCCAGGCCCTGGTACTCTCCCGCCTAGACTACTGCAACTCCCTCCTGGCTGGCCTCCCTGCGTCCGCCACCCATCCACTCCAGCTCATCCAGAACTCTGCTGCCTGCCTGGTGTTCTCTCTGCCTCGCTTCGCCCACGCTACTCCGCTCACTCCACTGGCTCCCGATCACCACTCGCATCCAGTTCAAGACTCTTGTACTAGCCTACAGATGCCTTGACCAGACTGCACCCAGCTACCTCCAGACCCTCATCTCTCCCTACACCCCCACTCGACCTCTCCGCTCCGCCTGCACTAGAAGACTGGCTCTACCTCCGCTACGCTCCCCTGCCTCCCGAGCCCGCTCCTTCTCCACCCTTGCTCCGCAGTGGTGGAACGACCTTCCTACAGATGTCAGGACTGCCCAGTCCCTGACCACATTCCGGCGCCTCCTTAAGACTCACCTCTTCAAACAGCACCTGTAGAACTCCTCTGTTGTATCCTGGGACACTATCACCCTTCATTTAAACGTGCTTTATTTTGCTCTTATCTGCCCCCTATTTTACTGCATTTAATCCTGTACTTCAGAATATTGTAATCTGCCAAGTGTTTAACCTGTAGTATTTTGTACTTATTCATATCCTGATGTAACTATCACTATTTAATCATATCCTGATGTAACTATCACTATTTGCTGTATTATTGAATTGTGGTTTGTCACACTTGAACAAAAATTATTATATTTCTTGCTCTTATTGTATTACTTGTATTGTAACACTTGAATGTATTTGCTTGCGATTGTAAGTCGCCCTGGATAAGGGCGTCTGCTAAGAAATAAATAATAATAATAATAATAATAATAATAATACAGCATTGCATTTTTATATCTTTCAGCTCTAAGTACTGTAACAACAGTACCATTTCATGATAACTAATTAAGAAAGTTCTATGTATTTTGCAGGATTTTTTAAAAAATATATTATAAATATTTACTATATTTTATACATCTCATCACACTGTACAGCAGTCTTTTTTTTACTGACTATCTTTATAATTATTTAACAAATTATTTGAACACATCCTACCTGCTGCTAATCGGCTGTTGAAATTCCAAACACAGATCATATGTTACTGTAACCTTCATATAGGTGATCTTCGTATACATTCAGCACTTGCCAATTTTTTTTTTTAAACAAAAAAAGTAGGGTTGAATAATGATTATTTAATACTTTATTACGTGCAACTTTTTTGCACAATGCAAGGTACCTCGTGTATCTTTCTAACATGTATCCCCCTGGTCCCACCCCAAGTTGTCGGTTGAAAATAAATTCAAATTTTCTCCAAAACAAACCATTGCTCAACTATATAGTTAAGTCTGGTTGGGTGAATATCTTTTTTTAAAAACTGTAGATAAACGACAGGATTATCAGCTTTCTAGTCTTTTTTCTGTCTGTTCTCCTAGGAAAACAGACAGATAGACAGACAGAACCATATCCATTTGTTCAAAGTGGCAAAGGATGCATTCACATACTGCCAAAGGGAATCCAAGCATAGTCTTAACCACCCAGCTGCTTATCCCACGATTTCCACGTAGAGAGCAAGCGAGTCCAAATGTGTCACTCCTATGAGAATAGCGTGCAGGGGGTTATCTGCAAAGTTTCTCACGTCTTTTCGACGAGCTACAAGAAATCAATAGGCAGAATATATGCTTCTATAGTCTGCATTTTTTTTTCGCTGGCAGATGGCAGCAGTCCCTAAGAAATGTACTTGACACACAGGCCCATTCATAGATATGCACAGCCTGGCAGCCACATTTGCCGAGTAAAAAATGGATGTCTACTTCAGAGAATGAGATGAGGGTATTTATTTCTTTGTTGATGTTACAAGGGGTTGTAAGGAAATCTATACTAAGGCATATAACAGAGATACACACCCGTACCCGAAACTGTGGAAGATATATGACGTGGTTGAAAATTTGCGACGTAAGTTTTCTGATGTATATGTACCAGATAAAGACGTTAGCATTGATGAGAATTTGACGGGCGTCTGCTTTGAAATCTATCACACAAAAAAGAATTTCTAAAAAGTGACATGACTGCACAATGACTTTTTGCCACACTATTATAATGCTGCAATTGTAAAAAATGTTATGTTATTTATACTTAAATAATGCCATTGAAAAAAAAAATATGTTATGTTGTTATTTATATTGTTATAATGCTACAATTGTAAACAAAGTGTTGTTATTTTGTTATTCCATTTTTTTTATAATAACAATAAAAAAGTGTGTATTTTTAAAAATAAAGCAACAATGGTTTTGAAAACTGTCCAGATTGCTTACTTGAGGGCTAAGAATGAAATGTCTGAAGAAAAAAAAAGATTTGACATGGAAATTGCCAAAATAAATGGGCAGCTGGGTGGTTAAAGTAATTGTAAATCCAATGAAGAATGCATGTGTGCATTAAAGCTGTGTAGAAAGGTAGAGGCTTTAATGTTTTGTGTTTGTTTATTTAGCAGGCGCCTTTATCCAAGGCGACTTACAGAGACGAGGGTGTGTGAATGTAAGCATGTATAGAATTCAGGATATGGGTCTGTTATGACTGATCGCAGGCTTGCTTCACTCAGTTAGGACTGTGAGTCCTGTCAGAGCTGAATGATGAGAAGATCTTCAATTGGCTTTAGATAATGCCCTCTATAAAGATTTAACTTTAATGGCCGGAGGCTTTTCTGTGCCTGGTATGGTAGTACAAAAATAGTTAAAATCCTGAAAGGGTTTTTTGAAAAGAGAGGTTTCATTTAAATTATTCAATTGATGGCTGTTAGGTACAAGATACATTACTTGTCTAATGAAAGCCTTCTAAACTCAATAAAAAAAGCTATTTTAACACAAGAGATGTGTGGGTAGGTTGTTCATCTACCTGTCAGGCAATACAGCACATGTACATGATATTACAAATCGATCATAGCTGTCAAAAATCTCACCCTCTTATTGGATGTCCGCAATACAATCAAAAGTACATTGAGTACAGCTAGACAGCCTTCAGCCTATTCTATTTGTCAAAGGTTTGCTGCCAGAGCCAATGATAATAGGGTAACACCATCTACTAGTTCATAGTCTGATTTCAATGGGGTAAAAACGAACTCACGATCAGAAAAGGCAGGTCCGATTTTGTGTAAACATTTGGTGATGTGTTTTCTAATGTACTGGATAGAACATGCCTCCTTGAACATGCTATTGTTACTCCTCCAAGTCTTAGGGTTCGGGAGAGGCAGTACTGTGTCCTGGAAAGTCGGAGGCAGGCCACCTGGAAGGAGGTGTGGAGCATGCTAGACCTTGGAGTCATCTAACCCTCGTGAAGCGAATGATGTAGTCCGATTTTGCTAGTGCCCAAGCCAGACGAAACCATTTGTTTTTGTGTAGATTTTCTTAGGGTTAAAGCTTTCTCCAAGTTCGATGCATATCCCATGCCCCGGGTGGATGAACTCTTGGAGAGACTAGGGCAGACGCGGTTTATTTCAACTCTGGACTTGACGTAGGGATGCTGGCAGATTGGCCCTTCCAGTATGCCATTTGGCCTACATGGGGCCCCAGCATTAGTTAGTCTGGATTTCAGACAGGTGCTCCAGATGCCTCTGAAGTCAGTCTGGGGACGATTCTGTCCCAAGAGAGAGATGGTGTTGTGAAATCAGTCGCAAATTACTTTCCCGACAGAAGAAATATTCTGTGTTTAGCAGTAAATTGGCTATCTCTTGGGACAACCCTTTCTGCTCATCACCAATCATGCTCCTTTAAAGTAGCTGAACACTATGAAGGATTTGAATGCCAGAATAACGTGGTGGTACCTGGTGCTCCAACCCTTTGCTTTTCGGGTCAAACACTGATTGGGTAAGCAACACCAAAATGCTGATTTTTTTCCCGGGAAGGGGGTGGAATTGGAGGGGTTAAGATCGACCAAGTGTTCCTTTGGCTCCATTCTGAGGGGTGGGATGTGTGGTGGACAGTAGGTTGTCCAGCCTGGAATGGGACCTCCCGACATTAGGAAGTGCAGAACCAGCAGGGAGTTTCCTTTACCAGGATCTGCAGGACTAAAATCTACAAAAATAAAAACTACAAACTAGCAAGTACAATTAAATACAATTAACTACAGTATATATCAGCAAAATACATCTTGACTGTAGTTTTAATTACAATCCAAAGATTGTAGCAAGGAAATCTGCATGGCAGTAGTGGTTTTCCTGTAAGTCTTAATTAAAAGTGGCCTGCAGACAATTGTGTTTATGGTATTTATGATGCGTACATTTAAACCCAGGTGTGCCAAATTAAGCTCACACTTAGCTTAGTTTGAGCTATCTTTCTTAGTATCAGTTTCAATTAAATTAAATTAACTAGTGGTGGCAGGTGCTCCCAGAAAGCTCGTTTTGCTATTAGCTTTGGATTGCTAACCCTTTCTGCAGGCTTGCCATGTATTCTAATAGAATGAGCTAAGAACATTGGCAGACAGCAAGACAAGACCAGATTGCTGCAAGCCTACATTATCTTACCAAATACTAGCCTCTGTCAGCTTGAGATACAAATTAATGTAAGTTAATGTATGCCTAAATTAACCCATCGGGATAAGTTCATCTTGTGCAAAATGAATGTGCTATAGATAACAAATACAAAGAAAAAAAATACAGTATTTAACAATGAATAATTTGTAAGCTGTAAAGTACACTGTGTGATGGACAGACAGACTTCAGTCTTCATAGTCCTATGTTCCATACTGTTCTGTACCTTTCTGGTGATTAGACAGACAGACATCTTCTGTTTCCAGTGCTAGATAATATCACACACTTGCCTTTTTAGATGTTTTTTTTTCCCCAGTGTCATTCTCATTATAATGTATTACACAATTACTATGTCCAAAACACTGGATTTTACATAACAAGCAATATGTTTCAGGAAAAATCTAATGGAGAGTTGCATTTTTGATGACACTGCTAAGCAACCACAGGGTACTTGGTTCTATCCCAACTACCCCACTTTGATTAGCCTACTTATCATTCAGGATTGATTATCTTAACTCTGGGGTCAAATTCTTAAGCAAGTTTGAGAAGGCGTATACAGTTAGATAACCTTGTGTAGCTAGATCCTCTGTGAGGGAATGGTCACTTGTGTAGTTAGATCCTCTGAGAGGGAATGGGCACTTGTGTAGTTAGATCCTCTGTGAGGGAATGGGCACTTATGTAGTTAGATCCTCTGGGAGGGAATGGGCACTTGTGTAGTTAGATCCTCTGTGAGGGAATGGGCACTTGTGTAGTTAGATCCTCTGTGAGGGAATGGGCACTTGTGTAGTTAGATCCTCTGGGAGGGAATGAGCACTTGTGTAGTTAGATCCTCTGGGAGGGAATGGGCACTTGTTTGAGTGAGCAAAGCTCTAGTACTGACCCCTACGGCATGACCACATTCCCATGGATGATTTGCACAGAAGCAGTATCTGTATGAAGGAACATATGTGTCTGGGGGCTGGTTTGCATACATATCTTTGCACAATTGTATTCCGACTACTTGTACTGGAGAATGTTAGTTTCATCAGTGTGTCAATAAAATGGAAAAGGTATATTATCAACAGTCAGAAAGCCTTTTAAGTAGAACAATAGACTTCCCAGGGTTAGATTACACTGATGAAGGCACTAGTCAAAGTGTTTGTCTACTTGACCTTGGGAAACCAGGGTTTAGAAATGTATGCAATAAACAGAGTGCATGTGCATCCATTTTACAAATACTGATTTTCAAAAAATCTATTTTCTGTTTTATTGCATGCTAACATTTTTCTAGGTAATTGATTTTCAGTTGTTTTTTTAAATATTGAAACTAGTCTGTATACTAGTTTTCATATCCAATCTTCTATAACTATTAAACACTCAAAAGTGTTAAATATAGATATACTAAAAGTCATTTAATAAATTTGATGACACACATTTAGACTGGAAGTCTTTTTCAATGTCTTCATGTGCCAGATTTACTAAGCTTTTGCTCCTGTGAAATGTTAGAATCACTTGTTTCACTTTGAAAGAGAAGGAAGCATGTCAGAACTCTTAAAGTAATGGTAGCAGTACAGTAACAAAATAGTTCCATAAATGTTTTCCGCCATGTACATCCATTCATTATATGGGTCTCAAATCTGCAGTTTTGAAAGAAGCACATGTTTCAACAAATATAACAAAACAGGATATCTGGTACTATACTAGGTTAAATAAATCTCTGTTTGCAATCCATGCTTTCAGACTGTCTTGACTTCCTGGAGGGTGAAATTGTCCCCACTACTTCATTGGCTTATTTCAGCTGCCTGACATTATTGATACACAACAAGAACCAATACAGCCTGCTCTGAGTGGTCAACATGCTGTAATGGATCTCCTCCTAACAGTTGATGAGTTAATTATACTGATATCAGCATAAGACATGCATCGACTACAGAGCTTACGTCTCTGAACCGTATGGTTTGCATTTCAAGTCCAACCCTTGCACTTCCATTCATTTCATTGGTCTGAGATGCCAATTTTAAGTGCTGTCGTATGCAGAGCCCTATGGATCCCTCCTTGTTATTTTGTATATCGTTTTTTGATTCACCTTTCTGTGATCCAATTCTAGTTTTCTGGATTTTTTTCAGTTTTTCACCTGGTGATTGTTAAGACCCTGAGTTCCCCTATCTGAGACAATGCTGCAACACTTAGGGATGATCAGAAGGTGGCAGGATGGTATCTCTAACTTTAATGTAAGCTGAATATGTAATTAACAGGTACTCAACTCTCCTCAGCAAGGTTGCAGTAGTTTACCCAATGTAGTAAAAGATTGTACTTTTTATGAGGTGGAAATCTGCAAACAAATCATAGTGTGACACTAGCAAATCCTCATGTGCTAGCCTGCATAGTCTAAGGAATCTACTTATTTATTAAATATGTTAAATTAGATCAACCACAGAGACTCTCTTTCCCAAAGGGATCTGGCCTTGGCAATCATACAACAATACAACAAGCTCTTGTTACAGCATATAATATTCTAGTTAAATCGATAGCATTCTGAACCTAGAAATGTGTCCTTCAGATGGTTATACAAGCAGCATTTGAAACTAATGAAAATTAATCAGAAAAGGTCAATGAGGCTTCTAAAGAGCACCTCATACTAGATTTGGCAGCATGACCGACTGATAATATGCCAAGTCACATCTTTGTCATTGATATGGAAGACATTAGACCTAATTAAGATGCTACAAAGACAATTGAATTTGTTAGAAAAAAAATACATTTTAAACATTTAGAAAATGAGCTCCAGTAATAATATCATTTGTTCTTATTTTTCACCTTGCAAGTCTGTTGCCGCTGTGCTCTTATGTTTGTTATTTGTTCCACAAGCCACAGTAATCAAATAGCACTTCTTTGCAGGAAAGCCTGTCAGGGTGCATCAGCCTGTGCGGGTGACTGTGTAAGCAGAGCTTTTCATTGTCAAGGACAAGGGAACCATTACAGATGGTTCACACAATGACCTTGGCCTGCTAGAAAGAAGTCTCTGTTGGTTTGCATACCATGCCAAAGGATACCATGCTTTGTAATTGTGGATTCCCTTAATGAACTATGTCTTTTTAATTTAAGTAAAATTCATAAGACCCATAATCAAATCCACATAGGTCATAAGGCCTATTGGGCATTTTGCTATTTTGCATGTAGGTTATGTACTGTAATTGTATTTCTTATAACTTGATGACATTTAAATAAACTACAGCTGAGCGTCAGGTCACTGTTGTTTTAAAGTACTCTGAATTGGATTGTTATATATATATATATATATATATATATATATATATATATATATATTGTGAATGATTTCACCTCTCACGGGTTCGTTGCCCCTTTAAAATTACGACCCAGCACAACAGAAATGAAGTTTTAAGCGCGGTTGCGCTATATTTTTAATAAACACGAATACAAATACAGCAAAACAAAAACCTAACTCCGATTTGGAGCGCTAACTATACAGGAACACCCTGACTACAAGTGGGACAGCTAGGCTGTTTCCCCACCAAACAGTAAACAAAACCACACAGGTTTAATACAACACACTTTACCTCACGACTGCTAGGAAGCAGAGCACTGAGACTGACTGCTCTCCTTATAAACCCTGCACCTGGCTCTAATTTACAATCATAGCCAGGTGCAGGTGATAATTAACAAAATGTGCATATGCACATGTTTTCTGCAGGGAGGATATTAACCCCCTCCCTGCTGTGTTACACATCCTCCCCCTCAAGTGTGCAACACTGATCGGCCATTCCAAGGCCACCCCCTCCCCTAAAACACAACCACCCACTCTTGAGTCCACAAATGTCAATTTTCGCCCTCTTCCACGGGCGGACTTGAGGGTGGATCGCTCCACGTCCCGGCCCAGCCAGGTAAGGACCGTGCACCAGTGACGAGGGACCCCACCAGGCTGACAGGGGCGACTGGAGCGTAGGCCGGGACACTGGAGGATGCAGCAGTGGACAGAGGTCTTCCCCTGGGAACCGGTGCAGTGATGTCCGATCACCCAGGGGAAGCGAAGCAGCTAACAGGTGGAGCAACAGCGACGTCTGGCAGCAGCCCAGCAACGTCTGGGTGCTCGGGGAGAGCGGAGCCGGGAACCAGGGGCAGAGCTGTGGCCAGTGTTGCAGACTCCTGGGCTCTAGGTCCAGCACAGGGAGGTCCAGGAAGACCGACAGGGTGTCCAGGAGCAAGGGGCGAGGGACCGGACGCAGCGGTGCCGGACTGGACCGTAGGGGTGGTGGTCGGGGCTGTGGTGGCGGTATGCTTTTCGCCTCCTCCCCTCTGGGCTCTGGAAGCAGCGGCTCCTCCCCTCTGGGCTCCGGAAGTGGCGGCCCCTCCCCTCTGGGCTCCGGAAGCAGCGGCTCCTCCCCTCTGGGCTCCGGAAGAGGTGGCTCCTCCCCTCTGGGCTCCGGAAGCGGCAGCTCCCACTTTTGTAGCAGCAGCTCCTGTGTCTGCCTTTCCATTTTTCTTGTCTGCTCCTCTTGAGCAGCGGTGTTTTTAATAATCCTTTCAATTAATTCTTTAAAATCCATTCTTGGGTCTCCCGGGGCGCCCACACTCGCTGCCACCATATGTGAATGATTTCACCTCTCACGGGTTCGTTGCCCCTTTAAAATTACGACCCAGCACAACAGAAATGGAGTTTTAAGCGCGGTTGCGCTATATTTTTAATAAACACGAAAACAAATACAGCAAAACAAAAACCTAACTCCGAATTGGAGCGCTAACTATACAGGAACACCCTGACTACAAGTGGGACAGCTAGGCTGTTTCCCCACCAAACAGTAAACAACACCACACAGGTTTAATACAACACACTTTACCTCACGACTGCTAGGAAGCAGAGCACCTCTTTCTGCCTCCTCCTACTCAGCAGCCCAGAGCAGACTGACTGCTCGCCTTATAAACCCTGCACCTGGCTCTAATTTACAATCATAGCCAGGTGCAGGTGATAATTAACAAAATGTGCATACGCACATGTTTTCTGCAGGGAGGATATTAACCCCCTCCCTGCTGTGTTACAATATATATATATATACAGACGTGCTCAAATTTGTTGGTACCCCTCCACAAAAAACGAAGAATGCACAATTTTTTCTGAAATAACTTGAAACTGACAAAAGTAATTGGCATCCAGCATTGTTTATTCCATATTTAATAGAAATCAGACTTTGCTTTTGATTTTTTATTCAACATAATATTGTAAATAAGAAAACAAATGAAAATGGCATGGACAAAAATGATGGGACCGCTAACCTAATATTTTGTTGCACAACCTTTAGAGGCAATCACTGCAATCAAACGTTTTCTGTAGCTCTCAATGAGACTTCTGCACCTGTTAACAGGTAGTTTAGCCCACTCTTCCAGGTTTGATGGGTGCCTTCTCCAGACTGCAAGTTTCAGCTCTTTCCATAGATGTTCGATAGGATTCTGATCAGGACTCATAGAAAGCCACTTCAGAATAGTTCAATGTTTTGTTCTTATCCATTCTTGGGTGCTTTTAGCTGTGTGTTTTGGGTCATTATCCTGTTGGAGGACCCATGACCTGCGACTGAGACAGAGCTTTCTGACACTGGGCAGTACGTTTTGCTCCAGAATGCCTTGATAGTCTTGAGATTTCATTGTGTCCTGCACAGATTCAAGGCACCCTATGCCAGGCGCAGCAAAGCAGCCCCAAAACATAACCGAGCCTCCTCCATGTTTCACTGTAGGTATGGTGTTCTTTTCTTTGAAAGCTTAATTTTTTCGTCTGTGAACATAGAGCTGATGTGACTGGCCAAAAAGCTCCAGTTTTGACTCATCTGTCCAAAGGACATTCTCTCAGAAGGATTGTGGCTTGTCAATATGCATTTTAGCAAATTCCAGTCTGGCTTTTTTATGTTTTTCTGTCAAAAGTGGAGTCCTCCTGGGTCTTCTTCCATACAGCCCACTTTCGCTCAAAAAGCGACGGATGGTGCGATCAGAAACTGACGTACCTTCACCTTGGAGTTCAGCTTGTACCTCTTTGGCAGTTATCCTTGGTTCTTTTTCTACCATTCGCACTATCCTTCTGTTCAATCTGGGGTCGATTTTCCTCTTGCGGCCGCGCCCAGGGAGGTTGGCTACAGCTCCATGGACCTTAAACTTAATAATTATTTTGTCACAGGAACATCAAGCTGCTTGGAGATGGTCTTGTAGCCTTTACCTTTACCATGCTTGTCTATTATTTTCTTTCTGATCTCCTCAGACAACTCTCTCCTTTGCTTTCTCTGGTCCATGTTCAGTGTGGTGCACACAATGATACCAAACAGCACAGTGACTACTTTTCTCTATTTAAATAGGCTGAATGACTGATTACAAGATTGGAGACATGTGTGATACTAATTAAAGAAACTAATTAGTTTGAAATATCACTATAATCCAATTATTTATTATCTTTTCTAAGGGGTACCAACAAATGTGTCCAGGCCATTTTAGAATATCTTTGTAGAATAAACAATATTTAATCTCTTTTCACAGCTTCTTTGCTTTATTCTATGACATACCAAAGGCATGCAAGTATACATGATAATTTCTTTTAATTTCATCACTTTTCAGGAGGAATGAAGCATTATTTCAATGAGCTGTAAGGGTACTAACAAATTTGAGCACGTCTGTATATATATATATATATATATATATATATATATATATATATATATATATATATATATATACATATATATATATATACATATATATAGTCAAGCGATTAAATACACAAGCAGCAACGTGACTTACTGCTGAGAAAAGACAACAAAGACATCACTGCCTGAATACACAAACCTGGCTCTAATTTACAATCATAGCCAGGTGCAGGTGATAATTAACAAAATGTGCATAGGCATATGTTTTCTGCAGGGAGGATATTAACCCCCTTCCTGCTGTGTTACAATATATATATATATATATATATATATATATATATATATATATATAGTCAAGCGATTAAATACACAAGCAGCAACGTGACTTACTGCTGAGAAAAGACAACAAAGATGTCACTGCCCAAATACACAAACAGCAATGTGGCTGCCCAATCTCAAATCATCCATGACACAGGCAGCTATTTTAAAAAAAGAGTCATTAGCTTCCTGAGGAATTCAAAGAAGCTTTTACAATTTCAGAGTTTCTTAAAAACAGTACCAGCTTGGCAGATCATAAATGCTGATCAGACCCCCATATTTTTCAACATGCCAAGCAATACCACAGTTCACAAATTGTGAGTAATCTCCATATGCGCGTATATTATGTTCTGTTGTGTTTGCAATGCGATCAATGCTGTTGTGGTTGCTGGGTTACATGTTGCCTGATGTCGTGTTTGCTGTTGCCGGGATGCGTGATGCTGTGAGTGAGGGGTGTGTGTACGCCATCTTAAGTACTATAATACTCAGCACAGTAAACAAGCTCCATGGTAACCTACAACAACACTATTGTGGTTCAGTTTTGTATGATACAACAGCGTAATTGAGATTGTATCTTTGTAAATGCATATTTATTTGATGTTTTATTTTTTCCTCAAATTGTGGTAAATGGTGCTGCATCTTAAATTCGAGGCCATCTTAATAAGGAATACGGTAATAGAGAGCCCTGCTATCATTAGCTGTTTCAAGTGCCCATTAAAAGAAATTTATTGATCTTATGAAATAGAGTGGTTCCACCTATCACGCTCCATTTTTTAATAAAAACTTGAAGCAGCCAATGATAGGGTTAGCAGGGAGGGACTCTAGTCAAATTGGAACCCTCCCGGAGATTGTTGACAGAGCCCGGAGACCAGAGGTTAGGCAGGTATGGCACACCATGCAAGCGTGAGCACCCTCGCTGCCATTAAAAAAATGCTTTCCTGTTGAAAATGTACATGAGTGCCAGTTATACCAGAGTACAACTTGTTTATCTTTTATGTTGCGGGTAATGTAATAAAAGAGAAATAAAACTACCAGTAAATATTGTTGTTGTTTTACAATGCCTCCTTTTCTATATTTATTTTAGTGTTTATTCAAGATAAAAACTTTATGACAATGTGTCTATGGTTTTGTTTACTGCAAAGATACAAGAATGGCAGGCATTATGACGTTATGTACTCTTTTTACCTGAATACACACAAGATACTGAAATAATTCTTAGTTTTGTAATTAATGCACTTTGTAAAGAAAGGCCTTCAGAACCTATTGTTTCTTCTGGAACATTTTTCAGCTTTAATACAGTGTTACATATAATGGCTTTGATAAAATTTTGCAAACCAACAAATATTCAAATACTTAATCTTGAACTTATATGTCCAAACATGAAAAAGCTATGTTCATCCCAGCACTAATAATTAGTAAGCATGGAAAATAATAATATAAGTAGAATCTAAAATATAGCTTTTGCTTGCCTCGTGGAATTCATAATTTCCTATGAAGACTGCTGATTCCTGGAGTGCGTGGGAGGGAAATTCAGAACCACATTAATGATTTTTAATTCAGTCCTGAGTGGATCTCAGAGCAATCAAAGCAAGAAATCTGCCAATTTCTAATAAAAAAAATATTGTCTGTCTATGTAAACTAATAGAATTGGCTCCAGCATATAAGCATATCACATCAGAATCATTACAGATTCTAGCAACAGAAAGCATAGAAAATGAAGCTATCTTGCAGATGTGCAATATAGAGATCTTTGAATAATGAGCCCTGCTGCATGGAAGCAGCTTTGTGAGTGGAACGGAGCGCCTCCATTCCTCGCTGTGTGACAGGCATATTAAAGCTGATGTTTGATGTGTTATTCTTTGATTGAAAGTGGAAGGGATTTCAAGAGATGCTGCAGAGAAAAATATGAACACACATCTCCTGGTGTCTCCCTCCATCTAAAAGCAATTACTGAAATAAGCAGCAAACGATTTAATACAGGCTGATTTAGATATGCATTAAGTAAGCAGTCATCCTCTTTTTCTTTAATTAAATCTGTTAATTAAGTTCAGATCTCCACAGTTACCTGAATGAATGCTGTTTAATTCTATTTCATTTACCATGTTTTATTTTTTCATATCATGACAATGTTCTGAATGCCATAAATATAGTAACAACAATATTAAAAAACAGCTTAAATGCATATGAAAGAAAATGAATGTGCCATGTTAGCGTGCAGTTGAACTTTAATTACACTTTATTAGCAAATGCAGTAATATTGGATTCATTCCACCACAATTACATTGGAATGTATTGATACTTGAAGAGCTTTCTGCATATCTTGTGTACCCAGTTGCTTGCAGTCGTGCCCTCACTGAAACATTTTTAAATTGACATCTTCATTAGCTCATCAAAATTAAATAGAACCGCGTTTAGTCATTTTACCTTCAAACGACTGGTCCATAAATTCAGACTTAAGGAACTGGTGTAAACTACAAACACAAAGTACCAGTTAATACGTAATACTTGTTAATACCATTTTGGCTTATCCATTTCATTGTAGATACAAACAGGCTGATGTATGTGATGATAAACTATATCTAAGATAAAAAGTGGTGTAACAAGAACTATAACTAGAACTATGCTATTTTTCTATGTTTTATAGTCATTTATCCAGGCTGTGATGTGCCACAGCAAAGCCATTGTAACTATTGTACTATAACTACGTTATTTCTTTATTTTCATTTGTTTATCTGAAATATTCATTGTAAGAGTTCACTTTTTAAGGGCAGGACTTGATTGTCCGTATGAAGCGCTTCATCACTAAGCAGTGGTTTTACAGCAGGTGTCATGCCATGCTGTCCCGTTACTGAGTAATTACAGAATGGCAGACATCCACAGACAACAACGGAAAAGCAGTGTTTGGTTGTTGTATAGTTAAGCAATAAAGATCACTGTGGTGTACATTACATGGGATTGGAGGATTGCGAAACAAGACAATAGGTCAAGTCCTTCAATCATTTTCGCTGTCCTCAAAGAACACTGCTGTTCAATCACTTGAACCTTGGCTACAAAAAACATTAAAGCACACACAACTGAGAGAGCCTAGCAGGTTAATTCAAACCCACCCAGTCACTGATTCTAAATAACAATTAAATATAATACAACACAGTGTAAACTCAGGAGGGAAATGAGGCTAATTAATGTAAATGCTGACACCAGCAAGGATTAGATAGACATATGCTGTATTTTTAAAATTTCGCAATTATGTGCTTCTTAAATGATTTAAGACGCTGTGTGACAGGCATACTGTAATTTAAAATACCAAAATAGAGCTTTCTATGTTACCTTGAAATGTAGGATGCCGTTCCATGTCATCTCTCCTGGTAGTATCATTGTTGTGCACAGCAACCCATTTAGAATTTTGAATAAAGAATTACCCTAGTTTAAATAGCTGAGTGTAAAGGATATTGGGATGTGTATTAACTTGCATCTAGATTAGATCCTCTATACTTTTTTGTGTGTTTTGGGACTGCTGAGAATGCACTTGGAGTTGCCAGGTTTTTGAGATCACATAGTGCTCATACATCAATGCCAGTTCCATGAAGCATTGAAGTGACCAGCTCGAAAAACGTGCATTATCATTGCAGACAAATGTGGAAGTGTTGAAAGCAGTGGATATTCAACCACCGTACAAGACACAAATGTTGTTGCATATTTCAGCATTCCCGCGAAAGCAGCGATTCTGAAAAAATGAGATACAATAATACAGGTGTACAAACAGCAAAGTGTGGATGCAAGTCATCACCGTTTCTGATTTGCTCAATACCCTGATGTCGAGGAAGCCGTACTTTTGTGGTTTAAAAATGCTGGTGAACAAAATGTGCCTGAATCTCGGACCACTATGTAATAATGTTGCATGATTTTCACTAGTACAGTACTGCACATGCATTATACTGTAACATACTGTTGCCTCTGCAATGTTTGTTTTTTTTGGTTAACTGTTTTTGCCTTGTATACTTATAGAGTTCACTTTTTCAATAAAATGTACAGTACTTTAAAATGTATAATACGTTTTACTGTACTGTAATTAAAATGTAATTTCAGTGTTACTGTAACTTCAATAAACACTGGCAGTATGTATTTGGCTTAGACATGTATGTATATATCTTCTTGCCTTCAATATGGAGTCATTGTGATGATGGGACCCTTGTGCTCTCTGGCATGCTCGGTATTGATCTTTGTTTACAATTAAACAATTAAACTGCCATTTCCAGATGAGGGCGCTGGATTATGGATCTCTCACAGTGAGACAGCCAAGGAAATAAAAGACCTGTTTTAATGAGTTTGTTGTCAGAAATTATTAAAACAGAAACTAAAATTCGGAGGTCTATAGCCTGTGTTATGAAAAGTGCTGATGTCCGGTTTCATGCAGAAGTGAAATATGCTTGTAATTAGAAAGAATAAGACATCAGACAATAAACATATACACTCTAACAAGTATTGGGACAGATGGATTAGTGTTTTACCGCACATAAACCCTTTGTTTTCATTCGACATGATTGATGTATGAGCTTAAAAATAAGTGGTTGCTTAGGAACCACAATGTTCATTACAGTTACACCAAAGACAAGCATTCTCATTAAAACTGCTATCTTGTTAAAACTAAGTTTATTTGTTTTACTTTTGCATACTATATGATCGGGTGTTCATAGGATTAATACATATTAGCAACCATTTTCCAATATTTCATGTATTCCCTGTTTACTATCTTAGTATGTGTGCTGATGTTGTTGTTTTCTGCTTTAATCCTTATTTGCCATACTATTTATGCAAAATATTCTCCTGAAATGACCCCACTGCTGGTGGAGAAGTTAATTAGCACTGCACAGGTGAAGCACTGTGTAACACTGTTATCCTTCCCTGACATTATTATTATTTATTTCTTAGCAGACGCCCTTATCCAGGGCGACTTACAATTGTTACAAGATATCACATTATTTTTACATACAATTACCCATTTATACAGTTGAGTTTTTACTGGAGCAATCTAGGTAAAGTACCTTGCTCAAGGGTACAGCAGCAGTGTCCCCACCTGGGATTGAACCCACAACCCTCCGGTCAAGAGTCCAGAGCCCTAACCACTACTCCACACTGCTCCCCTTGACATAAACCTAGAACGATTTTTGCTGGAATAGATAAAAAAAAAAACATGGTAAATGAATCCGCTAGAAACAACAATATACAGTAGATTCATACACAGCATACACAATGTTGAACAGGTTAATACAATTAAACACAGTTCATTCTTACTATTTAAGCTGTTTTAAACCATTCTGCATGTTCTAGTATTGAGTTATGATCATTCTTTGACTCTACTCAAATGTAAAATTCTACTGCTTTGGAAAATGTTAAACTAAAGGACATACATAGATTTCAATGTTAGTTGGAAACTAAATCAACCCCTTTGTGTGGAATATATCATGTGACAGGACAAACAATGGTAATGGAGGGAAAACCAGAGTCACACGCAATAATTGCAGTTAAGTACGTGTGGTGCCTTTTTACAATAATGAAGGAAAATGGGCTACCTGGTCATGTTGGGGCGGAATCACATGGATCATTTAAGACCCAACTTGACAAAGTTTGGAGATCAATCGGCTACTAGGAACCCTACAAGCTCAGATGGCTAAATGACCACAAGCAACCTTATATTCAAGTACAATCATTCTTTGTTTGCTGAACTATAAGAGGACACCAGTCCCTGTCCTCTCCTCAAAAGTTCTGCCCTGTGCTTGTATATACAGTATGTGGCCAGGTTAGATTACCCAGTGCAATTCATTATACAATCTAACCTGATCACATATTCACTTGTACTGTAGTTGGCCAATTAGAGCAGAATTAACAGATATATATATATTGCCCTGCCAAAACACAATACGTGCAATTTTCCACAGGGGAAGTACACTCATTATGCACAACAGAGGAGTGGGAGCTTGGCACAAGCTTCCTCCAGCCTGTGTCATCACAACACGTGACAGGGACCACTAACACTACCACAGCCACTTTAACACATTTACTTACTTGCTATATGGCAGGTACATTTACAAAAGAAAAATGACAATGTCTTGAAGTATCCCAAAAGTCATGACAGGTAGGTTTAGTCACTTTCCAAAAGTCATGCCACTTTTCTCCTCTGCACTTCCATTGTTTTCAAATGAGCTCTCCCTTCGTCAATCTTGTGCCAATGCATCTAGCTTTGCAAAAACACTCTTGGAAATCCCAATGAGACGGGGCTGATGGTGCTAGCAGTACCCACACATTTGACCAGAAGCCAAACAAAGTGCTGCAATCAGCCGTGTGAAGCTGTCACTTGGGAGCGCTCTGGAAAGCAGGACAAACTGCACCTTCCGGAGAGGTGAGCGAAGGGAGACAAGCGTGAAGCACATTTCTATTCTCAGAGCCATAAAAATATAGGCTAGTTTACGGAAACAGACACATTTGCATATTGTTCTTTTTCCATTATATAAGCAATGAAAATGACGCGCATCTTCGTGTTTGACCCATTCAAACAATTTGTTGACAGTTAGTGCACTTTCCCTATTTAACAACTCACCATGAGAAACCCTTACTAAGGCTGTACTTGTATCTCTCTGATTCATAGGTATCCGATTAGTCTGAAACATCACAAAAGATCCACATTTCCTCCCTTCACCAAGCACCCTAAAAACTGAGCACTAGTGCCAGGAAATAGCTGTGCAAAACAGAAACTTACAAAACCCGTCATCATTTATTAAGCTCAAAGAATGAAAAATAACTTTATCCTGTGTTCTTTCCTGGATGCCAAATTATATGCACCATCAATGCAGAGCTGAACTTGGAGCCTATTAAGTAAAAACATAAATAAATAAGCCTTTACATTTTGCTTGCATTGCTTTGCAATTTCCATAATGCTTAAATCAGGAATAGGCAACTGTGGTTTTGAGGAGCCATTCACACCAGGTTAAACAGGTCAAATGAGCCAGTTTACTGCTTTAGGAATGGGATGGATGTGTATATGGTTCAATTAAACACTGAAGACCACTTTTGAAAAAAAGAACTCTCTTTTGCACAGTGAGCGGGCCTCATGTAACGGCAGTGCCTCACCCAACACTGACTGTCCCTTACGGGGAAAAAAAATATGTATACATATATTGAGAAATATAACGTAATATATTGATTAATGTATTTCAATATATTGAAGATTGCAAAATGTATTCTACAATATATACCAATATATTTTTCATTATATTGCACAATATATAAAACATGACGTTATATTACTTGTTTTTTTTTTTTTATTTGAATATGTTTGGTAAGTGGTTGGTAGTCATGAAAGTGCATAAAACAACAACACATAGGCATTTAAGAGAAGTAAAAACCTCATCACTAAAATGACAATATATTGTATGCCAATATATTTTGACATATATTTTTTTCCCCATAAGGGGTAACACCAGTTCAACCAATGAAAAGTAGGCATAGTCATGAGTATTAATATACTTGTGTCTGTACCAAAGGTAATTAAATATGTAAGGACAATTCATTCACTCAGAACCACTTATGGTTGTTTATACAACAGTGTATTTCCACATGAGAATTGTGTTTGATATTATCACTCTTCGATGAATGTTTCCCATGACAAGGTATTTTCATGATAAAATATTTATTATGCTAGCAAGGGGTGTCATAATGTCTTTCATGATAAAAACATGCACAATGAGCATGTTATGCACAGAAAACACAAAATACCATCAAGTTCCAAGCATGTTTTTTTCTACCTTCCATTTGACTTATTTCATATGTCAAGAGGCTAGTTATTACATAAGATTAGTGTTGTCTTTATAAAATATGATTATTATTAGTGGTATATGATTGGTCTTAAAAATGGCATACCAGTATTTAATTTATTTTGAAAGGCCTCAATCCCAGGCCAGGTTCACAAAAACAAATTACATTTGTTTTTCTTTCACAGTTTTGTCAATTCAATTTTTTTTCAATTACAGACATCTTTCAGTATTGATGACCAAAGTAGCCTTCATGTACTCATTGCAAATTCTCACAAACCCTTTTTGGAGTGTAGTATGACATAGTGTTCTTTACACCCAGACTCATCTGCAACCCCTTTCCTGATTTGCATATGCAGTGGGTAGCAGCATGTGGTGCACTGCCATTACAGATCCTGTCCCATTGGTGATATGAAGTTAACTGCTCTAAAACCACGAATGCAGATGAGTATTTTGCATAGTGGCTATGATGCTTGCTTGTGGTGTAAGTGGGCTCCGTTTCTCACCCAGTCTCCACCATGTTACACATATAATCATGAGCAATAGCATAATGGAGCTACAGTACATAAACAGGCTTTAGAATGAGTAAGGGTTGGGTAAATTAAAATTCAGCACTGAAAATGTCATGTCAATAACATGAGAAATTGTCACTTTACATGCAGACCTCATTAATGAGGGTGATTAGATTGATGACGTTTTGCACACAGATGAATTGCATACTAACAATCACGTTACAAGGGAATTAAAAAAAGTCCTCCAGGAATGAGTATCATTAATAACATGAATTACATTTTAAAGAACAGTAGAAAAGGGTTCTTTACTCCTCGGGGACCTGGTACAGTCAGTGGAAGTGGTTAAAATATATCAAGGACACACTATGAATGTTCATAGGGTACTGTCGTTATTCCACGCAGGATGATAGCTGAATCCAGTGGGTTATTTATCCTCATCGGGATATAACCACAGCACTCCTAAGAATGTGCATGGAGTATTCTGTTTACAAAACAAGGATAATTATCGAAAATGAAACAACTGAGAATTATTTTCCTCAGATCAAGCGCCACATCTGCCTAGCAATGAGGTGTAATTTGGATCGAATAGCCCAGTCATTCTGTTGCTGGAAGAATGCAATGAACACTCTTACTTTGGTGTAGAGTGTTCATTCTACTTGTACCAAAAAAACGTCAAGCAAATAACTATGCATATTGTTTGCAAACAATGAATCAGTCCCTGTCCCTGACCTCCCGTGTAAAAAAAAAAAAAATCTGTTCAAGCTGGTTATGCAGTGGTAGAGAGGAGTTGTTATTTGCATATAGAGGAAAAGGAGTGAAATTTCATCAATGATTGAAAAGGACATGGAGGGTTTTGGCAGCAGCACAGGAAGCTGGCTGTGGTCTCGGTGTTCTGGGGCTGGAAGATAGTAGTGTGGCATGTATATTGAGGCTCAGCAGAAGAATCATTTAGTTACCCAGGGATAGGCCTATTCAGGCTACCTGGCTGCCAAGCTCAAGGTAACATTTATCTCCTGGACTGTTCACTGTATCACAGAGCAGGCGGTGGACCTGCAAATCTGATGGGAGGTTTATTTATCTTTTTGTCATCTGTCTCTCACCCTCTCACCTCTCACACACTGTTACTGTCAAACACCCCCTCCCCATAGAATAATAATATTCCATGTTCCTATACAGAACATTACAAAACATTTGGCTTATGGACACAATTGTGTATCCAGTTCATGGTCCCTGCCCGCAATAGCACTGATTCTTTGATTTAAATTAATAGCTAATGTAAAACAGAAGACACTAAGAGCATTTCCATTATCTGGATACACTATGATAAGACTGAATCTTTATAATTTTAAAAGCAGTTGAAATAGTTAACCCAAAGCAATCATTTAAGCACAGTACAGAAACCAGCAAAAGACATTTGCCAGTTTTCTTGTACAAATGCTATGACAAAAATACCATTAAAAATCAAGCACAGGTTTATAGGCATTTAGGACTGTGTATGATTATAAGGCTATTGGATGACTTTCAATAAGGCATTTATGCATTGCTATTGTCTCTGCTTTACCTATGTCTCTGAAGTCAGTCTGTCACACCTTCCAACCATATTCTCTTATTCTGTCTCTAGTTAATAATCAGAAATTGGGAATCGTATATAATAGACTGGTGCTGAAGTGTGGAGTTTTATAATATATGTAATGATAAATTGCACATGGCCTATGAAAGTAGGGCTGTCTTAAAATAGAGAGGGGTGGGAAATGGAGCAGACTTCAAGTCTGCCTCAGAACTCAAAATTAAATGCACACAGTGTGCTCTGCGGTGTGTGCACATTAACAAAATATTCTCTACTGGGCTTTTGAGGTGAAAAGAGTTGAACAATGGCCTGGCTCCCATGGGATATCCTAGCAAACTGCCTGAGCCAGGCCAGGCAGTTTCCATGACAACGTCCACTCAAGTGCTGACTGCTAGACTAGACCATGCCAGAGTGGTTTGGCAAAGTATTCTGGGAAATCTAATGGAGGAATACAAGACTGAACCATTTATCTGTAACTGGCTCTTTTGTATTTGTTTCTGTGTTGATATATGGGACAGAAGTTCTCTTTGCTTATCCACAGAACAGTGATAGCACAAGCAGTGACAATGTGAACTTCCCTGTGATTGAGGAAGCAGTTCAGTCTTCATGCCCATCCTTGGTCTCAGTTTTGGAAAAATAACTGCTATGGTGCACAATTGTTTTGTAAAACGGAGTAGTGTCCACTGAGAAGCAATACCTAGCCTAGTACTTACCACTCCATTTGTCCTTCATGTATTGTTCAGCACAAAAAATATATACAAATATCTAACCAGCTGAGCAGAATTTCTGTTTCAATGGGCCTGTGACAGGAAGGACCCTGTCGCTGGTTCAGCTGTGCTGCTGCTTAGTTAACAGCAAGGCTTGCCATTAGCTGAGCTGATCGGGAAGTCCTGACCAGTGCCATACAGGTGGACGCTGAGTGAAAGCTTGCTGTGGTTACATCAAGGAGGGGAGTGTCCGCTCCGCAGGATAACTACTACGGAACAATTCAACTGCAAGACGGTGCCTGTGAAGGATGTTCAGCCAGGACCGTCAGACAGACCCGGAGTCGCCGGGAGACCAGGACTTCGGGAGCAACAGCAGTAGGTTAGTTTAGGGGATTTGATCCCAAACTAAGTATAGAGAGGGTTTCGTAGTGTAGTAAGTTCCTGGAGTGGGACGTCTCTTTTAGTGAAGCTAACGCTGCCCTTTATTTTAAATCAAGCACGAGGATTACCATTGTTGGTACCCTAGTGTCGGGCCTGTGTTGTTCATTAACCCTTTGCGGTCCTATGTCGGACCTGGTCCGACATTGCAATTTTCCGACATCATCAAAAAGACGTAAAAAACAGGTCTCTAGTCGTTTTTTCTCCAGAAAAAGCTGAGAAAACCATTCAATGGCCGAGTGAGACCGATAGCAGCCGAGAGAAGCCGAAAAAAAGGGGCGTATCTCATGAATACAGATAGCCCCGGCACCACATAGATAACACGGACATAAACAAACAAGACAGCTGCTTCTGCATCCAGCGCTCAAAGAATATCACAGACATTTGCAGATCTTTTTTTAGATGTTATAGTAATAAAATAATGACTTGGATCACATTATTGAGGAGTTTGGTGATAAAACGAGTGATCAGGAGATGATTTATCGGTATGCATGACTATGAAAATGTATGTGAAAAATACAGTGAACAAGGGGTGGGGCAGGGCTGGAGATGCAGTACTGAGTGTCCTGTTGATATGCAGTGCCTTTTAAACCTGTTTTACTGTGAAAAAAACACTTTTAAACAGCGCGTCTAAAATAAACTGCGCGTGTGAAAATAAATTATATATAAAAGTTATATATAAAACGGGGGGGGGGGGGGGGGGGTTGTGGTTTGTTTTCCAGAACATTGAAAGTACAATTCAGTTCGTTCTGGTTCCCTTTACCTGTGTGTTGATACATTCTTGCAGTCTGATTAAGGAGGTTAGACTGAAACATTTGAGTTTTGGGCCTATCAATAATGTATTACTTATGAGGCTTGTGTGTTCAATGAGTTAGGCAGGCTAGGGGAATTCTCTGTGGTATTTGATACTTAATAAAAAATACATAAACACTATACATCTAACATCTCCTGTCCCTTTAAAGCACCTTTCCAATTTGCCTCCATGTTTTATCCATATCCTCACGAGAGAATCCTTTGTTGCTATGGTAACACCCTACAGTCCATCTTCTCTTCCCACAGCCCTCTATGCTGAAACGGTTTGTCTTTCACACAGAACCCATGCTGTTTTAAAGAAGTGTTTTCTCATTTGTATTGCCACATTTAAGCGGCTAAATAAGAAGAACTGTTCATGACATAGCAACGCCTTCTTTTATTTAGAAACTGGCTGTGTAATATTGTTAGTTGATGTAATTATGTTTGTACTGGTACTGTATTTGTGAATGAAAATTCACCTTACTGGGTGTCTTCAGACAAATAAGTGTGTTAGTGACATTTAACCCCTGCCATCACTGCAAATTCAAAAATAGAGGCCTTAGTAACATGCAAAACTGGATCACCATGATGTACAGTATATCCATTATTCATGTAAGTATGATACAGACAGAGGGACAAATGCCCTCATATATCCCAAGATTCCGATTTTCTCAATAGCTTGTGCTAAGGTAAGTCCTTTTCAAGGTTTATCGTAATTGGACAAGCAGTTCTCTAGATATAAGGAAATGTAAGTAAAGAGACAGACATACTTCATGCTGACGAAGACAGATAGACAAACAAATATAAGCCCTAGAGTATGATACACTTAATAATTTGAGCTAAAGAATGTCCTTACCAGCTAACTGTTTTACCTGAAGCGGGTTACTAGATATATACAGTATGTTAATGTAAGCTTGACAATGAGACTGCAGGATGGCTCCACACAAACAGTATTCATATACTTCCAGACAGATTACACTCAATAACGTGCTAAATGCAGCAGTCTTTCTCTCTTACTTGTTCTCAATCTAATGAATTATTCCTCAGAGCCGCCAAGATTCTGGACTTCTAACAAGGTTATGCAGTTTGAATTTATACACTATATAGAATCTTTTTCTTGGCCAGTAGCAGAGTATGTGAAAACTTTTTGGCTAGGATATTATTTGCTGATCTGGGTTGACTGTTTGTTTTTAGAGTTGAAGGGTTTAAATGTAATCTACAGCCTCATCTTCCTTGGCTTCCTGCTGGTGTAACAGCCTGTGTTCTTTGGGATCTGTTTGCTGGTCACATTAGGATTTTCTGTACTTAACAACTTTTTCAGATCAAAATCTATCTTTAGGGGGGGCATGCTGGCCAGTGCAGATACTCCCCTGTTCCAGGCAATGTTACTCACCTTGCAGACGTGATTAATGTCTTTGGCTAAAAAGGCGTTTTCAGGGGAGGCACGTATCTTTACTTTGTATTTCTTCTTGGGATGAAGAGGTCACTGTTTCACAGTCCTTTACACAAGCAGGAATGATGGTTGTGATGTGATACCAGAGAGTCAGAGAGTCAGCCATCTAAAATGCTACACAGCCCTCTGCATAGCACATCTTGTGGTATTTATTGATCAAGCAGCCATCAGGTATCTGGAATGGGAGTAACTGCTCTGGGATGATTACTTCAATACATAACTATATATATATATATATATATATATATATATATATATATATATATATATATATATATATATATATATATATATATTGAACAATTAAGCAACCACATATTTATTTTGTAATATAACACGTAGTCCTGGATTCTCAAAGGTATTTACTCCAAATTGTCATTAGAACAATGTTTTCAAAAAGGAAAAACAAACACAATAAAATGAAGAAAATCAATACTCTATGCTTTGTATATACCGTACGTGTCATGTATTTAGTCTTCTATGAAATTATATGAAAGTGGACTCATATATGTATACAGTATGCAGTATACCTAAAATATTCAGAACATACAGTGTAAGACACAATGTAGAAAAACTACAAAGATACCATGTGAAGACTACTTGGTGAAACATTTGTCTTTTATATATATATATATATATATATATATATATATATATATATATATATATAATTTTGTGTGGCCAATTATTATTTCCCCCCTGATTTTCTCCCAATTTGGAATGCCCAATTGCTTTCCCCCTCACTGCAGCAATTCCCCACATGGCTCTAGAGACCCAAAGGTTCAGTGACCGTCCTCCGATCCCATGACCAAGCCAGCTTCCTTTTTCAGCCCCTGCAGGTGTGCATCTTTGAGCTCACTGGGCACCTGGCCAGCAGGGTCCATTGCAGTGCCTCCCTAACCCACGGGAACACCAGAGCCAATGTGACGCTCCCTTCGGAGTCCCTAGCGACGACTTTCCTACTTCGCATAGCCAGGACTCACCCTACACACCACGTGGCTGTGCTTCTACCAGATGAGCCACTCGGGGACCCCCACATTTGTCTTTTATATATAGTACTTCTTCACACCATATTGTACTGTTAATCTGGTAATTACAGACTGGAAACTACCCAGGAGGTGGATTAGTTAGTTCATCAGTCAGTCACACTCAAAGATGCATTACGGTGAGTGTGAACAAAACAGGTCTTGCTTCGGTGCGCACTCGACATCTCTGTGAGGTGCCGGTGTGAAAACAGTGCAGTAAATCAACACATTCACTCTGTATCCCCTCACAACTAATACTGACAAAAAGATGGGAAAGCAGCTTTGCAACATATTCATATACCCTCCAAATGGTGAGCTTATCAACCATATGAAATAGTCAGATTTAGGTATATACATCAATATGAAAATGTCAGCGGTCACTGGCATGGCATATTGCATTTTAATGACATGATGAGAGTTTATCCTGTAGTAATAGCATTTTATGACTTCTAACATTAGTTTTCAAGTATTAGAAGTGAAGAAGGGGTTTCAAAAGCGTCATTGGGCCTGCATGTCTATGACACATTTTCACTCTTATGTATTAGGGGGGTGTATGCAGAAGGCTTTTTTTTTTTTTTAGTTTGCTCTATGGGGGAGCAAACTTCACTGGCAGCTTTTCAATCAACCACCTCCTCCCATTACACCAGACTGCCTAAGAACATCAGATGTCTGTGTATTACTTTACTGTGTATATACACTGTCCAGCCACTAGCACCTGTCTACCCAATTGGATTTGTCATCACACTGAATTAAAGTTGCAAAGGATCAAAAAAATGTGGGATCCCTGCATTACTATAAAGATGTGGGCACAACACAATTGCAATTATTCTACCGGAAAAGGGGAAGAAAAATACTACTACTACTACTACGACTACTACTACTACTACTACTACTACTAATAATAATAATAATAATAATAAACAGCACTAAAATAGACATGACAGTGTATTAGCAATGGCAAGACAAAGGAAAAGTGGACATCAAGAAAGACAGCTGTGACCACAAACAGAGAATGTTAGAGCTGCTACTAATATATACTACTGAATACCATGCGTGAGCCTGATGGAAATGGTTGTAAACGTGTTTGTTTTTTACCCAAACAAACTTGATTCAAAGCACCTACATCACAAACACACATTAAAAACGGATCATACTCAATATTCTATCTTTCCAAGAACACATTTAAGAATAATCTTTCAAAAACATAAGCAAGAATTAAATATTATATATACAGACGTGCTCAAATTTGTTGGTACCCTTACAGCTCATTGAAATAATGCTTCATTCCTCCTGGTGTGATGAAATTAAAAGCTATTTTATCATGTATACTTGCATGCCTTTGGTATGGGCAGCAGTATGGAGTAGTGGTTAGGGCTCTGGACTCGTGACCGGAGGGTTGTGGGTTCAATCCCCAGTGGGGGACACTGCTGTTGTACCCTTGAGCAAGGTACTTTACCTAGATTGCTCCAGTAAAAACCCAACTGTATAAATGGGGAATTGTATGTAAAATAATGTGATATCTGTATAATGTGAAATAATGTATAATGTGATGTCTTGTAACAATTGTAAGTCGCCCTGGATAAGGGCGTCTGCTAAGAAATAAATAATAATAATAATGTCATAGAATAAAGCAAAGTAGCTATGAAAAGAGATGAATTATTGTTTATTCTACAAAGATATTCTAAAATGGCCTGGACACATTTGTTGGTACCCCTTAGAAAAGATAATAAATAATTGGATTATAGTGATATTTCAAACTAATTAGTTTCTTTAATTAGTATCACACATGTCTCCAATCTTGTAATCAGTCATTCAGCCTATTTAAATGGAGAAAAGTAGTCACTGTGCTGTTTGGTATCATTGTGTGCACCACACTGAACATGGACCAGAGAAAGCAAAGGAGAGAGTTGTCTGAGGAGATCAGAAAGAAAATAATAGACAAGCATGGTAAAGGTAAAGGCTACAAGACCATCTCCAAGCAGCTTGATGTTCCTGTGACAACAGTTGCAAATATTATTAAGAAGTTTAAGGTCCATGGAGCTGTAGCCAACCTCCCTGGGCGCGGCCGCAAGAGGAAAATCGACCCCAGATTGAACAGAAGGATAGTGCGAATGGTAGAAAAAGAACCAAGGATAACTGCCAAAGAGATACAAGCTGAACTCCAAGGTGAAGGTACGTCAGTTTCTGATCGCACCATCCGTCGCTTTTTGAGCGAAAGTGGGCTCCATGGAAGAAGACCCAGGAGGACTCCACTTTTGAAAGAAAAACATAAAAAAGCCAGACTGGAATTTGCTAAAATGCATATTGACAAGCCACAATGCTTCTGGGAGAATGTCCTTTGGACAGATGAGTCAAAACTGGAGCTTTTTGGCAAATCACATCAGCTCTATGTTCACAGACGAAAAAATAAAGCTTTCAAAGAAAAGAACACCATACCTACAGTGAAACATGGAGGAGGCTCGGTTATGTTTTGGGGCTGCTTTGCTGCGCCTGGCACAGGGTGCCTTGAATCTGTGCAGGGCACAATGAAATATCAAGACTATCAAGGCATTCTGGAGCGAAACGTACTGCCCAGTGTCAGAAAGCTCTGTCTCAGTCGCAGGTCATGGGTCCTCCAACAGGATAATGACCCAAAACACACAGCTAAAAGCACCCAAGAATGGATAAGAACAAAACATTGGACTATTCTGAAGTGGCCTTCTATGAGTCCTGATCGGAATCCTATCGAACATCTATGGAAAGAGCTGAAACTTGCAGTCTGGAGAAGGCACCCATCAAACCTGAGACAGCTGGAGCAGTTTGCTCAGGAAGAGTGGGCCAAACTACCTGTTAACAGGTGCAGAAGTCTCATTGAGAGCTACAGAAAACGTTTGATTGCAGTGATTGCCTCTAAAGGTTGTGCAACAAAATATTAGGTTAGCGGTCCCATCATTTTTGTCCATGCCATTTTCATTTGTTTCTTATTTACAATATTATGTTGAATAAAAAATCAAAAGCAAAGTCTGATTTCTATTACATATGGAATAAACAATGGTGGATGCCAATTACTTTTGTCAGTTTCAAGTTATTTCAGAGAAAATTGTGCATTCTTTGTTTTTTGTGGAGGGGTGCCAACAAATTTGAGCACATCTGTATGTATGTATATATATATACACACACATATATATATATATATATATATATATATATATATATATATATATATACACACACATATATATATATATATATATATATATATATATATATATATATATATATATATATATATATATTTTAAAATATGTTAATAATAATAATAATAATAATAATATACTTAATACCTGCATACAGTATTAACACAATAATACAATGTTTAGTGTATTGGTACACATGCAAAACATTGCCTTCATGTGCCATTTTGTACTATTGGTGTTTCAGTCCCCTATTGTTCCCATAAGCACCAATCTGTGCAGTGGAGCTCAAGTCAGGAGTCTGCCGGCTCCATAGCTGTCCTCCCCCTACCTTCCCTTCGTGCTTGTCTCATCTTGCAGCCTTCCCACGGATGCACCTGCCCTTCAGACAGACAGGGGACCTGCCTTGCTGTCACGTCGCTCACCTTTCCTAAACCTGTCGCAAAAGATCTAAGGAGAAAACATTTTAAAAAATGTTTTTCCAAGCTAGGTCATTCGTGGCGCAGACAGTAAACTGTCATTATGGTTTACACATCAGTTATAAAAGGTCCTCTCTCCAGGCAACGCACAGATTACCAGTAAATTCTGTAATGGCTCTAAATTGGAAAAGATGTGAGAGATGTATCTCCTGGTCGTCTTGAGAATAATGACCCTTGTGTTTAACAGCCTCTTTACTTGTAGTAACTTCTGCTTAACTGCGAACATTAAAGGACATGGCGTTGGACACTGACATGGCAGAAGCTGTTGAGGGTTGCTGTTTTTAAACTGTTGACATGGCTTGGCGTTACCGTGTTCTTCAGGGAGATATTGCATTAAAGTGTTATGGTACACCCTGCAAAGTTTACAAGAAAAGCATTACCTGACATTTGTGTCCTGTGTTGTCCATATCAAAGCATTTCTCAACATTAAGACCAGGAGCGTTCACCAGGAGAAAAAGAACATCTCTTCTAAGGACTGCAGTGTATCCAGATCATGCTCCCTCCTGCAGCTATGTTGGTTTTCTGTTCCCACAGTGAAGAATATCATTTCAATCAGAGCATTGTTGCAGGAAGGAGGATGAAATAGATTGAAACCAGGTTCAACAATGCCTATATCTACATTTTTATTCCATCATTGTACCGGCACCAAAATTCAGCACTCTACTCCGCTAGATAAGCTGAATATATGTATTTTTAAAACTCAAATGAAAGGACATATCACACATCTGTGATGATGTAAAAGGAAATAGAAATGTATTTTGCACTGTAAAAGCTTTGAACTTTTCAATCTTCTTGCCAAAATCATTATAGTGGAGTACAGATGTAGTAAAACACTTTCTGTTTCATTTCCAGAGAGGCAGCAAATGTACCAGCAGGAGATTTTCTGGTTGTCTTAATTTGTTACTGTTGGAGTAAAGATGTGCTACTGTGGATATTAAAGCTGTAGTCATTAATAATGTAATTGAACATTGTAATGAACACGTAAAACGTTTATGTGTACAACCACATTCTTTAAAAACTTTCACTAATATTTTTAAACTACCAGTATTTGATCTTTTGTTTGCTTTACAATAGGAGACCACAGCAGGTTGCTGTGAAGCAGTTGCACAGAGCCCTGTGTTTGGTGTTTGCACACACAAACCAATAAGACATGCAGTAAAGGCAGAGCTGAATTCCTAAAATGCTTTAAAGAACAATACTTAGGGCTAAGGGCTGTGTTAGATACAGAACTGGTTCACACTATGCCAATCGGTGTGGAATGTGGATGAGCTCAGTGGTCGATTAAAACTCCATGATTGTTTTGTGATCTACAACAGAATACCGCAGCAGAATAAAGTGCTTTTTTAAAAAAATATGTTTTATTTTATTGTATTATAGCTCAAAGCAGAGTTTAAATGCGTTTTAAAGAATGGGGAAATATAATACTATGACTACTATGACTAATAATGTTAAAAATAATAATACATAATCTGCAGTCCAGTGTATTAAAACATGGTACCTAAGGCAATATAGAAACCTTAGAATTACTTAACTGACAATATGGGCTTTGAGACTGTGATGTTAAAATGTTACTGAATAGGCTGTAAGGTGTAAAACACAATGCATTACTTTCCCTAGCCCCTCTGAACCTGTGCAGGAGTGAGCAGGTAGGACAGATGAACCAATCAAAATGCATAACTTTGGGAGAGGAGTCAGGAACCAATGCAATGTTTCTGATTGAACAGCTTGGATCACAGCTCTATCTGTCCTGTGAGCTTCAGTCCCCAGTGCAGCTTTTCCCTCACCTTTCACTGGTATTACATGTGGATAGATAGGAGATTGTACAGTCTTGTAGTGCTGACCATTCTTCCACTTTCAGAAGCCTTTACAGTTCATGAAAAGAAAAAAGAAAAAACATTCAAGGTCTTGCAATGTAAGGAAAGTCATGGAGCAATCAAATATGGTGACTTTTTATTTGTCAACAGCTGTACAGTTTTTGAGAAAAAAGAAAAGGACTCTGTTGTAAAACATGGCATTCTTGTGAGAGCAGATTCACTGCAATCTGCCTAGCCCTGGAACAGCTGAAACACTGCCTGCGGCTTTCAGATTATTGGATGGGACTGTGCTTAATTTGCAGGGAAACCAGAGCCTTGACATAATGGCCTTTTCCAGTGTCTTCAGGTTGCTTATACTCTCTTTTACGATAAAGAAGGCTAGCATTATAGGGGAGGCACTACCTTGCTAATATCAGACAGGCAAGGTGGCATTAACTATCCTTACAGGAGTATGCTACTGGCAAGACTACATTAACAACATGCCAGTATTGCAGGCAGAAAAACACTGCAGTGGGAGTTGCTTCTTATAGATTCTGGAACAGCTGTGACACGCCAATGGGAATTTGCAAAAGCAGTGGCTCTGTACTTTCCCTTTCCCATGTTATTACTGGCACCCTGGCGATGCTGAAAAACTGCCACTACTGAAAAAGCTTACACTTACAGTAATATGATCTAGTGTTTCAGTCAGTATAGTTTTGTGACTGCTTCTTCAGAAGCCTCTTTGTCAAGTGTCACACGCACAGCTCTATAATAGCAATAATACATTAATGCTGTTTGTGCGAGCTACTCCAAGCAAACTATATGTCCAGGAAAGTGTAAGGTATCACTGATATCTTTTATATCATATTCACTGCTTATTGTTGAAGTCTCATTCATTGCTGTTGTTGAAACTGAGAAGGGAACGTATGCTCAGGTGCAGTACCAGTGATCCAGGATAGGTAGATAACACACCCACTTCTGGTGCCCCCCTCCATTTAAAAAAAAAAGGAATTCACAGGAGGGGGCAACAGTAAGTAAAGAAGGTGTTTCTAGTTCTAGCTCATTTTAGCAATAATTTCATCAAATTCATTATTTTATTTGCTCGTTCTTACTGATTGATTGTTTCAAGTTATGGGTGAAGGGGTACTTGGGATTTAGATTTTTATATTAAGTATTTAGTAAAACACCATCAGCATTCTTACAATTGTATTACTGTACAAGTGCAATTTAAATTAAGATTTAAATTACTGTCTGAATTACATTAAAATGTTCCGTTTATTTACATGTCATGTATGCAATCATGAACTTATGCAGTCAATCTTTTAACATTCTACTTCCACTTTCTATTTAAACCAAGTGTTTTAAATAGCTATGCATCTTTCTTGTTTGTAAAGTAGGGTGACTGTTATGGCCATGGAATAGATTTCTAAAAACCTCTCTGGCAAAATCATTGCAAACAGAAACAATTCTAAGAGAGATCACATATCTGTACTTATACAAACATTTTCTCTAGAGCAAGAAAAAATAATGAAATCTCTTCTGTTTCAAAGTGGCAAATGAGGAGAAATAGTTGATGTGGGTAGTAGCTATATGGAATGAACTGCGTGAAAAGAACATTAACTTTTCTGTTCCAGCATTTGAACTGAAACGAGCATGCATGCTGTAAATCCTGTACTATTCAGATAATGTTTCTGCTTTAGTCCTCAGAGTTTGTTCTCTTTTTTCTGTGCAGGTACAAAGAATATTTCACTGACTTCATCTGATCAGTGGAACAGGAATCCCACAGGTAGGGGAGGATATATCGTATCTTTTAACAGTGACCATTGTTCTTAATGAGAATATTGATAGGCTTGGACATGGGTTAACATTCTCATTGAAACATTTCTATTTTAATGTAAATGTAGCTAATAGTTCCATACATGTTCTCAGTATGTGCATACATTCATTACATAGGTCTCAAATGTGCAGTTTTGAAAGCAACACATGTTTTAGCAAATAAGTATTTTAATTTAAAACACGGTATGTGGTACGTCACTAGATTTGACTCAGAAGACACAGCTGGGGTGAAATGATTAAGGAAGTAATGCAGTAACAGATGTCATGGAAAGCAAGACAAGCCAACTGAGAACTTCTTGTGGATGTTTTAAATGAAAATACATGTTTGCTATGCTTTTTAAACAATTATTTTTATTCATTTTCCAATTTTCTCCCAATTTTGGAATGTCTTATTATTATTCAACCTGGCTCACCGCTGCAACCCCTGAACTAACTCAGGAGAGCCGAAGACTCACCATGCAGCCACCCAAGAGCTACAGCGTCGGAGGACAACGCAGCTCTCGGGCAGCTACAGGCAAGCCTGCAGGCGCCCGGCCAGACTACAGGGGTCGCTGGTGCACGGTAAGCCAAGGACACCCTGGCCGACCTAACCCTCCCTCCCCCCGGGTGACGCTCGGCCAATTGAGCACCAATTTTACTGGATGCACCACTCGGGAGCCCCCCGTTTTGTTTCTTTTCATTTTGTCTAATTGTAATATCACGAGGCTGGTGTATACCCAGTCTTTCAACCTCCAACTTTTCTTCTATTGACACACCAGTACTTTTTCCCTTTCCAGCCTCACCTGTAATAAATCAGCAATAAACACAATTACCGTCATATTTGTTTTGCCTTCAAATAAAACAGTAGCTTCTGAGTCAGCAATTTACACTCATCAAGAAAACAACTAGCTTTTGTATACACCGTGTTGTCATGACAACAATAATGCAGCAGAAGGGTGTTTGTGTGTAGCAGCTATTAGAGGTGTACACGAAGGTGTAAACACCTGGATCAAACCTCTAACAAGGGTCTCCTTTGTCAAATTAAAAATTTAACAATTGCATTTAAGCAGGGGTGCATTTATGGTTGCATTATGAATTTGACAAGATAACTACTGTATCTAATTTGGATAAAGTCTTTTGTCTTGTTCATACTGTGACAATATAACTGTAAAATTAAAGAATTTGTTTAAAAAATAAAAATGATGGTCCATTACACATCTAATTCCCTTTTTATTATTTATATCAATTGAAATGTAGAGCTCATTTGAGTAATGTTTGGAGTTGCAAAGCAGTAAACATTAATTTTGGTTTGCTTTCCTGAATAATGAAATTAAACATTGCTTTATTACTGGAACTTGTTTTGTTTTTGCAGTTACCAAAGATTTATGGGAAAAAGGGTCAATGTGGATTTCTGTTTTTCCTCTTTTCGGATTTCAATATTGTGAATGATTTTGTCGGCCATGAATACAGTGACCAAAATAAAAAATGTATTTAGTTATGTCATCTGGTTTGAATGTGTTTTTAGCATAAGGAAACTTAGACGTTTCAATTACAACACAATTAACTGAGTCAATAAGAAACCAGGGTTTCCTTGTCAGACACAATTATGCTATGATTCCATCTGCCGCTGTGTTAGAATAGAAACACTTTGATATCAATTAAGTTAGTTTTCATTGGTAGCAGTCTTGTCGTACTATCCAGTGTCAGTTAAAGGTGATTGCTTGCTTTATCAAAACATCTTAAAGGCTTTCAAACCAAGTCATTACCCTCTGTTATGCAAGGGAGTGAGGCTACAGAAGTATACCAGGAAGCAGCAGCTTAAACTTTTCTAGTACAAAAATGTGCATATTCCATGATAATGTTGCTAAGGTAGAAAAACTGATTTTAAAGTCTTAAGGTTAGTTATACATTCTTGGAAGAGTTTCCCACTGTTGCGATATACCACTGCTTTCAGCGCCAAACTTTTAGTCAGTTGGAGATATGAAAATGGTCTACTATGGAAACCAGCATTAAATACACATAATTGCCTTGGTTTTTCACTATGGCATCCACATCATTGTGTGTACATAACCTCTAATAGTTGGTAGAAGGTTTTTAAAGCAGGTGCTTAACCGGGAGACAAACGTTACAGTGTGTGTAAAATTGTGTCTCCTCTTTTGTCCAGCAGGTAGGATATTCCCTGCTGAGATGTTTTTTTTTTTCTTAATACACCATAACATGACATCCTTGACTGTCTTCTTGAACCCCCCCTGCCGGCTTATCAATACAAGGAGAGCTTGGTAGCATTGTGTGAAAGCACTTCACACTTCTTGTGTTCAAAAGGGATTGTCTTCGATGAAAAGACACACATGCTGCAATAATTCTAAACCAGGACCCACAGCATAACAAATTATTGGTTTAAACGTAGGCAGTGAGGACTTCAGAGTAAAATCAGTTATGTGGAGGTATTAGGGGTGCAGATTGCGATGATGGTGGGGAGTTTGTACAGCAAGCACAGATTGGAGGAAGTTGGCTGCCCTTTTAAGGAGGTCTTGAATTGAAGGGGTTGAGTTGAAGGCAGATTGAAGGACAGCTGGTATGCTCTTACAGTGAGGTATAGTATAAAAGGCATGGAGACTGAGGGAGTTGGGGACTCTGTTACAGTAACGTAAAGGGAGATACGCATTGCGGAAAAGTTCTGGACACAGCTATGTACAGTATCATACTGTTAGATTATGTAAAGAGATGTTAGTCTTTCTGTATACAGGAAATGTTGAATTTCTGAAAGAAGTATAAAACATGTCATTTGAGAAAAAGCTTTCATTTCTAACTTCCAAATCAAGACACAGAGGTACTTTGGCTATCCTCTGTGACTGGAGCTTGCCCTACGCAATGTAACATTATCTCAAAGGCAGCATGCATGCTAGCAATGACAGATAATCCCATGAAAAGAGACTGACCATGCAGACAACGTTTTCCTGTTTCTCGCTTCCTATTAGATTGGAACAAACTTTGCTGTACAGATGGCTCTGAGCTGAAACCAATAGGCAATCCTGTCACTGGGATACACTGGCCGTCCTCAGCTCTAATTGTTCTTAACATTTGGTCACACAGCCTCATTGTTTTCATTGATTTTAAGACAATGTATTTCATCTGACTGTAGATTAGCAGCACTTTGATCACTTTGAAGTGTATTAGCAGTGTTATTATTATTATTATTTATTTATTAGCAGACGCCCTTATCCAGGGCGACTTACAATCGTAAGCAAATACATTTCAAGTGTTACAATACAAGTAATACAATAAGAGCAAGAAATACAATAACTTTTGTTCAAGCAAAGTAGAAGTGTGACAAACCACAATTCAATAATACAGCAGATAATAGTGATAGTTACATCAGGATATGATTAAATAGTGATAGTTACATCAGGATGTGATTAAATACAAAGTACTACAGGTTAAACACTTGGCAGATTACAGTATTCTGAAGTACAGGATTAAATGCAGTAAAATAGGGGGCAGATAAGAGCAAAATAAAGCACATTTACATGAAGGGTGATAGTGTCCCAGGATACAAACAGAGGAGTTCTACAAGTGCTCTTTGAAGAGGTGAGTCTTGAGGAGGCGCCGGAATGTGGTCAGGGACTGGGCAGTCCTGACATCTGTAGGAAGGTCATTCCACCACTGCGGAGCAAAGGTGGAGAAGGAGCGGGCTCTGGAGGCAGGGGAGCGTAGCGGAGGTAGAGCCAGTCTTCTAGTGCAGGCGGAGCGGAGAGGTCGAGTGGGGGTGTAGGGAGAGATGAGGGTCTGGAGGTAGCTGGGTGCAGTCTGGTCAAGGCATCTGTAGGCTAGTACAAGAGTCTTGAACTGGATGCGAACAGTGATCGGGAGCCAGTGGAGCGAGCGGAGTAGTGGAGTAGCGTGGGCGAAGCGAGGCAGAGAGAACACCAGGCGGGCAGCAGAGTTCTGGATGAGCTGGAGCGGACGGGTGGCGGACGCAGGGAGGCCAGCCAGGAGGGAGTTGCAGTAGTCTAGGCGGGAGAGCACCAGGGCCTGGACCAGGAGCTGGGTAGCATAGTTGGTGAGGAAGGGTCAGATTCTTCGGATGTTGCTCAGGAAGAATTGGCAAGTGCGTATGTGCTGGGTTAAATGTGTTAAATGTTCATTCTGACATACATTTGTTGTATTACTGTATGTTCTGAGAACTAATTAGATCATGAAAAGCAATTAATTGATTGGGAGGTGGGGTTGTTGTGTGGGCATGTGTGTTTTGAAGATAAAAAATATTTAATTCAACACACATATTTTTAATATAATTAAGAGTAGACCTACTACAAGCAAAGCTCACTAAGGGCATTTAAAAAAAAATCTACACAGCGCATGTAAGTAAAATGGTAAACTGGTAGACTGGAATACTGCTTAATGTGTCACATAAGCTTTGGTGTGAGCCCAGAACATGCATAATTAGACTGTTTTGCTCACATTGCATTTCAAAGATTAGAGCTTTCTAAATTTAAATGTGTAAGACATATTGGCAGATGCTCCACTCAGAAATCCTTCAGCAAACCTTCCAAAACTAAAAAAAAAAAAAAATTAAATAATACACAACAGCATTAAAAACCGCTGTACAAAGAAATAAAATAAATACCATACACTTTAAACATGTTCTCTTCTTTTGACTCTTGTCTCCAGTGTATTTGAGTAACTATAAAATATTGTACTTTATTTGCCATTTTAATACACTCACTAAATTAAAAGCACCTATATCACTGTCCCAACAATATATTTTGGTTCTGGTGGAGGAATCACACCTGTTTTTTTTTTGTTGTTTTAAACTGTAAGGAAGTAAAAGAAAAAAACACACACACACAAACAACAACGTACCAAGTAGGCGACTGAAACAAGCCGGCGGATTCAACTCAACAGCGGGGCGCAGCAGAGCTGGGTCCTGGTGGAGGAATCACGTTTTTTTTTAACTACAAGGCAGTAAAAGAAAACCACACTGTGGAAGGGTGGTGGGCAATTCACTGACACAAGGAGACAGTACTTTATTTGTAACGCCGCTCAGGCGTACTGATTTATTTGTTGCAGTAGATGGCGCTGTTGTCCGTGTTCTGGATACTGACAACAGTAACCAGAATCACGGCGTTTACCAATACAGGTATATGCACAACAAGTGCTCACAAATAATAATGAAAAACCAAAGGCGAAAGAAAAAGGGGAAAATAAAACACAGTAATAAAACTACAAACAAAAAGTTCTGCTTACGCAGTGCCCCCACTGCCGCTAAGCCGGTCAGAACGGGCCTCCGTCCTACGCTCAATTACCTATACACTGGGATGGCCGGAGTTCCCCGTACAACTAAGCACGTCCCCTCGGGTACGTGGTGATTTCTGTTATTTCTTTTCCCGTTAAAGTATTTTAAGGCCGGCTGTTTTTCTCAGCCAGTTTTGCCTCATTTTATTTTAAAACTGACGTCTTTCGTCAGTGTCACTGGGTATTCCCCAAACACGGCCACCCGAGCGTCCAACCAAACCAGATCTTATGGGCCGAGCAGTCTCCCAAGGCCCGCCCCTCAGCCACTCGGAGAGAGGGAAAGCACACACACCCTCTTCCCCACCTCTCCGTGTCATCGCCATGACCGACAGGCGGATCCCACGAGACTGCTGACCTCTACCTGCAGTAATACGGATGTGCCAGACAGTCAGCACAGGTCTCCCCCTGTTACACACACATACACGCACACAACAGCAAAGCTGTGAGGGTAAACAGAACAGACTCCACGGCAACGCGGGAGAGCTGAATTTATAAGCGGACCGAGAGGCGCGGCAGAGCCAGGGTCCGGTGGAGGATCACGCGTCTCTCTTTTTTTTATTGCAATAGCAGAGGAAAATACAAAACAGCAAACACTGTAAGGTTAGAAAAGCAGACTACAATCGCAAAGCGATGTAGGCTGTTGAAAAGAAAAAGAGTAAACACGGCACAGTTGTGCAGCGTTTGTAGCTGAGTTCACAGAAGCAGAGATTCTGATTCCAGGGAAGTGGCAAGTCAGCTTCAGGCAATAAAATTGCAGGATAACTCCAGAAAACTCAAGAGAGAGCTGTTTCATACAGGCTCAATCCCAGCAACTGGACAAGGGTGTCTAGCCTGGACTACGTGCAGTCACACAACCGGGGCAGCACATAGCCTACAGCAGGGTGGAGCACCATCTACAGGCAGAGTGCATCAAGGGACCGCTATGCGCACCAGGTTACTAGACAGCGTGCGTACTGAGCACTGTGTGCTCCCAGTATTGTGTGCACTGAATGCCCCGAGTACTGTGCACACAGAGTGTGCCACATGCATCATGTGCACAGAGTGTGCTGAGCATTGAGGGCGCTATGCGCACCGAGGTACCAGACACGGTGCCCACATGTCTGTCTGTGTTTCACACTCCGCATTACTGTAGTGGGATTATGGGGACCCTCTGTATGTGCCTGCACTATTTTTTAAATGTAATGCCTGCCTTTTATTAAAATGTGTGGGTCCTTTAATGTCTCAGTTTGACATAACAAAACAAGAGGAAAAAAATTGACATGTTATTGCATAAATATTTACGCTGGTTTCACAAACCTCGATTAGTACTAGTCTTGGGCTACTTAAGCAACATTAGTTCAAGATTAGTAATAATCAGGGCCTGTGAACATAAAACATTTTATTGCATGGATGTTTACTATTCTGAATCTTAAACATATAAAAAAAATAACAATCTACTGACTTGACTGTATATATTTTGTAAATATTTCAAATGTTTCATTCATTTCCATAAATTACATACTGTAATCACTCTCTGACGTTTACGAGGGGAGGAGAGCTATTTCTCCAACCACTCCAGTAAGTTTCATACCGAGTTATACCAACTCTTGTTCTATATACATTTTACGCTACTGTGATGGTAACCCAATATTGGAAGGAGCTTGAAAACAAAATGAGAAACTATTCAGAAAACATTATGAAACCAGATTGATAGTGTTGAAATTGCCTGGGAAACAGCCATTAACATGCCTTTGTGAGAGTCAACACACAAGTGGTGACTTGAGTACAGCAAGCTCGCTGACCAGTAATAGTGTTTGCTTTCCATTGTAATTCAGAAAGTTAAATGCCAATTCCAGTACACTCTGCTCTCTAAAAAGCCTGCAATAATCTCCAGTTTGATTACCCTCTGCTGAACCTTTATTTTCCCTGTAATGCTTCTTTTACAGCACTGCACAGCTAATAGCCATGGTGAATCTCCAGTTCAAGTGTGCTGGAGTGCCATTTGAAATGGAAATAATCATACCGCAACCATGGCTCTGTAACAGGTAGGAAAGGAGGAGGTTGGACGAGATGTACAGTCTCCAAAGGGAGTGTCGTTACCAGTGAACATGCAGATTGGAACCCTTTGAAAAGGCAGCTAATGGCTCTATATTGTATCCTCATCCTACCATCGGGGGCCAACTCTCTAAAGGCCTAGCAGGCTCATTTTATGCAAGGTGGAGCACTAATCTTTACCCTTTCTCAGCTCTTTACTAATAAACAGTTTTAGCAGATTCAACATCTCAGCTACAAAATCTCATTTGCTGACCTATATAACTACACGTAAATGCTGTGTTCATACACAACCAAGCAATTTCCAGATACTCGCAGGTTTGTATTTTTAGTGCATGGCATACTGCGTTCTTATAGAGATAAAGGAAGCGTCTCATCAAATTTGTTTTTACAATCATTTCCAAGATTATACAGATTTTTTCAAATTCACGACTTCCATGACCACCGTGACATCATAGCCTTAATGATAATAAACAGGGATGATTTATGGTTCGTGACAATAATAGCAGAATAGGATAGTAAAAAGGTTGATTTCGCAACACAGATTCTCACTGAAGGGTGTGCGTCAGCATAGCTGGTCGCTAAAGGCAGGAACAGTGCATACAGATAAATATGCCAACTTTTGTTTTCTAGTTTGGTTTATATTGCTCACAGTTTAAGATTTAATTCCATTTGTGCATAGTTGTTGGTGTGCAATTGTACAATTTGATCAGCCCCTTATCCTAGACCCCTTGTCACTTCAATCTCCTGCTGCTGCTCCTCCTTCAAGCATTCTCGTTCGCCTGCTCTTGGGCTCAGCTCCTTGATCTGTAGTTGTGTTACAAGTTGCCCCTAAAGACTGTGATACCAGTAAGGTCTATGCTGCATTTACAGCCCTTTGTCTGCAGTTGTGTTGGTTCAGCTGAAAAAAATTGAATGCGATTCCACATTTTGAACAAGGACTAAAAAGACAGCTAACATCCATACAAACACACAAACTCACCTGACTTGACATAGACATATAACTAGGCTACTTTGGGAAAATGGTTTCTCAAATAATGCTGACTATTAATAATGTAAGGAGCAAGAGCCTTTCTTGTTCATTATAGTAATTCAGATTTCATTGACCAATATATCACAGGAACTGAGCTTAATAGATGAGACTAAAATTACTGTCTATTAAATACAGACAGGCTTCGTTTTATAAGGTTCATATGAAGAGGGCTGATTTCAGGAGACTGTTACTGTATTGTGAAGGCATTGAGTAAAAGGGGAGTAAAAGTTAAAGTGAATGAAATAATTCTTTAAACTGAACCTGCTATTCAAGTCTCACATGTGCAGATCTGAATGAAGCACATGTTACATCAAACATGTCAAAATAGATCTGGTACTGTACACGGTTAAAGATTTGCATGCCTTACTTCCAGGTAGCCCTGTCCACATTTACAGCACACTTCCTCTTTTCTTCTGTTTTCCTTTTGGTGTGAAGTAATATCACTGCCTGCTTTTGTTGAGGAGGTGTAAGGCAGACAGTACCCTTATAAAAGTTCCCCATAATAAAAGCATAGCATAGTGTAATAAAGCAAAGTGAAAGTATGGTAACAGCATAGGTAACCATTGTAAAGCCCAGTGAGGTATAGAAAGCATGATAAAAAAACAACATGGCAAGCCATGGTTAAAGGTAAAATAATAATTAATAACAACCACTTACTATACCAATGTACACAGTTAACATCATTGTGCTTAAAGAAACATAAGATTATTATTTTTTTTTAATATTGTTTATTTTAGTTTTTTTTATACTGTAGAGGGATGGTGTTGGAGAGCATTTTTTTGTTTTGTAACTACTGTAGTACAGCTCAGTTGAACAGCAGTCTCTAAACTATTTTATATCACTGATATTTTCGACCTGTATTGTAAGAAGCGTATTCTGTAACATCCCCAAGTGCAAAAACAAAAGCTAAACTGGAATGTGCACTTCCAAACATCTACTGTGTCTGCCTCCACTATTCTACATGCTATACACCCGCTAAACACACCCACAGCCTTACAAATCCACAGTAAACCCATGGGAAAAGCATTACAGTAACATTTTATAATGGTACCCCAGCCACTGCCATATAAATACATCTGCTTGATTTTCAAAATGTATTATTTATTTGATAAACTCCGGGTTTCGAAACTCAGAAGCCTTAAACTCAGATGTAAGACAAAATGTACCTAATTGTGTGATACTGTCTCTAAAGCTACATCTGAATATGTGTCGAGAAATATATTATTTTGGCAGTAAAAACTGTTTTATTTAGAAAATAAACAGTATGTTACAAATAATTCCTCATTAATCATGTTTGGTAAGTACACAGTTTTATGTGCATATAATTATGTTTAAATATCAACGGTTTATCATTTAATTAGCATGAGGAAGAACGGAGACTTCTGCCACATTGTGTTAATTCTGCATACTGCATTCAATGCATGCACTTATACTTCAGCCCCCCAGAGCCAGTCACCAGAGACACTTACTGTATTTTACTGTGTCCAGTTATTGTAGCAAAACATCCCAAAAGCCAGTGTATTCATTAAAATGTTCTGTTAAGCAAAATCCCCTGGTATCTATCATGCTAAATCTGCAGTATGTGTGCAAGACCATAGCAATGAAAACAGCAAAGCGTGGGATACTGAATATACACACTGTGCAATATTTGCAATGCAATTAGTATTTGTGTAATATTGTTAAATCAGAGGAACCATTTACATTTAACAGAAAGTAGTGTCTTTCTATAAGGCATTTTGTGCAGCTTGCTTGTAATTGTTTAAACTAAGAAAATTAAATTTCTAATTGCATGGACAAGAATGTTGATTTGATCAACCGATAAACCACAGCTGGATTTTTTAGAACATTTTACAGCACTGGGGAATGCCTCAACTACCTATCCATTTTTATAATGTATAAAGATAAAGTATGACAGTATCATACATCCCCTGCCAGAGCTGTAAATTCAAAATTAGAGCTATCAGTATGACAAACAATATGATTATCATAACCTACATCAACAGTATGAACAGAATCGTATTGAATAGGACATGAACTGGTATTAAAGATGTAGATGTAATTAGGTGTTCGCATCATGATAAAGTACATTAAAATGATTTACGGTATACAGAATATTTTCTTGTGTTCAAGGCTAGCGACGGGAATAGCAGATGCAGGAGACAGGAGATTGCAGTTCAAACCGCTTGCTGCATCACTTTTATTAACAACAGGACAAACACAATATTTAAACAAATCAAACATAAACCAGCACCCAAGCAAAAGCTATCTCATGCAGAGACAGGGCACACAACCTGCTGCTCCTTTTACTTAACTCAACCTTTCCAGCAGTAGAATCAGCTCCTCTTATATACAGCTGGCCATCCCCAAATTGGCAATCAATTAACCCATTTGGGATGGCCACAGTCCACATTGCACACATGTTTTTGCAGGAATGCCTTGGTACATACAAAGTGCAGTACAAGATAGCTGGAGAAGACGTGTTCTTTCTATAGTGGTTTACTTTCTTTTATAGGCCTACAATAATTGAACGGTTCTGAGAATTGAAATTTCATATTGTAGAGCAGCAGGCTTTATGTATCAGGTTTGCATGTACTGTGCACCACTGCCCACCTGTTTCCAATTGTTAAGAATAGAAACAATGGGGATTCAGTGTCATTATTTTAACTGAAAAACTGTTCATTTACATTTAAATTACCTTTTTATAAAAATGTATTAAAAAAAAATGTAAATGAATTTTTTAGTGGCCTTTAATCCCCACAAAGCAGATATTTTCCTTGAGTAATTCTATGAAGTGTATTGTAGAGACGCTGATGTCATATAATATTGGTTTGCCTTTTGCTTATAACTCATTAAAACAAAGCTCTGAAAACATGCGAACAAAAATAAAAAAGGACCTTTTTTATTTTTGGACGAATAAATTAGGTTAATTTTAACATAGGGGAAAAAAATACTTTCTCTAGCAGGGACTCAATTATACTTATACAGCCAATACCTAATAATTGGAAATATGAATAGGCATTGCAGGTGTCAATTTAACAATGCCTGATAATGCTCAAGTAAATTAATTTCCCAAAGGGCATGTCCCCATGTATTTTAAATCTATTTCAGCACAATACTTTAAAGGTGCTAAACATGGTATTTACCTCATGAAACTTGGGTAATGTTTAAGTTCCCCTTAAGTACTGGTTACACTGAGTTGGCTACTATACTGGTTCGATACAACATACAGAGTTATGTTTAAAAAAAGACCATCCTGTTAGATGTCACTTCTGTTACTGTGGGGGCTCGTCTTAAACAATTTCTTCTGAGTAATACCCTGTCACAAATGGCTGAGTTAGGTGGAGGTGTAAAAATAATAAAGTCCAGACAATGGTGTGATTTTCTAAAGTTTTCTTTCTTTTCCTTTATTCCTGCCTACTGACAATAGTAACCAGGACAAGACAATAAACAAAAGAAAATGTCCAAACAAAGGAGAAATGCTAATTGAAAGGTGTAGAGACAAAACAAATAAACAACAAAGTAAAATTATCCAGGCTCTGGGTGGCTGTTCTCGCCTTTCTGGCCGGTCTGGTGTCCGGCCTCCTGGTTAGTTGTCTCCCTTCTACAGCAGTTTGTTCAGGTCTGCCGAAAAATCACAGTTAGCATTTTTTTTTACCAAAAAAAAAAAATCCCTCAGCACCTCTCCCATACTTCTTTGTAGTTTCAAAGACCAGCCTCGACTGCTACAGCACGGCCCCCTTTATGTGCCGCGGAATGCCCCCTAATCAGCAGAACACCAATCAGCGATCTGCGTTTTAATCGCCTCCCAATTCTGGGACTTTCCAGAACATTCCGTGTTGTTGCCCTCAGCAAAGATGGCGACCGTCCTTTCGGGTCTACCGCCCCAAGGCGGAACTGCCGCATCACACAATCTCTGTTGGGGCCTTCTAGGCTGGCTCACAGCCCCCTGGCGGCTGGGAGGGTGGATTACAGCATGGGATCGCTTTACCTCATCACATACCCCATACCAAGTGTTGCAATTGCAGCTTTCTAAATTCAGGGATTTGACACTTAAGGGACAAAACGTATTTAGGAAGCTAATATTATCATGTGTCAACACCTCAGTTCTTTATTTGGAAGCTGGTAGTCTTAAACTTGCAGGGTAATAATAGCACATGCATATGCTAAATCATTAATAGAAAACTATTCAGTACTGTCAGCCAATCAGCTTCCAGTTCTAGCGAGCTCTAATAGACGGTAGATGCCCGCTGGAATGTCTCAGCACCAACTGTGAATCAAACTTCAAATCAATCCACATGTATACCGGCTTTTTAAAATGATATTCCTGCTTACAGCCTCTCTGACAACATGACAAACTACCTAAACTCTGAGTCTGTTTATGTCAATGTTGATTTATTTGGGCATCATATCAATACTAGACTGGGTAAATTTACCATCCTCACCTTCAACACCCGATCCAGCTACTGCTGTTGAAAATCTGCTACAAAACCCTAGTACTACAAGTAATAATACAGCAAGGCATATAAAAGTATCGGAGAATGAGCTTGAAAACCTAGAACTGCAAAGAAACAAACTAAGAACAAGACAACAAAACCAAATGGTAAGTATCTGTTTTTAAGAAATGGTTAGCTGAAAAGCATATTGATACTGAATTTGAACTCCATGTCAGCTCAAATGATGCTCCAATAACAAGCAGTTCAGACTCCATCGCACACAAACTGTTCAGTAATCGCGCCATTCATTTCTCAGGAAATGCCCAGATTATAAATAGGGGGTTACAACCCTAACAAGTTAATATAAAATAAAAAACAATTTACTTTATATGTATGTCATCTTTGTTTTTTATTTAAAAAATATTCAGGACTATTTTCTTAGAACATCTTTATTCAGCGGAAAGGTACCCAACGAATCAGTGCAAGTTCAAGGTAAATCTAGGTTTTAAGGTGTTTTTTTAATGAAAACAATGGTAAAAATGGTTTTCTTATTGCGATAGTGCACTCTCGATGATGGCTGTACCGTGTGATAGTTGATCTTGACTTTCATTAGCGCCCTCGCCTTCGGCTCGGGATGCATAACTCCTGTCACGGTCAACTAACACGTGGTAAAGCCATCATCGACGAGCACTGTCGTTTAATTATATCCCATGCATATGCTACATTATTATTACACCGTGTAACAATTTTTTTTTTTTTTTTTTTTGTTCCTGGGTAGTGAGTGTTATTTCCTAATTGCTTATGCCTCAAAAGTATAGAAAATGGTTATTATTCCCCACAAACTTTGCTTTTGTGACCAGGACAGTGATATTTTGAAATTTACCTATTTTCCAGAACATTCCAGATAGATTCAGTGCTGAGTAAACTTGGAGTAACTTCTAGAACTTTCTAGAACTTTTCAGTAATATAAATAGTAGTATAAATACAGGGGCCTTAAGCCCACCAGTTCAGTTTAGTTCCAGCTGCCTAAGTGGATACATATCTGCATTTTTCTGAGATGGCATCAAGAGGCTGCAAGCATCCGGCAGACGCATTTTGCTATGTCTGCGGCCAATTTATCAAGACAAGAGCGAAAAAGTACTCCATGGAAGCATCTGCTAAGATGTGTGAGGCCTACAAGGCATATTTCGGCATGCCTGTCGGGGATCAAGACAAACCCTGGGCACCTCATTTCACCTGCGAGCACTGCAAAAAAACTCTGGAAGGTAAGATGGACAATTGTTGCTCGGAATTTTATGTTAGAAAATTTGTTAAAATTTTTTAAATTGTAAAAGTTTTTAATTTGAAAATGTTTTACAATTTTCAATGTTATTGAAAAAATATATCATATATGAAAAATGTTGCGAGAATCTCTTACACATTAGTCATGGGTGAAATAAATGTATTTTTGTAGGATGGTTCAGAGGGGAAGAGAGAGCCATGAAGTTCGCTATCCCAAGAATTTGCCACTCAAGCAACTGCTACTTCTGCATGGTGGACCCTTCCAAACGTCGGACTGGCAAGAAAGCACCTGCTATCACGTATCCGGACCTTCCTTCATCCATCGCCCTGGTGCCACACTGCCATGAGCTCCCCGTACCCACTCCTCCGGAGAGAGAGCAGCCGTCTTTAGAAGAGAGCAGCAAGTCAGAGAGCGAGGAAGACGTTGTAGATCCAGATGACAATTTCAGAGGTGGAGCTGAGGAGAGAAACCCATACTACCCCAACCAAAAAGACTACTCACTTCTAAATCTTTTGTAGTCATTTTTGTATTACTTTAGTATAAATACATGTTAATTTGGATTCATATGTTGTTTTTTTCTGACTTTATGTGAATGAAAAGACACAAATTCGCCCATTTTCTCATTGGAAATAGGTCAATTTCAAAATATCACTGTCCTGGTCACAAAAGCAAAGTTTGTGGGGAATAATAGCCATTTTCTATACTTTTGAGGCATAAGCAATTAGGAAATAACATTACTACCCAGAAACAAAAATTGTGTTACATATTATTAAACCCTGGTTCTCCATTAACTGGTCCTGGTTTTTGTTCTAGTTGTCTTCATCATAATCTCCTTTGAGTTGTACTCTACATATGTGCATATATTCCCAAGCTTTTTTTGCCTTGTTGGTTGCTTTCCCACACGGTCTGGTTGTTAACAGCAATAATTACAAACAAGTATTACAAAAAATATATTTTTCTTTGTGAGCCTGTTCTAGTTCTATCCCACCCACCTGGTATTTGGATGATACATTTAAAACTTTTGACATTTAATTGGCTTAGTTCTGTATGTGGTTTAAATCATTTTGGATTTCTTAGGTGTCTTAAAAGTATGAAATATAATTGGAAATTATGTTGTTTTTCTGAAAGGAGGATCCTCCATCTAATCACATACGTAATCATACTGTTCCATAAATAGCCTATCGCTCATGCCTCCCTGTTGTTTCTTTGTTTGGTTCTCCTCCCCCCAGCATACCTTGTCCAGGGGAGCTACGTGTTCACCCACTGGCTATAGCTGTCATCAATCATAGTCATTAAACCACAGGTCAGCCAGCTCATGGGGCGGGGGCAGGTGGCCCTGAGTGCTACTTGTCCTGCTCGCTGGCTACAGCTGTCATCAATCAATAGTCATTACATCACAAATCTGCCAGCTCATGGGGGGGGGGGGGCAGGCAACCAAAGTGCCACTTGTCGTGCCCACTGGCTATAACTGTCTTCAATCAATAGTCATGACATCACAGTTTAGCCAGCTCGTGGGGCGGGTGTCAAACTCTAATGGAGAAAGGCGTGGGCCAAAGTATATTACGTTTCATCATGGGCATGACCATCTGTCAAATGCAATTAAAGAAGTGTATGTCTCCTTTCTGAAATATACAGTATATATAGGTCTCCTCCACTCACTCACTCTCTCTCTCTGTTTCTGAGACTACTGGACCATTGATAAGAAAATTGAATTAGACAGTTTTAAACTAGATTGCACTTGCTTCCTTCTTAATGCGAGACTAATGACACGACTACATGCGGGGTAAAAAGCAAGACCTTCCAAGCTTGCAGCAAGCTGTAGTTTAACCATATTTAATAAATAAATAAAAAACATGACTCGTATATCATTTCTTTAGGTGTTTTGTGTTGGACTTTTTTGTGTTTGTTGGCATTTCGCTTGCAAAAACAGACATTTTTTGTATCTCTGTGTTTTTTTCTTTCTTTCTCTTTTTTCTTGGGCCGCATATCTTCAGATACAGTCTTCCTGTCCTTGTTTTAGTTAAAACAAAGTTATCTAATCATTTTCAAGGAGGTGTGTTTTTTTTTCCAGTTATCACTGTTATTTTATTTGAGATCAGATGTACGATTTAATTTTGTACGACTATCAATCAATCAATCTTTATTACTCATTTTGGCAGGGGCGGGGTTAATGTCTCTGCCAGCAATCACAGGTGTGGCCACTCTCCATTAGTGTGAATTGGTGCTAACTGGGGAGTGGCCATCTGCATAAAAACAGCAAGAAATCCTCTGTCTGGGAGGGAATAGGTGAGTGTTCTGTGTTCTGTGTTCTGTGTTCTGTGTTCTGTGTTCTGTGTTCTGTGTTCTGTGTTCTGTGTTCTGTGTTCTGTGAGTTCAGTGAGTTCAGTGAGTTCAGTGAGTTCAGTGAAGGCAAAAGCCCAGCCTGGCATCATGTTTGTGTTTTGTTAAACCTTTATTTTGGCCATTGTGCCCTTTTGTTTGTGTCCTGTTTTGTTTATTAAATGTGCACTTTAGTGTTTAAACTGCAGCTTCCTTGCTTCTGAGTCTCTTTCTTGCTGCGACCCTGCTACACTTGTATATCACCTTTCGTGATAAAATGCCTCAAGGTGCTTTACAGATAAAAAAAATACAAATAATAACATACAAAACAAGTGAAAGATGAGATGACAAAATACAAATATCCCCTAAATTACAATTGTAATATTAGCAAGCATGTTATATCAATATAAAATAACATAAACAATACTCTAAAGCTGAATACTTTATAAAGCTTGATTAAGAGGGGAGGTGCTGGTAGGAGTTTTTGAGAAAATGCTATTTTGTGTGTAAAATGTGGCGAGTCGTGTGAGATTGAGGACTCGCTAGGTTTTATTCTCTGTTTGGTTGGAGCTCCGATTTATTTTGATTTGAATACATTTCGTTGACCGAGTCCTCAACCACATCTCCAATTCACCAGTGTAACTAAATCTGGATTGTTTTATTCTGTGCCCTTCAGTGCTTTACAACCTGTGATGCTGACTTTTGAAAGACAGTGTCTAATTTGTGTATCTGATTTTAAATAATATGCCTCTGTTTTTTACAAAGCCCTGGGAAATGATCCATTTGATATATTCTCTTTTTTGTAAATGCAAAAAGCATATTTTATCTTATAAATATAAACATTGAACTGCATTTTTGCTTGTCTGCTTTTCTTGTGGTTCATACATTGCTCTTTCCCAATAAAAGAGACAGTGCTGTTAAACTAGGTGGTGGCTTAGCCTGAGCGTAGTTTCCCCCGTTGCAGCTGTGCACACCTCTATACTTCGAATTTAAATTTAAATTGCTGTGTGTGTATTTAAGATAAGGAGCTGTGCTTTCCTGATTTTTCCTAAATATATGTACTAATTCACATGACAAAGAAAGAATCAGGTAGCTGCAAAGATTTGTGAGATAAAATACTGTCATAACTATTCCGACCAGGTGCGGTCAAATTGACCAATACATATTATAACAATTAAATGTTGCGGTATTATTTGTGTTTATCAGTCGGGACTTGCAGCCGTATTGAAGTTTGATTATATCAGTCTGCATTCCTCAAGTGAGCCGTCTGTTGACATTTCTATTGTGTAGTGTATGAGACAGTCAAATCAGGTTATTGGCTGGATAATAATAGGCATAGTTTAAACTTGTTTTTGACAGTTGCAAGTTAATGTTTTTTTCTCTTCCTCCTTTCTCATGGTCAAAGGGTGATTAGATGCAGCTTTGAAGATGAGTTGTAAAAATTAATTTGCGTTATCACAAACTGAAATCTCTGCACAGCCACATGGGTGCGTTTCTTCCCCCCCAAGAAAGTGGGGGGAGGGGAGGGGGAGCCATCAATCACCTTTTGACAAAAGAAAAGAAAATTTGGTTGAACTGTCAATTATGAGCTGTGGGCCCGGCCAAGGAGTGGCTCCGAGACAAGCTAACCAGTGTTTAGGCACGTTGCGTGACGTTAAACACCACCCATGAATTCAACACTTTTACTTCCTTTGAAAATAACTATTGTTTGATGAGAGCCAACGCAACACAATGCCTACAACAAGAACGACCATCTCGGCGAACTTCAGATCCAGAAAAAGAAGACGCTGCAGTGTTCGTCACCAAAGAAGATTGACTTCTTTGTTGAAAATTTATAAGTATTCAACATATCAAATATTGAACAATTTATGACTCGAGAAAGTAACTGTAGCTAATGCTATCAAGTTAGTGGATAAATTGTTCTAGGAATAGAATATAACTTCCTGTTTTAGTGTGTAAGAAATGTATTTTGTTTGTTGAAATGTGCAACTCAAAGGAGTTATCTTATAAATGCAGACAATTTGATCATTGCCCCATTTCTGTGTTAATTTGATTATAGAATCAATTGAGATTGACAACATATTGTTTGGTAGACCACGGCTAAACTAAATTAACACGGTAAAACTAATTTGATAAATTAGTTATTGGAATGTTGGATTCTGTTCTGAATGGGAAGTTGAATTCTCGTGCATTTGATATGAAACATGATCAATTACAATGAGAAACGAGTATTGAAAATACTAATGCAAAATAGACACTTTGTGTGATCAACCATAATTAATATTAGTATATTAACCATGTATGCTATTAATGTTGTGGTCATTGTAATAGTTTGACTAAGAAATCAATGAACTGTATACTATTCACATATATCTCTAACCAATAGCCTTATCTATCTGTAATATTAGATTAGTTGTGCACCCTTTTTATTCTTAAATAAAATATAGTTTTATATTTCTGACACGTTGTGTGAATGTCGATTTATTGTAAAGGAAATCCGAGTTCTACATGATCCCGAACTTAAATAATGTATATCTCATTTCTCACATTTTGACGGCCCTGAGTGGGCGACTAGAGACTAATTTATATTTAAATAAATTGTATACCTAATTCACTACACTACAGCTCACAGCGCCAGGCTGTCTGTCTGCACTTGTTACTATAAGTCACACGTTTTTCTAAGAAATTCATTGTTAACCCAATACACATTGCACATGGATCACTGAAGAAGCAGGACAGAAAAGAGTGTTTGGAATTACTGCAAATTTTACCAAACAACATTCTGATGCAGCAAAGACGGACAATGCGGTAAGAGCACTGCATATTTTGAAAAGCACAGTACCTGTGTGATTTGTGCCAGCACTTAGACTTTGTAAACAATTGTAAATGAAGGCCATTCTGTTCAAATGTTTATTCATGCCATTTTGATTATAGTATGTTTGTATATAAACGCATAGCTTCGGTTGCGCTTTATTATGTAGGCAATATAAACCCATTTATTTAAAGAAATGTACACTTATTTACATCGTTTCAGTTGTACAGTTTTGTATGTACATTATATAACTGTATATAGAGAAATGTATTTTCAAATATTTGTTTATTTCATTTTTTACTGTTTTTTGAGGATACACGTTATGTAATATGTCTGTATATAAACACATTTCTGTTCAAATGTCCATATGTTTTAGTTGTGTAGATGAATAAAACTATGACTTGCATTCAATTGTTTGTCGTTTCATTATAGTATGTATGTTGTTTTTAATAAGCCAGTCAGATTGACAGGTCATGGTTCTAGGTATGCCTATAACCACGGTCGTTCTAGTGTTAACAGATAAAGATGTGCTACATTTTTGTTTTCTGGACTCTGATTCCTGTGACTGACACTTCACTGGAAGGCACCAGGAGATAAGGACCCTGAATAACAAAGCTTTTGGGACTTTGACATGTCAAGTCATGTCTTAGGTTAGAAAATTGATACTGCTGTTCACTGTGCTTGACGGCTTGCTTATGAGAAAACTATAATAATTATTTAAGACTGATCTTCTTTAATGGGTACTTTCCACTATATTTTATATAAAAAATCTCAGAAGGTATGTGATTAAAAGCTCTCAGGGTAGCTTCAAAAGGAGCGCAGACAGCTTCAGCAAAGCAAGAATCACATCAAAGGCTGTGAAAAACGACACACTTAGTGTTCCAGCCTTCCTCCCACACACCACAACAGAAGCAACAGCAGGATGATATGTAGGATCCGGGCGTGGATGCCAAGGCTTGCTTGTAATGGCTTAAAACAGTACACTTGGTATACTTGTTAGTTGGAGCCGTACTACTCTGCTTCTTGGCAATGAAAAGTTTGCTGTTGCTTGGGATGTTCAGCAAAATAAACAGTAAAAAGTGTGGAGATGTCAGGTAAAGGCTTAGGTGGGGGGGGGACCATCCCCTGTGACTGTACAGCACTGTAGAAGCTGTCAGAGATTTAACACCCTCCCGAAAGAGTTTACCTTACATTGAATGCATTTATTTATTATTTTATTTTATAATCAGGGTGCATTTAGAGTCTATTGTAAACAAAGCAGTATACCATATGCCTGTATTTAGTTAAAGGCTCTCCTTTGAATGGGGCTGTGGAACCGAGAGTAGTTATTTTCAGAAAAAGCAGGAGGAAAATAACAAAGGAAACCTTCAGCAGCACTTCCTGCTTAAACAAAACATTTTAAAAAAGTTAATTTTTTATGTGTGTTCTGATATATATATATATATATAGGGGTGATTCAGAATTTGCACAACATTGTTGTTTTGCATTGTTTTCAATTATAGAGAGAGTGAGAAAGAATTCATTAATTTAAACACAGCTATTTACTCTATAATTAAAGATTTTTGTCACGGGCATGGACACATGGGCTCTTGGGTAAAAACGCCTGTGCAAAACAGTGTAATGTCCAGGCTGCCGTTTCCCAATAATAATCAAAGTTTAATAAATCCAACAGAAAGTTCACAACGAAATCCAAAACAAAACAATAATAAGCCCACTACCAACGATGGTATTCTGGGTAAAAATAACAAAAAGGTTCAGGGTCCAAAAGTAAACAAAAAGACACGCCGTTAGCCACAATCCTCCGTGCACGAAAACTGTGCTCTTTTCCTCCGGGAATCGTGGTGTGTTCGCTGTGCGTTGTTGTGCTGTGTAGTGAGGGGCGTGCTCTGGGGTTTCAGCTGGCTCTCTGGCTACAGCCTCCCGTCCTCCGGCTCCTCTACTAAAGACACAAACAAACACGTAACACAGAATAATATATCAACACTAGCTCCGGCCGGCTGTTTTACTTTCTCAGCGCAAGGGGAGGTATTGACATAGCTGCTTCCCCTTTGTACCCAGCAAACTCCATTCCTGCAGTCAACGCGTCACCATGGTTTCTCCAATAGAGAGCTGCCCCGCAGCTGACCACTATGGACCCGTCCTGAGTACTTGCAGCTACGCGGCCCTCCTAATATGGTCACCTTCCGGTTTCCACCTACCACCAAGGTAGCAGATCTAGGAGGCAGCATACCTCCCCCCTTACACAGCGCCCTTTCTCTCTCTATCACACATCTCACCACTCAGAGTGATGCCGAAGGAACACTCGGCCAACTCTACATTCCCCAATGGTCCCCCCCTTGAAAAAAAATATGCATTTTGATGCTCCTTACCCGCACGATGTTTCACTGTATAGTGGAAGGGTTACAGCACCAGATACCACTGAGTTATCCGAGCGTTATTGTCCATCATCGTGTGTAACCACCTTAAAGGAGCATGGTCAGTGATAAGAGAGAAAGAACGCCCCAACAAGTAACAGCGAAGAGCGTGAGTAGCCCATTTGATGGCTAAACACTCCTTCTCAATGACAGAGTAGTTAATCTCCCCAGGAGCCATTTTTTACTCAAATAAATAATAGGGTGTTCTACCCCTCAACTTGTTGGGACAGGACCGCCCCCAGACTAATGTGGAAGGCATCAGTCTGCAGGATGAACTCTTTGCTGAAATCTGGTGAAATCAGATCGGGAGCTTGAGAGTTGCTTCTTGATCAAATCAAATGCCTCCTGACACTGCCCTGTCCATTTAACTATTTTTGGAGCAGCCTTTCGGGTGAGATCTACCAGGGGGTTAACTATGGTGGCATACTCGGGGATAAATCGGCGGTAATAGCCGGCTAACCCCAATAGTGATCTCACCTGTGACTTGGTTCTCGGGATTGTCGTCTCCACCAGCGCCTGGACTTTGGAGGCAATTGGCCTCACCCGACCATTACCCATAATGTAGCCAAGATATTGGGTCTCCTGTTTGCCAAATGCACACTTGCCCAGCTTGGCTGTTAGCCCCGCCTCCCTCAGAGACTGGAGGACGGCTAAAACTCTAACAATATGCTCCTTCCAGGTGGAGCTAAAAATCACCACATCATCAATGTACGCGACAGCATACTGATGATGGGGAGCTAAGACCTGGTCCATCAGTCTCTGAAAGATGGCGGGAAGTAACTGTTCCCCCATCGGAATATGAGTTGTAGCTGGAGGATTAACAGTGGGACCAAAATCCTCTTCCAAACTGTCACCAGCTACAAATAGGGCCTCCCTTTCATTCCAGGGTTTTAGCAAATTGATATGATAAATTTCGGTTTTATTTCGGCGATCGGGTTGTCTAATTTCATAATTTACTTTTCTAATTTCCCAAATCACCTCATATGACCCCTGCCACTTAGCATACAACTTAGATTCCGATGTGGGAAGTAGCAACAGTACTTTATCACCGGGCCGAAAAGTCCGAATTCGTGCTTGTTTATTGTACTGTTGCTCCTGGCGATGCTGAGCTAGTTTTTGATTCTCCTGTGCCAAACAACCAACCAATGCCAGGCGGTCTCTTAACATAATTACATATTTGACTATGTTTTTGGAGGTTTTTGTTTGCTCCTCCCACCCTTCTTTCACAAGATCAATGATACCTCCCGTACAGCAGCTCAAAGGGAGGAAACCCGGTCAAACTCTGAGGCACCTCTCTCACTGCAAACATTAGGTAAGGGAGGAGTTTAGCCCAATGTTTTTGCTCTTGGTTGACAAATCGCTTCAGCATCTGTTTCAAGGTCTGATTAAAACATTCCACCAAACCATCTGTCTGCAGGTGATAAACAGAGGTTCGGATCAACTTAATTTGCATCAATTTGTATAATTCTTTCAAACATTGTGACATGAAGTTCGTTCCGTGATCAGTGAGGATTTCTTTTGGAATCCCTACTTTCGATATGATATTCACTAACTCTTTAGCAATGGCTGTGGCACTAGTTGATCTCAATGGTACTGCCTCTGGATATCTAGTCGTATAGTCCACCACTGCCAAAATGTGCATATATCCAGAGTCAGACTGGCGCAATGGACCCACTATGTCCATAGCAATGCACTCAAAGGGAACTGAGATTAGGGGCAGTGGGATCAGCGGGGCCGGGCGAACCCGCCCTGGCGCTACTTGCTTGCATTCCGCTACATATCGCGCCACCTCACTAAAAACTCCCATCCAATAAAATCGAGCCAATATTTGTCCCCGAGTCTTATCAATACCTAAAAGGCCTGAACAGGGGACATCGTGAGCCAACCGCATGATCTCACGTCGAAAAGACTGGGGAACGAGTAGTTGTGTTACAATCTGACTTGTGCTCGTGGCTTTGGATACTCTATATAGTAAATACCCAACAATAATGTGGTGGGGATATGTAAGCGGCCGGCTATCCTCTACATCCTTCCCCTCGATAGACCGAACCTGCCCCCAGATGTGTGTCAGCGAAGGATTGTTTTTCTGTTCCAACGCTAGGTCCACATCTTAGTCCCAGAACTTCGGGATATCGAGCGGAGCTAAAGTAGCTTCAGCACTGGGGGCCTCGGTAACCTGCCCCCGTAGGTCACACTGGGTCCCAACCCCCTTTCCCTTACATTTGACAGATCCTGAGGCTTCCCCCACCAAACCCGAGCCTTGTTTCATCAATGTTCCTTCCCATTTTTCAACCCTTCTTGTTTTTTTTTGGGCGAAATCGAGAATGGAACAAATCGGTGTGCAGCAGGAAAGTATTCCCAATAGTCTCCTCCGCTGCTTCCATAGTGTTACCTGAGACTGGCTTTACTGTTTTGTTAATCATGCTGTCAAAATGCGTCCAGTCTCTACCTAAAATAACTGGATAGGGCAGCTTGTCTGCCACAACCACGTTTACGCGACGGGCATGACATCCAACCGTCAAATCTAATTTGGTAAGGGGGTAGTCCTTGTTATCCCCATGAATACAGGAAATGACCACGACCCCTCGTGATCACCAAGGTACCCCCTTTAATAGAGCTTGTCTAATTAAAGTCTGCCCACATCCTGAGTCCACTAATGCGTGGGTGCTCACTTCACCAACCCGTACATTAACAACACAAGGCCCCTCCCAATCATTACCCTGGGACTTACCTGGTGCTGTCAGGACGTAATGGGGGGTCACCCCACACTCCATGGCCGCCGGACAATTCCACACCAGGTGACCGACCTCCTGGCACCGGTAACAGGTGGGGCGAAAGGGTGCCCACGGAGCTTGCGTGTCCTGTTGCCGATTTGGCAGCGGGGAGGGGTACTCTGCTCTTACCGCGCTGGCGGTCGCCCTCGCTCTCCACTGTGTTGGAGGGAGGCCGCCCATGGGGTGACGCTGCAGTGCTGGTCCGTGGGTGGTGGGGGTGAAGCGTGGTGGTGGTGGTTGTGGTGCTGCCGCTCGCAGTCTACTGGAGGCAGGAGCAGGTAGGGTGACCACTGGAGCGGAAGGGAGGGCGTCCTCGAACCCTTCGGCCAATCGAACTGCTGCATCCAGCGTGGTGGGACGGTGGCGACTGGCCCAGGTCCGGATGTCCGGCCCCAGCACCTTCACAAACTGCTCAATAGCAATGAGCTCAGTTACCTTTTCCGCACTATTGGTGCCGGGGCAGAGCCACCAGGTCACGTGGTCCACCAGTTGTTGTGCCACCACGCGGGGTCGCTGGTATATCCGGAACTGGCGACGGTGGGTCTCTTCAGTAATATCCAGTCGCTGGAGAATGGCCTGCCTCACACGATCATAATCGAGGGCGTCTTCGTTTGTTAAGGCTTGGTAGGCTGTCTGGGCCTCCCTGATCAGATTGGGGCCCAACTGGGTAGCCCACCAATCCCGAGGCCACTGTGATGCCGTAGCCTGCCTTTCAAAAGCTATTAAGTAGGCCTCGGGATCATCCTCCAGCGACATTTTCACCACGGAACGGGTGGCGTTGGTTCGGTCGCCGGTTCCCCCCACTCGATTGGCTTCCAGGAACATGGAATGCATTCGCTCCATCATGGTCGCCATTCTCTCCTGATGTTCTCTCCTGATGTATTTCTCTTTTTCTTTAAAATATAATGACGTTTGAAATTAGTGCTGTACTGTAGAGCATCAGAACGTCCTACTGTATTTACGGAACTATCTATTTGTTTTACATTTTCATTTTAGGCACTAGTATCACTTCAGCATGTTGTGTGGCAGGAAATGAGCATATCAATAGTCTTGCTGTAAAAGAGAATTCAAAACAGCAGATTTAATAATTTAATAGCTGTTTACACTACAGATGTTTAGTCTGAGGTGTCTATACCAAACAAAAAGCAAGGGGATGCACATGCACTACTTTACAAAACCCCAGAGATACCTGGTTCAGAATGAATTGCAGTGCATTAGAATGAGAGTTCAGTTCAGTCATCTGACTCATAAGCCTCACCCAAGCACAGTCTCGAGATGTTTCTTCCTCTAGAGCTAATGTTGCATAAGCACATGCAGACGAGATACAAATAAGCTTTTCACCAATTATTTGAAGGGCCCAGCACCCTGCCTAACCCCTGTAAATAGAGGCAAACACATATTAACTGCGTACATACATACAATATAGGGAAGACACTGTACATATTAAAGTATAAACAGGCTTTAACTTCATCCCTGTAGATGCTACTCAGGCTTGTGCAACTCTAATTCCCTCCCCCAGGCTCCTGGGAATTTTGTGTGGAATTTAAAGTATGGTTCCTATTTTCTATTGTCTTTCATTTCTTTCACCCTCTGATTCTTATATTGGCTGGTATATTAAAATATTGCTGCTGTGATAGTAATGGCACTAATGCTGTAGAAACAGGAACACAAATGTAATTACCTGCCAGTCTGTTACTGATGTTGCTCTGTGTGAATGTGAGAGGCAGGAGGATGTTTCAAGCTGAGTTGGACTCCTTAATGGTTCATTAAAGCTGCAGTGTCCCAGTATCATGTTTAATTGACACTATTAGGGAATACAATATGCGCATCATGAGACAATGTAACATAAAGCAGCTGACCAGTGAGACATGTCTTTACGTTTCAATTTCCAGCATAAAGTTGTTTTTCAGACAGATGTATTTTTTCTTTTTTATACACTACAGTAATGCGATGGGATGCAAGTCATTTTCACACCTTTTAAAAAACAAAAAGGTATTTAAATAGCACTTTATATGAGTAGGATACGTTTCTTTAATATAGATTTTTAATTTTATTTTTTTGCTTTGGTAGTTTAGTTGTCAATCAACAAAATCATTTTAAAAACACAGTTTTTTTTTTTTAAGCAGACGCCTTTATCCAAGGCGACTTACAGAGACTAGGGTGTGTGAACTATGAATCAGCTGCAGAGTCACTTACAACTACGTGTCTCACCCGAAAGACAGAGCACAAGGAGGTTAAGTGACTTCTTCAGGGTCACACAATGAGTCAGTGGCTGAGGTGGGATTTGAACCAGGGACCTCCTGGTTACAATCCCTTTTCTTTAACCACTGGACCACACAGCCTCCTGTGATAGTAATGGCACTAATGCTGTTGAAACAGGAACACAAATGTAATTACCTGCCAGTCTGCAAGAGAAGAGGAGTATTAAACAATCTTAAGTAGAATTCATCTTGTTAATGAAAAAGGTTACAATTTTGTCACGGAGGTCACGGAATTTGTGAAAATCGCGAATTTGAATGAAATCCGTGAAATCTTAGAAATGGATGTAAAAACGCATTTGATTAGGCGCTTTCTTTATTTCCTTTAAAAAATGTAGTTTGTCATGCACTGAAGATACAACTTTGCAAATTGTATCTGTAAATTGTTTGGTTGTGTATGCACACAGCATTTACGTGTAGCTATGTAGGTCAGTGAATGAGATAGCTAAGCGAGCAAGCATGTGTGATAGCTAAAATACAAAAAAAAAATGTGAGAGAGCTGTTTTCTGTAAAGACAGAATAACTAAGTTTACCAACTTAGAGGCTTTCTTTACAACATGCTGTTTTAGAATTGTGGAAAACTGTAGCGCCTGGTTCATACTTCTGTCGCAGATTAATGCGATACATCAGGCACAGAGAGCTATAAAAGTTGTGCTCTCTATTTGCTGTACGAAGGACGCATCGTGTCGCAGCCCTTTTTACTGCGCAAAGTGGTCGCAGCTGTTGTTCATACTTTAAATACCGATTGCATTCATGAAATTGGATGAATTGACATTTAAGTAAATGTACTGAGTTTGTACCTCTTATAAAAGAGGTTTTAAAAAAATCAAAAGCAATTTGGTACATCCGTCCTCTCGACCAACAGAGAACCCAAAAGGGAGAATTTCAAACGCCAATTAGAGAGGTGCAGGTATGTGACAGTGAGAGATATTTTAGGTATTTTAGAATGATAGGTCAACGATCTCTTAAGGCTGTACGCCTTTCCAAAAAAGTCTCAAGATTGTAGATGATGTCATTATGACTTGTCGCACAAGGTCGGAGTCTGAAGTATGTACTGTAAGTTGTGTATTTAAACTTATCAGTAGTAATTATCAGTAATATAAAAGTCTTTATATTATTGTTTTTGGTGTACTATTTCAAAGTTCTTGTGTATGTTGATGTCGCTAAAACTTTACATTACATGCGGTTCCACTCCAGAAGAGAGCATTGATCCCAGTGAATATTCACATCATTTCAAATAATCCTAAAAACAAATCAATTTAGTATCCCAAACCACACTGTTGTCCTTGTAAAACAAGAAACACCAATCCACCCCCTGACGTGATCACTCAACCTGGCTCCATATGGTTTCCATAATTCCAGATGTCCTTTTAAAATGTTTTACAAAGTCATGGGATCCCCGGGATGAGGTTATTAAGGGGCCATCTAGGTACTTTAAACAGATTAAGTGACTTGTGTATAACCAGGCACAGTGGGGTGTTTGTAGGACGGAGAGGTGGGAGTAATGATAAGAAATCTGTCAGACAGAGCTGAGACAGATGGATTCAGAGCCCGAGGTAAAACAGGCTCTGCTGGAGGTACTGTTCGCTGGTATTGGTTGCTCATGGACTGGGGGTAGGCTTCTTCAACAAGAAACCAGGTGGCACAGCAGCAAGTGTGCTGGAACCTGGGTTTGATTCCACCGGAGTCTGGGACACCTTCTGGATATAAGAGCAGCTGTTGCCAATCTTTATTGCAGAGCAGTAAATTAATTACCCAACCGCCTCCCTGCTGCAGCTACATTCTGGATGGATCAACATTTAATAATGTACTAGTCGTGTAATATGAGGAATTTAAGTATTTCTTCAAAGTAAATCTTTAAAAAAAAAAAAAAAAACTGTTGATTTGCAGCCCAATAGCGTTTAGTTTTACAGTTCCATGTACATTTTGAAGCAAAATGATAACTGCTTAGTTTTATTTTTTAAAGTATTTTGAGGAAGTATGCAGAAGTGGATTTACAGTCATCTCTGTCTTAGACTAAAGAAGCAGTAAATCAGCTAAATGGCCATAGACTGTATCATACTTGTCTATGGTAGAACTGCTGAATAACATGGAACACACAATTCCTGTAAGAAGTGGTAAAATGTTACAGTTACTTGAGTACCTTGAACACAATTGTAGCTTGTGACAGTACTTATTACTTCTCAAGCACAGTTTACATTTTACAGAGATGTAATTTTCTTTGGTTTGGTCAGGCAGTAGCTCGAAATATTCTTTTAAGGTCCAGCTTTTGAACCCGCTTCTCTGATGCCATTGTATAGCAAGATGATATAAAAAGCACGTTCATGTGACATGCAAGGTTTGAGTTGCACTGTTGAAGCGCTTTTTTGATTTCCGTGTTAGCCATAGTCCTTTTATTAAAAATGTAACTAAAAGTTACTACAGTTGCCACCGCTTAGAACAGGCGCGTTTGTGTTGACGTGATTCGACCACAGTAAGCGATGGACGGTATAAACTCCCACACAATAACCAGACATACAAAGTGTCCCCCAATCACCAGTACAGTAAACAAAACAAACACGCGTTGTGACGGTCGGTCAGTTCCTACAGAACAGTATCCTAATCCCAGATACTGGAAAATAACCACGCCAGCCTCGTGCACACATACACAGAAAAAAACAAACAGACAAAACTAAAGATGTATATATCCCAGCTTATCGAAAGCGAGTGGTGATCAGATCCCCAAATGATAACTCACTTTGTTAATAGTTAGTTAAACATAGGTCATCATAGCACCTTGTTTATTTTAATTTACTTCAAATAATAACAATAATATCAAAACTGATATAATTCTTAAAATCACCAAACGCAAACAAACTAGCTTGATTTTATTTTTCCACATTACCACATTTCATTACCTGTCTGAAAAAGGAACCATTACAGTTACAAGTTACTGACAAATGTAATCATATTGCAGTAATGTGTTACATGTAATGTGCTACTCCCAACAGTGACCACACTTTAGCATGCTCCATTTATTTTATACCATATTTAACTGGGCTTGATCATGCTTTCCCAATGCTTTAATCACATTTAACCACATTAATGGTATACCCAATGTACATGTTTTGCTCTATAGGAAGATTTAATAGCTTTGTGACATTATTCGTGAAGACTGTTGTTTTATACCTTGAAGGTTTTTAATTGTTAACTGCTTCGAGGATCTGCAGAAAGCATCAATCATCTGGTACTGCCTTCACAATTTACAAGTCATGCACTGAGGTCTCTCTGAATAGTGCTCAAGTGGCGTCTCCTTGAGGAGTGCCCTGCAAACCCTTACGAAACGAAAATATATTTTAATATATTGAGAAATATAATATATAATTAATATATTGAAGAATACAAAATGTATTATAGAATATATCCCAATATATTTTAATTATATTATACAATATATAAATCATACTCTACTATTCATTTTTCGGCCATGTGAATACTTTTAAAGTAGTTGGTAGTTATACAAATGCAAAAAATAAAATAAAATCAACAAATAAACATTCAAGAATATTAAAAACCTAAAATGACAATATATTGTATGTCAATATATTTACAAAATATATTTTCCTTCCATAAGGGAAGCCAGTTTTATGTTGAATGTTGGTCTCCTGGGATTGCCATTTAGTACTGTGCCAGTGCCGCTGGCCCAAAGGATGCAGTAAGGTCAGTGACGAGGAAGCTGGCATGAAGTGCCAGCATGTTCCTTGCAGATATATTATTCAGCTGAACGAGTGGCCTCTTCCACCCCAGGCCCGAGGCACCACACAGACACAGAAACTGTTGATTCCAGAATGCAGTCTATTGAATGTTACAGCTTAGCAATGAAACACAGTTTTTTCAAGTAGTGCCCATTTAATTACATGTGTAAGTTACATTTAATTACATGTGTACGTGTCAGTTACAGGGCCCAATGTGGTAGACTTAGAAGTTTCATTGGTCTAACTGTATGTTTTTGTTCTTCAAAAGTATAACAATTGGCATTCTGAATTTGTAACCAGGTAGCAGGATCATAGGTATGTGCATACAGTATATGTCTCGCATATCTTGAGAACCACTCATCCAATTGTGATGGAACGGGATATGTTTAGCTTAACTTTATCATTAACTTTTCAAAGTCATATTTATTTACTTTTATAGTTTATTGGTTTGGTTATATCTTTTTTGGTCATTTTACATGCTATGCACATATCTCCCACTTGCTGAAACTAGGGAGTGACATCTGTTATGATATACTGAGCTATATAGTGTAAATGTAGGTCACGCTGGCATACTGAAACCTATACTGTGTTGCTTCTATCCATTTTTTATGTGGAAGAATATTAAAGTAGTGTTTTATTTTATTTTATTGTATTTATGTTATTCTTATTTAATCTAAAGTTAATATTAATCAGGAAAAGTCCCATTTATATTCAGATTTACTTTACAAGAGGTACCTGGTCAAGAAGGTGGCACATCAAACAAAATTATTATTGAAAAATATTCCCAAAATACATTCAATTAAATACAATAATAACAACAACAACAATAATAATACATTAATGAGCATTGTCTTGCTATTTTTTTATCTTGAATGAAGGCTACCTATATACAGTAACCTCCCTTGTGACTAGCTCAACTTAAAAACTAGCTCATCATTAAGAACTCTGTCAGTCCTAAACATCTGAAGATCTCCCTCTATTAGGTAGCTCTGCAATATACTGTACCCTACCTGCAATACTTACAAACTTCATTGTAAGGGTCTATACAATATGTGTAGAGAACATGTCTGCCTCTGGTGCAGTAAACAAGGCAATGCTTAAACAAAGCACCATAGGAGAAAAAAAAAACACAATATTACAAAACACGTCTTCTTCAATCCATTTCAACAACACTTTCCCCAGTCATTAGCTAGGTCAAAGAGGCCCTGTGAAGTGGCCTCCTTGGATGCCCTTGGATTATTTCTTGTGGGACTGCTTGTGGGACTGCAGTGCACTGCAAAACCCACAAACCTTTCTGAATCACAGAACAAAATTAGGACACAATGTGTACCCAACATTCTGAACAATGTCCTAGAATCAAAGAATTTCTTTGTGGGTGTAAAGTTGTCAGGATAGACATGAGGTTGTGGGCAAGAATAACTTACAGATGGTTGTAGTTTTGTAGTTAAACGTTTGTTTTGCGCATAATTGTTTGCAAGGTATGGAGAAAACACAGGAACAAAACAAAAATACTATTTGCGTAGACAGCTACCTCGGTCCCTGCAATGATCTCTGGCTCATTTCCACCACTACTATGGCCCCCACTTGCAAGCATTGTATCTTTGTGCTTTTATACCTGATTACAACAATCATACAATTAACAGATTCTCACCTGGCCACTTGACCAATTAACAACTTACATTTTATTTTTTGAATTCAGAAATTAACCTTTAACGTGTCCCCATGAATGATCCAACCTTTGACACCAAAATGTAATATATTCTACTTTAGATCCTTCACAGTGGGACAATGGTAGAGCTTGATGCGCACCTGTTCTGTAATAAGGTGTTTTTCTATGGTTAGTTGCTTATGAATCACTGTGTAGATATAATACAGGCTGGTTCTTTTGTGGGCGCAATACATAATAATTTGGTGAAATATGTCATGTGGGATCCTCTGTAGAAGAGTCTTATCTGCTAGATACTGTACTCTCTCTCTCTCTGTCCTACTTTTACTGCTGTGTTCATGTATTCAATTATTTATGGTGTTTTCTTTTGTGAATTAATTTGGTTTCCATAAAGAGTTTTTGTTCTGCCATAACCTGTGAAATGTTTGGATTTATTAGCCATTCAGCACCATGGAGGTAAAATATTGTCTGCTATGGAAGATAATTGGTTCCTATAGCTATGAATGTCACAGGGACACTAAAACACTAAAAAAAAACATCTTCAGTGCAGAGGTTGGTCAACAGGGTTTCTGGCCCTAGGCTTAACAGCATGCATCGATGAGCTTCCTCTGTTGGCTGTGTTATCCTTTCAATTGCATGGACCAGGGACTCCTTAAACAGCAGCTATCTCCAGATTGATCTATTGGAATGCAAGCTCATTTCACATTGGCTGAAGAAGTGGTCATTACTACAGTATTGAGAATAGACAGCTGTACAGCTCAGATAGCTGTTCTAATGGATAATGTCATAGAGTTTAATGTATAATATTATACATACTAGAGTACAAACACATTTATTAATATCCCAAGTCAAAATTCTTAAGATTAAAAATCACAATATTTGTATTCAAACTCAATGCTTTTGACACACCATGCAAAATATTCAATACACCATCAACTCAACATTATATATATATATATATATATATATATATATATATATATATATATATATATTGTAATAAGATTGCACCTCACACGGGTTCGTTGCCCCTTTAAAAATAGACCCAACACACTAGAATGGATTTTTACAGTGCTGGTGCACTTAATTTTTAAACAACACCAAACAAAACAAAACACACAAAATAAACACCTAGCTCTGTACAAGCACTAACTAACACACAGGAACACCCTGACTAACATGGGACAGCTACGCTGTTTCCCCGTCCTTACAAAACACACTGGTTTTATACAGCACTTACTTTTTAACTCATGACTGCCAGGAAGCAGAGCACACCTTTCTGCCTCCTCCTCAGCAGCCTTGAGCAGACTAGCTGCCTCTCTTAAATACCCCGCTCCTGGTTTTAATTTAACAATAGCTACCAGGTGCAGGGGATAATTAATAATAAAACAATTAACAAATAAATTAAACAATAAACCGAATACAATTAAATTAAACAAATGTGCATTCCGCACATGTTTTTTTCTTCAGGGAGGCTTTAATCCCCTCCCTGCTGTCTTACACTATATATATATATATATATATATATATATATATATATATATATATATATATATATATATATATATACATTAGGGCTGTCGAGTGATTAAAACAAATAAACATGATTCATCTTGTGATTTAAATTTTTAATCTCAGTTAATTTTGGTTTTAATCACATATTTAATTGATACAATTATAGCATCCATCTCATTCAAATCATCCAAATAAACAGCCCATCATAAAACCCCTGTTTTCTTTTTTCTGGATTCATATTGTTGGCCCCTCTTTATGGTTTTATATTTATTTACACAGAATTCTAAAGAAAAACTCCAGCATTTGCTGTTAAATTGTTTGACCCAAGTGCTCAATCACAACGGAGTCAGTTTATTACTCACCTTAATGCATTTCAAATTAAACTGTATATTTTCTTATCAGTTTCCTTTAAAAGGATATCCGTTATACTCATAAACTATTTGTATTGCTGTTTAAAAAAGAAAATCTTTTAAAATAAATGTGGTCATTGAAATCAAATTAAAAGTTGGTAGCTATCCAGTTTGTAACAGCATTGGTAATACAGGGTGTCCCACTGAAAGTAGCCCAGTAAGCAGTACAACATACAAATAAATAATCCCATAATGGAGCAGACACAGACATGTACAGGAATCCTCCTTATTACAAACTCTGTTTATACAGGAATGTCATTCCCAGCATGGACATGGACTGAATGCCAGCATCTAACTGAAATACTTACAGGGCTACTTTCAAGTGGGACACCCTGTATCGTACTGACATGATGTAGCTTGATTCACAGGCTTGCAGAGCTCCTGAATTAAAAAAAAAACTGACAGGTTGCATTTGTTTTTCTGCAGAATAGATGCTTTCTGTGATACTGGAACTAACATATTCAAGTAATAGTCTTTCTATCCAATGAACTGTGAGAATGTTTATAAAAAAAAAAAACTTCCCATACATTCCTTCACTTTTAGTGCTTTGCTCCATAATCCAGTTCTGTGATTAACGTTCTATTCAAACCTATTGCGTTGCGCATATATATATATATATATATATATATATATATATATATATATATATGTGTGTGTGTGTGTACACACTGTATAATATATAGCACAAGATAGTATATAGAGGAGACATGATCCAAGTCTTAAAAGTTTACTCTAACCAATAATTTAAGCACAGCACAGAAACCAGTTGGAAACAGTTGGAAACTAAGTGGAGAGGAAAGGAGACACTTCTTCACGTAGACAGTGGTGAGGGTACGGAATGGGTTACTGTGGTGGGTTATGGTAGGAAGTGACGTGACCCAGAAGTGATGGAGACAGGAAGCAAGTGAGTTACATCCTGCGCACCAGTAAGGCAGGGCTGGGCAGGGTTTTATTAATATTCCATATGGAGAATAATAGCAGGGGTTAAAGACAGGTACAGTATTGCACAAACCAAAATAAGAACCCCCCTTGAATACTAGCAATAGTAATCAAGGGTTGAAATAAAAACAGTAAATAAAACAGTCCCGCACTACACAGAAACACAAGATCAAAACAAAACAATCACGTGGTTCCTCCATGCGGTGGCAACCGGCGTCCTCCAGCTGCTGCCTCAGCTCCCTCCTGAGGCTTCACAAACACAAAGGCACAGAGACAAAAGGTGCTGCACTGCAGATCCGTCCAGGTATCCAAAGGGGTAGGGAAGGCAAGGGAAAACACACTCACAGCTTGTGGTGTTTTTGCTGAAATCAGGGCAGTTATCATATTTTGCTTCAATGTAAGAGAATATATTTTATTTAAAGTATGTAATACATACAGTATAAACAGAAATAATGGAAAAACACCATAGTGTTACATTTTAATAAACTGTAAATAAATAACTAACTGTAAATAACTGTACTATAAAAAAAATGCACAGAAAATGTAAGGCTCTGCAATGTTCTATCCCTTGTTCTTGTGTATTTTGATGCCATCAAGAGGTAACAACTACTGCACAGAGTAAGTGCAATACTCTGTTATATGCTGGAGAGAATTAAAAACATGTTTAAAACATTGCTGGTATTTAAAATACTACCATTGTTTGTGTCTTTGTCTTGCAGCTCTCGGCCATATGAAAATGTTAGTATGCGGCTCCTAGGGTCAGGGAGTCTGGCCACTCCTGCTCTATAATCTTGAATGCACACAAGCTCAACTCATTTGCCTTGTGGTTAAAACGCTTGCTTAGTTTGTGCCCAGCCTCCATCCTGCTACATTTCTTTTTGTCACCTTATATGACAAAAGCCAGAGTTCAACAGAGCTAAAGGAGATAAGCAGGTATTTCTAAGGCTTTGTTTTTATTATATTTGATTGCAGACAAAACTCTAGACGAAAGAACAACTGTGTATACCATTAAGTACCAAGATCCTACCCCCTGTTTTTCAATGACCTAGTACCATGATACAATCCCTATGGCAAAGCCTGGCATGTGATCAGTGAGTAAGTCTAGCACAACACAAAATGCACAAAAAGAACCTTACCCCAATGCAAAATCTTAACAAAGTTAAATTTCAATTATAAAAAAACTCAAAAATAAATAAATAATTTAAAAAATGATGACAGTTGAACATAAACCTGCTACCTTACACATAGTGTTGCCACCTGGCCCCATAATTCCAGAACACTTTAAGATAGGTGAGCTGTTGTAACGCACCTCTGAACCATACATGAACTGATTTGAATCAGCACATGAGAGTGAATTGTGTGAGCTGCATCACTGAAAGGATTTAACTGCATCGTAAAAACATGGATTCAAATTGTATTGCATGAAATTGTATATGATAAACAATACCTATCAAAATAGTGCAATTTCATCATTATTGAGAACTTCGACACCCTTTTTTTTGTTTAACATTGCGGTTCAGTTTCTATTAATTTAATATTCCTTCCTGCTTCACACAGTCCCCGCTCATCAGACACACAAAGTAATCAGCAAGCTGTATCGGTGTGATTGACAGAAACAATCCTCCCAGCTCACTAGTAAGTCAGTTCACACAGTTCACACACACACTTTACATGTTGATTGAAATCAGCTAATGTGTGGTTTAGAGAGGTGAATTGAAAAACTTGGCTGGTCTTAAAGAAACCTAATCATGGGGCCAGGTGGAAACCCTACTTACAGCTCATTCTCTAATCTGTGTAATATCTGCATCTGAACTGCATCTGTGCATTCTCTGTATGTTTTGCTGCACCTCTCAGCTCAATCAGTTTTGCTTGATGTATTGTCTGGTTACTGATTTTATTTTTAAATTAGATTTAAAGGGCTATATACTACTGTCAAACCTGCTTAATATCACGCCTGATAATGTCATCCTGTGCTTATCATCTTCACATTGCAATGTTCTGACCAGAGGACAAGTGCCTGTAAATATCAGTTCTTCTTCTTGTATATTAAGAAGGAGGTGGTCCAGTGGTTAAAGAAAGGGGCTTGTTACCAGGAGGTTACCAGTTCAATCCCAGCCACTGCCTCACAGTGTGTGACCCTGAGCAAGTCACATAAGAAATGTAACAATTACAGCATGGGTATTTACCTCTTAACTCATTGAGGTCAATTTATTCAGCGAGCGTCAGGTCCAATTTATTTTCACACGCGCAGTTTATTTTAGACTCACTCGGCCATTGAATGGTTTTCTCGGCCATCGGACCGGAAAGGGAAAATTGTAATGTCGGACCTAGTCCGACATAGGACCACAAAGGTTTAAAGACCTGAAAGCTGAATAAGATGTATCAAAGCTGCTTGACGAGCCTGTGACACAGACCTCAACGCCATTTTTCCTTCAAGCCTGCTGCAATCATGGACACACCTGTTTGCATTGACTTTGGGAGACCTGTAATATAAATTTGTGATAGACAAATCACTATTCTAACATAATTGAAATTAAAATATTGGTGTTATTTGAATGTGCCATAAGGATTGTTCATTTTTTAAACAAATGTACTCACAGTCTTCTGCATTTTTAAACTCTGGTAGTCGCCAATTATTTGAATCAGTGATTGTATTTAATAAACAATAAAACCCTTTTTTTACCAAGTGTTCACAAAGCTGATTACAGTGTAACAAGCATGTTCAGTTTTGAAGGTAACAATTTACCATATGATCCCATAAAATGCATCACAGACAGTGGGTGAAACCTGTGTTGGAAATGTGTTGCCAAAGCAACTAGGCAAATTGATGATTTTCTTGTTAAAACCATAGTGACCTTGAATGGAGTGAAAATTAGCTTCTATCTATACTACATGTTTTATAATCCATAAAAAGTAAAGCTCGTAATGTGTCAGCATTTCTGCCTGATACAAAATTACAGATGGCTGTATCAGTTTCAGTGTACTATATATTGTATAAGGGTTTCTGTAGTAATGTAATGTCTATCAATAGCTTGAACTGCACCCACAGAGTGCCGATGCATCAGGTCAGACGTGCTGATGGGCTGAGAAACTGACTTTGTATTTCCTTACACCCCAGTATAATTATGTTTCTTTTGCTGGTAAAGGCTGCCTCTCTGCAGCCATCTGAAGGTGAAACAGACACTTAGATCTGCTTTAACCCACCAGAAAAAAAATGGAAAGGGGTCTCATTAAATATGCATTCACTTAGAAGCAGCACATTTTGTGTAAAGTTCAATGCAATAAAAGAAGTGGCAGTGACACAGTGATGATGTGGAGGTTAATCAAGTGTGCTGGCATGGGGCCGGTGGGGGTAGGGTGGAGTGAATGTGGGTGGGGTTGTAGAGAGAGATGTGGGATCAGGGGCAAGAATGAAATCATGCTGATTTAAAAGGGGGCTTAGGAGGGAAGAGAGAAAGTTGTGTTCAATGGAAATGAGCAGACAACCTGATTAAATGCATGATCTTGGCATGTTTTATACAAATACCGTACCTTATTTCCACACTCCAGCCCAGTTTTCTACCCACTGATATACACAAACACATGACCTTCCACACTGCTCTAACCACAGAGCTGCCCAAGCCACCAACTTTACACACTATAGCCCAGATCTTTTATTTGCAACTGAGAAACTCAAGCCTACTGTCTTCCACCCTACACCCTAGCAAATTAGCTATCTTTCACACATAAGCCCTGTACAGTACTCTCTGTGCCTTCCACATTTAGCCACTTACAAAATAATTTCATAAATTTACCTTGCCTGCACTTCCCCTCCTAAAAGTTTATCACAGTGAAAGCATGGCAAAGCATAGGTAAGCAATGTAAAGCTCAGGGAGGTACTGTATGGTAAAGCATATTACAAAACATGGATAACCGTGGCAAATGCAAAGCATAACCATGGGATGGGAAAACAGTAAAATCACTGTGCAACTTAACTGTGGTAAACATTATTAAGGGTCCTGTGATGGGGTGCAGCCTATTTTGTGGTGGTTCTGTGTTTTTTGTATTGTTTAGAGTGGATGTGAGTGAGTTTGGGGTGTGGTTCAGTGAATTTATGTGTGAGGAATGTGTGGAATGTGCCTGGGCTAATGAGGTGCGAATTGCCCAATTAGCCCAGGCACCTGTATAAAAGGGAGTGGTTGGGTATGTTAGGGGGAGAGTGTTTGTTAGGGGGAGAGTGTTTGTTAGGGGGAGAGTGTTTGTTAGGGGGAGAGTGTTTGTTAGGGGGAGAGTGTTTGTTAGGGGGAGAGTGTCTGTTAGGGGGAGAGTGTCTGTTAGGGGGAGAGTGTCTGTTAGGGGGAGAGTGTTTGTTAGGGGGAGAGTGTTTGTAACTGTGAGAGTGTTTGTAACTTTGAGACGACGTGTGTGTGTGTGTGGTTCTTTTTGGTTTGTTTAAAGCCTGTTTTGTGTTTGTCTTTTTGGTTGGCCATCGTGCCTTTTTTATTTGTGTTTTGTTAAATTAAAATATTTTGGTTTCACTGCACTTTCTGTCTCTGAGTCTTCCCTCTGCTGCTATCCTGCCACAGGTCCATTAACTACACAGAAACACATTTGTATTAAATATTTAGTTTCTCTTCAAAACATCTAATTTCACCTCAGTAGTGTCTTTGGGGACAGGGATGCAGTCTGACTTACTGGTTATTATGGGCTGCCAGATTTTCCAGATTTAACTTAAATCTTGTATTTTATCCCCAGATTTATATATATATATATATATATTTTAAATGTGTACATTCAGATATAATGTTTAAATCTTAATTTTTTTTTTTTACACATGACAGCCCGTAGGTTATCACTTAAAACTGTGAGGCAGTGTGGCCTCCTAGTTAGAACACAGGTTGTGTGACCTTTTAGTTTGAACTGAAGACTGTGAACTTAGAGCTGAGAACTCAAAGGAGTGTGACCCATGTGTTACTTAAGAATGGAAGGCAAGTGTATTTTGGTGAGTCTCAAAGAGTAAAAGCAGAGACTTAAGATTTGCAGGCAAGCTGTCTGACAAAATAGGTTTGCTGTGTTTGTGTTTTTAACACAACTTACAAATTGAATGCTAACACTACAGTCCACACAGCAGTAGTTGTTATTACTACACTGAAGTGGTTTAATCCCTTTTACCCTATCAATAGTCCCCCACCAGGATTTAGACTGGTTGCACAGCAGAGCAGTGGGCTGCTGCAATGAAGCCGATTGATTTAGTGCATTAAACTGCTCCATTGGCTCAGCTCCACCAACCAACAACTGTCATTAAAGCCATCCTCACTATTGGGAAGGTGTGTGAGTTAATTCTCCAGCAGAAAGTAACGCATATAAGAATAGTTTCCTGGTAATTATATCATTTTAGAATGTAAATGGATACAAATTGTATTCTTGTGATTCCAGGAAAAAATAACTAGATTAATCCCAGGCCTAAAGGTATATAAAGATAGGCTGAAATAATTCAACAATGTTAATCCTAGTCACTCCAGCATACCACAGTGTATTGAACCATTGTGAAAGTACAGTAAAGCATAGGTAAACATTGTGAAGCCCAGAGAGGTATGGTAAAGATATTAAAAACATGGAAAACTATGGTAAAGTACTATGCATACTATGCATAGTACTGTATAACCTCATGAAAAGCTTGAGAAAACTGCAAATGTACTGTGGTGTTGGAGTTGAAATGGGTTACTTGGCCACACTCCTAGTGAGTCAATAAGATCATGTGAGAACTGACTAAACAAAGTTCTGGATCAGTTAAATACTAGGAACCAGATACATACTGATGAACAGGATGTTCATTATTTTGAATATAACTTACAATATTCTATTTTTTTTAAATATACAAGCCTGTTGTTTTGTACAAGGAATGCACCGGTGAAAAATATCAGTAGGAGAGATTTCATCTTGAAGCTAGCCACAGCGCTTCAGCAGAAACATTTCGATCAGAACACTGCAGAGCACCAGGCTGCTGCAGCTCAACCTGGATTCAGTGCTGCACCGAATGACACATGCAAGAGAAAACATGCTACTTTTATTTCAAATTAAAACATAATTTCATTTTTTTTACAGTTTTGTATGTACATATACCTGTTTACACACTAGTTTCTTTTGAAATATTTATTTATAGTTTTTATTTTTTTTAAGTAGTGCTTTATATGTGGTAAGTTAGAAAGTAAACCCTTTTATGTTTAATTGTTTATTTAAATATGGTGTTTCGGCTGTGATGTTTGATATAACGTGCTTGAATAAAACTTTGTGGTGGTTACAATCTGAAGAAGCCTGTGGGATTGTCAGTCCATGCATCAAAAGATGGAACATGCCAGCAGTTCTGTTTCAAATACACTGTATCACCACACTGTGATCTTAAGTAGATGTGACATGACTAGTCAATGGTAACCTGAATTGCATCGCTAGGTTGTTGACCCCCATATAACCAAGCCTGTCAGCAGAGGTCATCTGAAAAAGGTCTCCTACCCCAGCAACTGCAGTAAAGCCTTCAGGCACCACGGCACCTTGCTCGAGGACATCACACAAATATAGCAGAATAAAGCTTTTATTTAGACACACAAAATGCCTGTTCTAGTAAGAAAAAGAAAGATAAGACAAAGATCCCAAAAAAGCACAATAAATACAATTCAATTCTTTGAAAAATGAAAATACAATTAGGCATGGTCGAGTACAGGCACAAACTGAAGCACTAGCCTTGAAAAAGGCTACAATCCCAATCAACTCAAGTCACCCATTCTCAATTCAAAACCCCTTTTTTTAAGTGTCTGACTCACCTCCTCACTTATGCAACACAGAATAACACTTCGCTCCACTGTGTCACACCTTCTCCTTCCCCCTAGATTGGCTCTCTGTCTTGACTTGAGATTGACAGTCGTCACTGGCCTATTTGAGCTAGGAGCTGATTCAATGCAAATAGTTTTACAGATAGATTTTCTTTCTCTGAATAAAAAGTAATAGCAAAATTACTCATGTATGACTAGTATAGCCATACTCTTTATGAATACTGGTTTGTATTCGTACTCGGCACACCCCTAACCTCCATAATGAAAACACAACTGTAATATTTAGAATATAGCAAGCACTGAAGAACCTAGGTTTGTATTCCTTGTATACGAACCTATGAACAAACAATGGCATACTATATATACAGTATATACTGTAGCATCTTGTATATAATATACAACCCATAGCATGCAGAAATTATTGTGAAATGTGTGTGAGTGCCATTTATCCCTTTGCGGTCCATTTATTAATTGCACGTCAGGTCTAATTAATTTTCACACGCGCAGTTAATTTTAGATGCGCTGTTTAAAAGTATTTTTTTCCACAGTCAAACGGGTTTAAATGACCCTGCATATCAACAAAGCACTCACTAGGCATCTCCAGCCCCGCCCCACCCTTTCGTTTGCTATAGCGTTCACCTATGTAAGAAATAAATAATAATAATAATGTGACCGGGTGGTTAAAAGCAAGTGTTTTTTTTATATATATCGGCCAAATGCAGGACTATCCCTTTAAGGCACCGAGTTAAAAGAGAGTGCATCAGAACAGCGCGAATATCTCTGGATGGAGAAAGAGCTGTATGTTGAAGCAGCGGTTGCGCACATTTTCTGGGAAATTTTAAAAGAGAAATAGCGGGTGTGTATACTTTCACGTAATAAAAGTAAGATTTCGCTATTATTGATTTAGTTAAATTTGACTGTTTGACAAGAGATGATGTAACACGTGGGGAGATGGCAGGCCCTGAATGATAATGTGTATCTGTTTCTTACAGAGGCCGCCACCACCCTCTTGCTCTGTATAAGATTGTTCACCTATCTTTAAAACAAAACCCTATTTCTATCTTTATCTGCTCTATTCATTTGTACCCTTCCCTTGTGTTACCTCTCTCTCCAATTCTTCTTTCTTACTAATTTTGGTGAATAAACCGAGACCCTGAAAAGAACCCCAGACTCCTGTGTGAGTGTGTTCAAAGAAAGAGAACAAAACACGAGGACCCTGGTAGAGGGGAGGTTTACAATAATAATAGTCGTACATACCGATCGATCATCTCCGGATCACTCGTTTTATCACCAAACTCCTCAATAATGCGATCCAAGTCATTATTTTATTACTATAACATCTCAAAAAAGCTCTGCAAATGTCCGTGTTTTCTGTGCGCTGATTCAGTCAGCCAACTTGTTTACTTACGACCCAATCCGTTATCTGATACCAGATACCATGTATGACTATTCATGAGATACGCCTTTTATTTTTATTTATTTTTTATTTTTTTCGACTTGTCTCGGCTCTTGTCGCTCCCACTCAGCAATTGAATGGTTTTCTCGGCTTTTTCCAGAGAAAAAACGACTAGAAACCCGTTTTTTGCGTTGCATTAATGATGTCGGACCCAGTCCGATAAGGACCTGTGAGGAATAATTGCAATGTCAGACCCAGTCCGACAATGGACCGGAAAGGGTTATACCAGATTACGCTAAACCTGGGCTGTCAAACACCATTTTTAGAGACATACTATGAACCCCTTTCTATCCATGGCAGAGAAACTCAAAAGTTGTGGGCATGAATGTTATTAATGAAGCATAAACAGTAAAACGGGTGTATTGCACAATTAGCTGCCATAATGTATACACTGCTTTGTCAATTATCAGAACCTGTCACTAATATCTGATTGGGCCACTGATCACAGCCTTGACGCAGTGTGCCATGGTATAATATTACATGCAATTGGTGCAGAGCAGTAGGCAGAGGATTGTGATGACAAATACAGAGTTCAAGTTCATCCCAAACATGCTCAATTGGATTAAGATAACAGGATTGTGGTGACCATGGAAGATGCAATCTCATGCTCCCCAAACCGTAAACACACAACTCTGGCATGATGGAGTGATGCATTATTGTCTTAAAAATCAGCCATGGCCAACAGGGTAGACCATCGTTGGACGAACTTGATCTGCAGCAATCTTTATTATTATTTAATTCTTAGCAGACGCCCTTATCCAGGGCAATTTACAATTGTTACAAGATATCACATTATTTTTACATACAATGACATTATTTTTTACATGTTATTTTTACATACAATTACCCATTTATACAGTTGGGTTTTCACTGGCGCTATCTAGGTAAAGTACCTTGCTCAAGAGTACAGCAGCAGTGTCCCCCACCTGGGATTGAACCCACGACCCTCCGGTCAAGAGCCCTAACCACTACTCCACACTGCTGCTCTATAGTTTTACAGCTTTTAATATACACCAGCAAAACATACTCCACACCAGAGAAATGCCAAATCGGGTAGACAGGTTGCAGTATTTTGATTTAATCTAGGAAGTTAATCAGGCCATGCAGTATGCATATGTCAGTCTATAAGGTCCAGACATAAATTTGACTCAGCTGCTATGAAAAGTGCCCCCTTCAGGCTTCTCAGACACCTTTCCAGCTCTGATCCAGGCTGCCTTGACTTTTTTCTCCACATGGACACTATACGCTTCCCTCTTTCAAATAAATACAAGCCTGAAGTCAGTGGAGTTATTTTTCCACCTGCTTTGGCATTCTGCATGTACCGAAATATCCTTAGGTGGCATCATTAATTCATGGCAGACTTGCAGGCCTGGTCCTGAGGTCTAGGCTGTAGCTAGAGGCGAGGCATGGCCCAGATACACACAGCTCCCAGTTTCTTTTTCTTTCTTTGAATACTGATAGAACCTGGCATGCTAGACAATATTAATACATACAGCTATTTAGTCCCCGTCCTCCCCGCAAATGTACATTCTTATTTTATTATATTGTTCATTTCTGTAAACAACTGATGAATCTGCTGTGAATAATATTACAAGTCAGATAACACAAACCTGTAGGGCTTCTCTGTTGTTTTATACCCTGGAGAAGTCAAGAAAATGTAAAACACGTTGAAATAAACAATGAGAAGGAAAGCAGTACTGAAATTATTTGAAGGCAGATGGGATTGTAATCTTTGTTTTCAATACTGAGGGCAAAGCACATATGAAGTTTAGAAGACACCAAAACCAGTTTGAAAAAAATGCGATTTAAATTCAAGATTGAAAGAAAACTCATTATTTAAAGTTTCATTTGAAAATAATGTCATGCTGCATAATGAAAAAAAAGTATGAACTGTGTATCACCTTAATGTCAATTTTGGTGTATAAAAATAATGGATCGAGGTCATTCTGCCTCAACAACATGAGTAGGTAGCCATTCTATACCCTCCTTCCCGGTGTTCTAAGTCTGTCTCCACTTACTGTAATTTCTAACTGTGTCCTCTGGTCCTGGTTTCTTTGCTGCACTTAAAGTATTGGTTCGGGTTAAATATATCAACTCTTTTTATGATTTTAAAGACCTCAAATCTGTGTGTGTGTGTGTGTGTGTGTGTGTGTGACAACAATAATAAAACAAATGTGTTACTTTATATCTTTGCATTAGCCAATTGTTTATTAGGTTAAAAAACTCCACAAGTCCAACACTGAGTATGTTTGTTGTTTGTATATGGTTCATATTTCATTGTATCAGTAATTCAGTAATTGCATTAACATTTCTGACACCTATCATGTGTTACTAAATAAATACAACTTCTGTATAACAGAATCATAACAAATAATAAAAAATAATAATAATAATCTTTACATGTATGTATCCCTTGTTATAATGAATCAACAAAGCAAGTACACTGTATTTGTACAGTTCAGGATGGTACAGTTTAGGATGGTGGTTGTAGTATACGTTAATACATTGTGTGGGGTGTCTGTTATTGTTATAGGAGCCTAGCTGGTGGAGTAAATGAGGGAAATGTACTGGTCTGATTGGATTCATTTAAGAAGTAAGATATTAGTCTCTGTAGTTTATACTGTAAATTATTGTAAGGGCCTCAACTCAATAGTGTCAAATATGCTACAGTATTTAGTGGGAAAAAAAAAAAAAAAAATGAAACAAAATTATCTACACCCTTGGATGTGTTATTAACCTGGCTCATTGTGAAAATATACTTTTGAAAAGAAAATGTCTCTTAAGGTTTTATCTCCCTGACTGAATATTTGCCTTGATAAATTTAGTTTGTTCTCTCAAATTGGCATATTATAAAATGTACACCTCAGGTATCAGACGGGTAAAGGTTGCTTTAGCTAATCTGGGTCAGGGCCTTTAAGGTCTAAGTATCTGGTCATGCAATACACCCTCGCTGTAACAAACCCGTTGGGGTCCGAGCCTTTAGTTAGTTCAAGCCTCATCATAACCTCCTTGGATTTGCACTGTTTTGGCTATATACCACAGCATTCTGTTTGCCTTTCTGATTGCTTCCCCACACTCTCTTTAAGAAATGGCTTTCTTCTTGCCAGTCTTCCATAAAGGCCAGATTTGTGCAGTATACGACTGATTGTTGTCCTATGGACAGAGTCTCCCACCTCAGCTGTAGATCTCTGCAGTTCATCCAGAGTGATCATGGGCCTCTTGGCTGCATCTCTGATCAGTCTTCTCCTTGTATGAGCTGAAAGTTTAGAGGGACGGCCAGGTCTTGGTAGATTTGTAGTGGTCTGATACACCTTCCATTTCAATATTATCGCTTGCACAGTGCTCCTTGGGATGTTTAAAGCTTGGGAAATCTTTTTGTATCCAAATCCGGCTTTAAACTTCTCCACAACAGTATCTCGGACCTGCCTGGTGTGTTCCTTGTTCTTCATGATGCTCTCTGCGCTTTAAACGGACCTCTGAGACTATCACAGTGCAGGTGCATTTATACGGAGACTTGATTACACACAGGTGGATTCTATTTATCATCATTAGTCATTTAGGTCAACATTGGATCATTCAGAGATCCTCACTGAACTTCTGGAGAGAGTTTGCTGCACTGAAAGTAAAGGGGCTGAATAATTTTGCACGCCCAATTTTTCAGTTTTTTATTTGTTAAAAAAGTTTGAAATATCCAATAAATTTCGTTCCACTTCATGATTGTGTCCCACTTGTTGTTGATTCTTCACAAAAAATTACAGTTTCATATCTTTATGTTTGAAGCCTGAAATGTGGCAAAAGGTCGCAAAGTTCAAGGGGGCCGAATACTTTCGCAAGGCACTGTACCACAGCATTCTGTTTGCCTTTCTGATTGCTTCCCCACACTCTCTGGCTGCCGACAGCACTGTCTAATACAACACCAAGTCTTTCTCTTCGTGGGCCTTTTCTAGTTTTCTCATTTGGTATTTGGGGCCTACCTTTCTGTGACCATGTCACAAAGACGGCCAGAGTGGGTGGCGTCAGACCGGAAGCAGGAAGGAATTCAAACACAGATTTGGGGTTTTGGTGAGGCTGAGCGCGTGATCGCGCTCAGCATTTAATAACAGACAGAAAATAAAAGGTTTGAAACAACAAAAACACAGGACACGGCACTACACGCCAAAATAAACAGACGAACAAAACGGACTAGACAGTGCACAGACAGACGAACAAAACACGGTGAGCAGATAACACTAATATTTACGTTCTTTCACTATTTAGTTTCTCCTTCTCCACACTCGTTCTCCACTCACCGAACACCTAACCCTGACTGAATGAAAAGTGCGTCTATATATACTATTGTGCTGGGATTCAATTACTAATTAATTATTCACTTGAATCCCAGCACGTGAATTAATTCTGTGCAACCCCGTGCTCACATATTACATTTAACCAGCACGTGAAGTGATTTGTGCTCTCCTCGTGCCTAAATACAAATCTACACTTTTAAATACACGTGAAACACAGACCCGTTTATATCCCGTGTACCAATCTATACACCAACATTAACACACGCACGCATCCATACAACACATAGAACACACAAATGCACACAGGGGCGGGGCACTTTGCCACATATACCCCCCCTTGTGCGCAGCACACATGGCCTCAACGGCCACCTCCCCCCTTAAAAATCCAGCAGTCCAGGACAAAGTCTCGGGCTGGGAAGGGAGGCTTCAGTAGGCCCATGGCTGGCAATGCTGTCAGCTCCCCTGCCGGTAGTGGCACGGCTGACAACATGCTGGTCCCATCCTGCAGCGAAAAAGCTGCGGGGGCAGGTGGTCCCCCGACCTCCCCCTTCTTCGTAGCCGGCAGCTCCCTCCTGTGGGGCTCCGGCCACAAGAACTCCTGCAGCGAAACTGCTGCTGGGGAAAGTGGTCTCCAGACCTCGTCCCCCTTCTTAGTGGCCGGCAGCTCCCCTTTCTGGGGCTCCGGCCACCGTACTCCCTGCGGAGGTACGGGCAGCAGAGGCAGCTCCTGCTCCTCTGCTCCGGGCGGTGGTGGAGGCAGAGGCAGCTCCAGCTCCTCTGCTCCGGGCGGTGGCGGAGGCAGAGGCAGCTCCAGCTCCTCTGCTCCTGGCGGTGGTGGAGGCAGAGGCAGCTCCAGCTCCTCTGCTCCTGGCGGTGGTGGAGGCAGAGGCAGCTCCAGCTCCTCTGCTCCTGGCGGTGGTGGAGGCAGAGGCAGCTCCAGCTCCTCTGCTCCTGGTGGTGGTGGAGGCAGAGGCAGCTCCAGCTCCTCTGCTCCTGGTGGTGGTGGAGGCAGAGGCAGCTCCAGCTCCTCTGCTCCTGGCGGTGCTGGAGGCAGAGGCAGCTCCAGCTCCTCTGCTCCTGGTGGTGGTGGAGGCAGAGGCAGCTCCAGCTCCTCTGCTCCTGGCGGTGCTGGCTCCCTCTGCTGTGGCGGCTGGGCATGTGCGCGCCGTGCTGCCTTCAGCAGCATAGCTAGAGGCTGCTGGGGGACACCAGCATCCTGCCCTTCTCCCCCCCAAAAATTTTCAGGGGGTTGAGCCTGTAACCCCTCCCCTTCCGGCTCTTGGGGCTGAACCAGCAGGCATTTTCCCTCTGCTGGTGGCTTGGGTCCCAGGGCTGTGGAAGCCCCGACTTGCCTCCCTTTGGGCTGTGGACGCACCGACTCCTCCCTTTTGGGCTGTGGACGCACCGACTCCTCCCTTTTGGGCTGTGGACGCACCGACTCCTCCCTTTTGGGCTGTGGACGCACCGACTCCTCCCTTTTGGGCTGTGGACGCACCGACTCCCCCCTCTTGGGCTGTGGACGTTCGGGCTCCCCCCACTCAGGCGTAGGACGTTCGGGCTCCTCCCACTCAGGCGTAGGACGTTTGGGCTCCTCCCACTCAGGCGTAGGATGTTCGGGCTCCTCCCACTCAGGCGTAGGATGTTCGGGCTCCTTCCACTCAGGCGTAGGACGTTCAGGCTCCTCCCATTTGGGCTGTGGACGCTCAGGCTCCTCCAGCTTGGGCTGTGGACGCTCAGGCTCCTCCCCATAACTGCGGAAGGGACAGTGGGTGAACAGGTGATCCTGGTCGCAGAGGAGGCACCCCGGCGATGGCTTGTTACATCGCCGTGGATGCCTGGCCCTTAGGCGGCACTCCTCCTCCCTGTCCTTCACCTCTTTATCCGTCTCTGCCTCCCGCTTGGGCTGTGAAGGCAAAACCAGCAGGCATTCACCCTCTGCTGGTGGAGATGGGGACAGCAGGTACTCACCCTCTGCTGGTGGAGATGGGGACAGCAGGTACTCACCCTCTGCTGGTGGAGATGGGGACAGCAGGTACTCACCCTCTGCTGGTGGAGATGGGGACAGCAGGTACTCCTCTGCTGGTGGTCCTGCTACCTGGGCTGCTGTTCCATTTATGGTTGCCTCCAGGTAGCTGAGGACAAACTCCACACCTTCCTCCAAGGTGTTTGGGGTGTGTTCCTCCTGATAGGCCTCCCATCTCTCACTGTCCATCATCCACAGGGCCCGGACGACTATGGGCAGAGACTGGGCCTCCAGCCCAGCATTCTCCAGGAACCAGCCCCGCAGTTTGATGGCGTCTTCTGCCATTGACTTTTTTTCTTCTTTTTTTTTTCCCCCAAAAACAATATTTGTAATCCTTTATATATATATATATATATTTTTTTTTTAATCCAGACCCCTCCTGGTCTGACGCTTGGAGGCGCGGCTATCCCACGAAGACACCACGTGTCACAAAGACGGCCAGAGTGGGTGGCGTCAGACCGGAAGCAGGAAGGAATTCAAACACAGATTTGGGGTTTTGGTGAGGCTGAGCGCGTGATCGCGCTCAGCATTTAATAACAGACAGAAAATAAAAGGTTTGAAACAACAAAAACACAGGACACGGCACTACACGCCAAAATAAACAGACGAACAAAACGGACTAGACAGTGCACAGACAGACGAACAAAACACGGTGAGCAGATAACACTAATATTTACGTTCTTTCACTATTTAGTTTCTCCTTCTCCACACTCGTTCTCCACTCACCGAACACCTAACCCTGACTGAATGAAAAGTGCGTCTATATATACTATTGTGCTGGGATTCAATTACTAATTAATTATTCACTTGAATCCCAGCACGTGAATTAATTCTGTGCAACCCCGTGCTCACATATTACATTTAACCAGCACGTGAAGTGATTTGTGCTCTCCTCGTGCCTAAATACAAATCTACACTTTTAAATACACGTGAAACACAGACCCGTTTATATCCCGTGTACCAATCTACACCAACATTAACACACGCACGCATCCATACAACACATAGAACACACAAATGCACACAGGGGCGGGGCACTTTGCCACAGACCAGTATGTAACATTTTTCATTTGTTGACTTGTGTTTTTGTCAGATTTCCTCCAATGGTCTATCTGCAATCAGAATGTCTAACTTTCATAAGCACACGATGCGACTCCAGAAATCAAAAGCTCTGTACTGTATTTAAAAAAAAATCTACATATTATGAAATAAAGCTGACGAAGAGCCAGAGTAACTCAAGCACAACAGAAGGGGACAGCGATAGTATTGCTGATGCTAAAACAATATTTTAAAGCCTTGGTCAACACGCCTTTAAATGATCTTATCCTGTCCTTAAGGCCAATTCAGCCTAGTTGCTTAAACCACTGCTTTTACTCATTAACAATGGCTGGGAGCAGGGATTTAAATATATTCCTTGCTTTCAAAATACTCTAATTGGAATTATGTTAGGGAATAATTATTACCTTCTTAATGAGTTATGAATTGGTTAAGATCTATGGTAATGAGCTTTAGGTGGTTATCTGCACAGCAGAAGATTACCAAGGCAGTTCAATAAATACTGTTAATGATCGCCAGAGTTATCTGGTCCCAAATCATTACAGTAACTCGTCCCTGTGCAGAGTTTCTGTCAATTACATATACTATGATGGAGGATGCAAAGAAAATGTGTAAATTGTAACTAGGGTAACGAACTAGCAATGAATGCTAAATTACTTGTTTTTAACTGAAATTACATCATGATCTCACCTTTACGAGTTGATGTTATTGATTTTTAGAATTAGATTAGATTAATTTATTTTCTTTTGGCTCCCATCTGAAATTCAGCTACCTTTATGGGGGAAATAAAATGGATCATACAGTTTACCATTATTTTTTAAAACGTTGATGCTGAACAGGCTCTTTCATTATGAGTTCCCTGTATTGTCCCATAAGCATGTCTCAAGCCCGACCATTAGGGACTATTTTTTCTCTTAGGGGGTGATGGACAGTTTAAACTGTGCCAGTTCTGCTGCATTCAGAGGACTGGTCCTCTAAGTAGTTGAAACCACCAGATGTTAAAGCTCAATCCAAGAGACAGTGTCTATACCAGATGTTGGTAAGGGTTGATTTGGCCCAGGAGTCCCCCTCTGTTCCTGTGGAACCACCCTTGCTGCCAAAAAGAGCAAGACATGCATGGCCTTTAAAGGGTTAGCAGAGTACCTGGAGAAGTAGCTGATTACAACAAAGGCTATTTGTATCTTCACAATGTTCACAACTTCACCCCAGCCTTAAAGCTCTGGCCTCACCTCTGCAGGGCAAATACCTCACAGGAAGGACACTGTTCTCTGTTCTCTTTATTGAACTGCCTCGGTAATCTTCTGCTGTGCAGATAACCACCTAAAGCTGATTACCATAGATCTTAACCAATTCATAACTCATTAAGAAGGTGTCTACAAGATGTGAATTTACCTACAAGCCACAGCCAAACATGAACTATTTACTATGGAAGTAGTTTCACCTTTAATGGAACTACCACAGGATCTAAGATGCTTGGTGGTCCAGAGGTTAAAGAAAGGTGCTTGTTACCAGGAGGTTCCAGGTTCAATCCCAGCCACGGACCCTCTGTGTATGACCCTGAGCAAGTCACTTAACCTCCTTGTGCTCCGTCCTTCAGATGAGATGTAAAACCAAGGTCCTATTGTAAGTGACTCTGCAGCAGCAGCTGTGATGCATAGTTCACCTTGTCTATTGCAACATTCTTCTTTTTTCCATGTGTATGAGATCCAGTGTTGACCCATTTTAATGTTACTTTGCAGCCTTTTTTCTTGCATGTGTCATCTTTAAACCACAACATTCAGTATGTTATTTAACATTATGTGATGTAATAAATATTAAAAGATGATAAGATGACACTTACCTGTGGTTCTGAAGCCTGGACATAAACAATATAAACATGCTGACATTGTAAAACTATAACATACACCATCGCAGCACAAATGAACATATGTGGTAATGTATTAATCCTGCCAGGAGGGAATTATACTATTGAAACAGTATTTTTCTTTTCTTTGCAGAGCACTGCTTCCAGTTCACCTTGACCCAAGGTATTTAATTGCCCTTATTATTTTGTCTAGACCAATGATTGTCGTCTGCATGGACATTATCAGCGAATTATCCTTTCATATTTTACCCTTAACATAACTGTTTTCTCTAGAACAGACACATGCTATTTTTACCAGGAGAGGGAGCAATTACAGTATATGTATCATGTTCTTTTAATTAAATATGATTATAATATGTTAATGTGTATAGCTAACCCTGTCCCTTGTGGTATAAGCCTGTTTTGGCTGCAATTCACGGATCCTTGCTCACACAAGAAAACAGTCTCATAAAGCTTGATATTTTTCTGCCACTGGTCTTGGATGACAGTAGCAAAGGCAAAGCAGATTCTTATGAGATTTTGATATTAATGACCAAAAATGACCTGCAACATCTACTGTACCTGCACAGATGTAAACAGAATGTGGCTTACGTGACTGATTCATTTCCTAATGGAATCTGTGTGTGTGTTCTATAACAGTGGTTCCCAGCATTTTTACTAAGGTGCCAAACCAACTGCATTTTGTCTTTTTTTGCGATCATCATTATATATTTACTGTTTCTTAAATCCTGTATATATGCAGCACCAATACTAATTTGGTAAAAGCACATGTATGGCCTTTTCTGACAACACAGGGTACTCACATTTAACCAACCACAACGTTTCACATTCAGGGAAGTAGCAAGAAAACTGCTGGTGAATCTTTTTTAAGGACATCACAATGTTTTGTTTGATGTATAAACCTACTGTTGTCAGTGCTATCGAGGTTTTCTGAAAGAAGTGGAAACATGTCTTTGACTCCATTCTCAATCCGAGTTTTCAATTTATCTTGAACAAGCAGAGTATTATTACCCTGTAAGACAAATTAAGATATCCGCAAGGTAAGCAAATCTGACCATGCAAACACCATTTCTGAAGTGATCTGCAAAATCAGAGTTAGCTCCTGGCAGAAACTGCAGCAGCTCATTCTTAAGTTCAGACATGATCCACAACTTTTCCACGCAAGAGCTAACGCGCTTCTGGATGAAGCAGGGCAGTATCATGACTTACACCCATCTCAGAACACAAAACAGTGTACTATTTTAACGGCACTATTAAGAACATCATGTAATTCCGCATCGATTTGTTTTGTTGCCAGTGCTTCACGTGGGTGCTGCCTGTATTTCCCAGTCATGGCTGCAGATATATCCGTACAGATGCCCACGCCCTTTTTCCAATTTCTTTTGTTGGTGATTATAAATTCATCTAGCAGTTTAAAAATGTTCTCCCCTGTCTCATGAAAAAAGCATTTCTTCTAATACCTCAGAACAAATCAGGTACTATGGTTTGGGATTTTCGATGGCGACTACAAATCCCAAATCACATTTCAAATAATTCTCGTCATACTTCCTGATCACAGACTTCAGCATTTGTGTACTTGGTTTTCTGCTGGCGTGTTACTTGTTTCTCTGGATTCGTTACTCGGAGCATTTATCTATCTATCTATCTATATATATACAGTATATATATCCCTTTTATGAAAACAATCCATTTTAAAATGCACTAATCCCTGATGATTCTTTACTTTAAGAGGGAACATTTAAATAAGATTGTTAGGATCTGTTATGTTGTCCTGAGTCACGCATGATCAGGCACAGTAACTACACGTGCTAAGATACGGTTATGAGGAAGGGCAGTAGCACACATGATCCTAAAAGGTACAGTAGCCCTAGAATTTGGTATGCTTACATATTCTTAAAATAGCCTATTCAATTGAAATACATGAACTAAGAAGCAAATTGCAGTGCTGTTTAAGAAAAAGTATGCGATTTTTGCTGTCACATCCCTGACCCATTTAAAAAAAAAAACCCTGAGACCTGAGGACCTGTATAGAACCTTACCCACCATTTGGGAAACACTGTTCTATAATGTATAAAAGCTGCCAATTTCAGTTACTAAGGGTAAGAAAGCAGACAGATAGCAGATACTTAGCAGTGGCTGCTTCCATACCCCAAACCGCCTTAATTAATGATGTTTATTGATGAACAGCATCAAAGGTAATATAAACATCACTTTGAATTGCATGTAGTGCCACAGGCACAGGTTATAGTTGTTTGTCCAATGTCTGTATGGCAGCCAAAGAGTTATTATTGATTTAGGGAGACCAGGTTCTGGCATTATAAGCAAAGATTTGATGTACAGGATGACCAATATTAGTGTATTATTAGAATTATCCCAATATTAGCATTTTCATTTAAGTTTTTTTGTGTAATTTTTTTAGATCATTTACTCTAATCTTTAGTATATAATGTGTGTCTTTCGCACGCCCTTTGCATTGTGCAGTTTTGTTTTTCATCTCTTGTATAATATTCACCCTTTGTATAATGCTCGCCCTTCGTATTAGCAAAAATTAGCAAAGTTTTTTGTAATGAATTTTCTGACTTGTAAATGGTAGCAATACTAGTATTTGTTATGTAAACAATAACCCACTCCAGTGTGTGCTGCAAGACTAGGGCCTCAGGCCTCACAACACACCCAGTAAGATATGTCCTACCACACACCCTGCCGTTGGGTATTGTTTACATAACAAATACTAGTATTACTACCATTTGCAATAGTCATACAAGTCATTACAAAAAACTTTGTTTCAATAGTTAGGGTTTAGCTTGAAGTAAAAAAAAAAAATCCAGACTTAATTAACTTAAATGGTGCAGCTAAAAGCCACAAAAGTGAGGAAATGCCATAGTATCCATAACTCAGCTGCATCTTGGTTAGGGTTTTTGAATAGATACTGAAATATGAATGGCAGGGTAGCATTTAATGATAAGCGGAGGAAAGAAAATACATTTTGAAACCTTAGCAACAATACCTTTTAACAAGGAAAAGTTCCACTAAACAAGGATAAGGGAAGCAGTGAAGGTCTTTTTGCAACATTTTAATGCAACACAATGAAAAGTTCACCTAAGCAACCAGGTATCCCTATCAAGAATGTAAGTAAGACATTATAGGTGCAATGTAATGAATAATTAGGTCAAAATATAGCCTTCAAGATATAGCCTTCCATAGCTCATCCAATTAGGTGTCACCACTGTGAAAAAGTTTACCACTGTGTCTCACCCTATTGTACCAAACCAGTCTTGTAACCCATTTCACTTGTACAACTTTATTCATGTAGGTTATCGGGGGAAATTGACCATTTTAGCCAATAACTAGGCAGTGTTTAAGCCATTGACATATAAAAATAACAATGAACTTTGCCCACGGGGGATGATAAAATGAAAGCCAAATAATGGGCTGAAGCAGCTTCTGAATAGCACAACTGAGTCAATCACCTGTTGCTTGTTTGCTCAGCGCTGTCCCTCACAGCCTCTATTAACAAGGAACATTTCCTTTCAGCCAGTCATTAAGCATTGGAGGGAGGAAGTGTCAGGCTTCATTTTTTTCCATTAGATACCAGTGGTAGCCTTACAGGGGTGGTTTATAGATTTATGTCAAAGGCTGGCTCTACCTTTCTCTGCTTGGAAAACAAAATGCCCTCCGCACAAGCCTGGAATGTTTTTTTTTAAGTGCAGATCATGTGTGCAAAATTAACTGAAACAGCAGCCGGAACTGCATTAGCGGAGAGGCAGTTTCTTGGGAGTATTTTGTAATTGCTTGTGAAACAATGGCAAATAGCTTTAGGTTCCCTGGTATAAAAAGCTGTACAATGATGTGATAGAGGGTGCTGAAAACTACTGCTACAGGCAAGCCAGATAAGATATTTGAAACAGGCACAGATAAGGCAGACAGTTAGCATTAACAGCTTGTGTGTGTTTTTGAGTGGCCTGGCAATTTAAACATTTTCCAGTGGAAACAGAAGGCAAGATTAAGGTAAAAGTCTATGTGAACGTGTGGGTTGCAGTGCGTAGTGAAAGGGTGATGCAGGTGCTCCAGACAATGACAAACACAAAGTTCACGGTACAAGTTATTTTATTCTCCTTGATCAGTATTTAAATGATAAAACTGGCTCTACCCAGCAATGGGTATTGCCAGTGCCAAACAGGTTTAAATAATAAAGCTGGCTCTTCCCAGCAATGGGCATTGCCAGCGCCAAAACAAGGGGTTGCAGTCCCGAAATAATAATTCCAAAAACACAAACACAACACAAACACGTCTCCGGACAGTGCGTGCTCGGGTGCAGGTGCGGTGCTGGATACAGTGATGCCGGTTAAGTGCAGGTGCGGTGAAGTCCGGGTGAATCTCTGGCCTCCGGCTGCAGCTCTCAGATCCGTCTAATCAGTCTGACAAAGACAAAACACACACGGCTGCAAAACAAACAAAACACTAAACTCTCCTTCAAAACAGTCATCGTTTCCTCCCATCAACCACAACAAAGGAACAGATTATGGCGTCACGTCCCCCTAAAGTACCCTCAGCCCCGCCCCCTCCGATAGCTAGTTCAATCACGTCTCCTCCAATTCATGAATGAATCTTTGCTTACCGTACTAGGGCAGGAACTCCAGGTACCATGATGCCATCCCTTTCCTGAATGGCCGGCTTCCGACTTCAGGAATGAATTGCCGAAACATTCAGTACGGGGCACACAATTCCTGCTGTACAGTGCTCTCACAGGTCGAGAGGGAGATTGTTGATTCAGATTCATTCTCTCTTTGTCACAGTCTGAAAATGCCATTGATGAGCATTAAGTATCAATATCAAAAAAGCACATTACAGTTGAACCTTCTAAAAGCTGATTATGTTAACAAAGACTTGTCCTACACTTATTCCGGTTATGAACCAGTTTGTGTTAGTCTCCAATGCATTCATCAATGGTTCCAGCAGATCTCAATGATTCTTAAAACCTATCCACACTACCTAAAACATTTACACTCAGCATTTTATAAGGAAATATGTGCACCCAAGTGTACATGCAGTAAAAAGACTGTAATTCATTCAAGGGCTTTTGGTGACTGTGGCAATGTGCCCCGTCCCTGTGTGCATTTGTATGTTGCGTGCATGTGTAAATGTTGGTGTATAGTCATTGGTACACGGGATATAAATGGGTCTGTGTTTCACGTGTATTTAAAAAGTGTATATTTGTATTTAGGCACGGGATTGCACATCACGCACGTGCATTTAAAATATAATATGTGAACACAGGGTTTCACTTAATGAATTCACGTGCTGGGATTCAAGTGAGTAATTAATTAGTAATTGAATCCCAGCACAACAGTATAAATAGATGCACGTTTAGTCACTCGTGGTTAGGTGTTCAGAGAGTGGAGAACGGGTGAGAGAGAAGGAGTAAAATCGTAAAAGTGAAATATAATAAGTGTTTTGTTTGTACTCACCGTGTTTGTTCGTCTGTCCTGCACCGTCTGTTTAGTGTTTAGTCGTTTTGTATGTCTGTTTATTTTGGCGTAAGTGCCGTGTCCTGTGTTTTTGTCTGTTCCAACCTTTTATTTTCTGTTTATTCATTAAATGCTGAGCGAAAGCATTCGCTCAGCTCCACCAAACTCCACATCTCTCTGTCGTTTGTGTTCCTGTTTCTGGTCTGACGCCACCCACTCCGGCCGTCTTTGTGACAGTGACATATAAATAACAAGAGTGCTAGCTCAAGCGATTCATCAGTGTTCACCAAAAACAAAAATGTGTATCACTCAAAGGTTTTTCATTTTTCAAAAGTTGCAACGTTTGGTTGAATTTGAACAATATAACAAAGCTGTGAAAGCTTGTCTGCGATAATGATAGGTTTACTACTAATTATATTTGATTAGATACATCACATTTCCTTGAATTTCCTTGACTGTGTCTTTTTAGAGAAAGCCTACTATGGAGATTTTTAATTTCATTTTTCAACTTCAGAATTCAGCACTACATGGCAATGCCTAGAAGTTGGAATAATGGCAGGATGCACCATTTCCCCACTGGCTTTTACCATGGCAATGGAAGTAATCATTAGGGCATCAAAAAGGGTAGTGGGACTGCCACCAATTCGAGCATACTGTATATGGATGACATAACAACCATGACTAGAACAGTAGCCTGCACTAATCGGTTATTGGGCAAATTAACCAATAACATTGAATGGGCACGAATGCAATTCAAGCCCACTAAATCAAGGAGCATCTCTGTAATTAAAGGTAAAGTAGTAGATAAAAGGTTCTACATTAATGGTGAGGCAATACCAACAGTGACTGAGAAGCCGGTGAAAAGTCTTGGGAGATGGTACTACGGGGATCTAAAGGACACAGTTCGTGTGGGAGAAGTTAGACAACAAGTAGTAGAAGGGTTGAAGAGCATAGACATCAGCGCTTTACCGGGCAAACTAAAACTCTGGTGCTCTCAGTTTGGTCTACTGCTGCAGCTGCTGTGGCCACTGACTGTGTACGAGGTTTCTTTGACAACAGTAGAGAAGCTGGAAGCTTTAATCAGTTCATACGTCAGGAAATGGTTGGGAGTTCCACGCTGCCTCAGCAGAGTGGGAGTTTATGGTAAAGGAATACTGCAGCTACTAGTCTCCACTCTAACCGAGGAGTTTAACCCTTTGCGGTCCATTTATTAATCGCGCGTCAGGCACGCCAGGTCTAATTAATTTTCACACGCGCAGTTAATTTTATACGCGCTGTTTAAAAGTATTTTTTTTCACAGTCAAACGGGTTTAAATGGCCCTGCATATCAACAAAACACACACTAGGCATCTCCAGCCCCTCCCCAGCCTTTTGTTTGCTATAGCGTTCAGCTGTGTAAGAAATAAATAATAATAATAATAATAGTCGTACATACCGATCGATCATCTCCAGATCACTCGTTTTATCACCAAACTCCTCAATAATGCGATCCAAGTCATTATTTTATTACTATAACATCTGAAAAAAGCTCTGCAAATGTCCATGATAGTCTCAGTGCGCTGACACACTTAGCCAGCTTGTTTACTATGGACGCCCATTATCTAATACCTGATACCATGTATGACTATTCATGAAATACGCCTTTTTTTTTTTTTTTTTTTTTTTTTCCGACTTGTCTCGGCTCCTGTCGCTACCACTCGGCAATTGAATGGTTTTCTCGGCTTTTTCCGGAGAAAAAACGACTAAACACTCGTTTATTGCGTTGCTATAATGATGTCGGACCCAGTCCGACAAAGGACCTGTGAGGAATAATTGCAATGTCGGACCCAGTCCGACAATGGACCGCAAAGGGTTAAGTGCGCCAAGGTCCGACTGGAAATTACATTAGTAGAGTCATGCGACAAATGCGTAAGGGAGGTAGCACCTGTGTTGAAAACTGGAAGAAAGTGGGCGGCAAAGAAAGCCGTGGAAGATGCAAAGGCTGCCCTTTGAATTGGTGATATCATGGGGCAAGTTCAGCATGGAAGAGGGGGTCTTGGTCTTAGTTTAGCTCCTCCTACATGGCACAAGGCAGCCCCAGCTCAATGGAGGAAGCTGGTGGTCAACGAGGTGCAAAAGCAGGAGGAGAGGATGAGGTGCATAAAGGCCATTTCCCAGGCCAAGAAGGGAGAATGGATGAGATGGGAGAGTATGGAACAACGCAAGATCGACTGGCAAGACCTATGGCCATTGGAACAGAGCAGGATCAGTTTCCTCATCAGGTCAACATATGATGTTTTCCCATCACCACAGAACCTAAACCTCTGGGTAGGAGAGGATCCCTTATGTCCTTTTTGTTCATCACCTGCAACATTAAGGCACATTTTGACAGGATGTAAGGTTGCTCTTAGCCAAGGACGGTTTACTTGGCGCCATGATCAGGGGCTGCGATGTTTGGCCTTAGCATTGGAAGACAAGCGTAACAGGACCAATAAGTTGCCACCAGTTCCATCAAAACATTACACACAAAAGACAACATTCCTCCGCCCAGGAGAGCAACCGCCAAGAAAAGGTGTTAAAACCAAGCCTTGCCCAGGACAACTGGAAGCTGCTAGAGACTGGAAAATGCTGGCAGATGTTGGTCAACAGCTTATTTTTCCACCTGAGATTGCCACCACTAACCTTTGACCAGATATTGTCTTGTGGTCTGGATCAGCATGCCTTGTTCACCTGGTAGAGTTAACAGTGCTATGGGAGGATGCTGTAGATGAGGCGTATGAGAGGAAGAAACTGCGGTATGCTCAACTAGCTGCTGAAGTGGAACAGCGAGGATGGAGAGTCCGTGTTTACCCAGTGGAGGTGGGTTGTCGAGGATTTGTGGCACACTCTACAACCCGGTTTCTCAGAGACGTCGGATTCAGTGGCCAAGAGTTGCGTTGCACAGTGAAGAACTTATCTGAAGCAGCAGAGAGGAGCAGCAACTGGCTGTGGTTGAGAAGGAAAGATTCTGGTTGGAGATCTCAAGCACAATAGAAAGAAAGAAACGCTGATGTGTGGGTAAGTAAGCTGGTTTGAATTAAGTGGGGGATGAAGGGCGGTGAAGCCGTCGAGCCCTCTTGAGGCATTGTGGGCTAGTCGACGAAACACCAAGGATGGAAGGTGCCCACTTGAAGACCCCAGAGATGTATCCTACTTCGCTCAATTCAAACGGTTGTCATGCTGATGCGCTGGGGAGGCAAAATAAGCTGATCCCTGGAGCCAGCATTACACTTCAGCCATCAGCACCAGGCAGAAGGATATCTACATCATCAGATGGAAAGAAACGCAAATGGAGGGAGACGCAGATGGATTACATTAGTTTACTGTAAAGCTACGTCTTAGTTGGTGTTTATCTTGGCGAGAGCCGAGTTCAAATCAGCATGAAGTTTTAACATCTACTCTCATGTAATGGAAATCCTTAAGGGAGAGGAAGACAAGTTACAGGTGGGGCACTTCATCAGTCTTACAGAGTTTAATACAAAAAAGAGCTTTTGGCAATTTAACTGTAAATTAAAATCCAAAATACACACCTGTACATTTAAACAGCTATGGTGAGCTTAAGACATCAAAAGATGCACATTTATTTTTGTACGGATATTTGTACTAACTTTAATACTGTATTAAATGTTCAACACAGCACCCTATGAATATTTGGAGTACACTATGGATATTTGGAGTACACCTGTGGCAGTCTGGCTTGCAGTGGTGATGTCATGGACCAGGAAGTAACTCAAACCAAAACAGTGGATGGGCGGGTGAAGCTGAATGCAATTGCAATTACACTGATAGCAAGTCCTTCAGGCGCCTGTTCTGAGTATTTTGCCAAACATACCACAAAGCATTTTGGGATATTGGAGGATACATAAAAAATGTAGTTCGGTATTACAGCCTCCACACTTCTGACAAACCGCACTACCTGATGGGATCTAATTTAGAACCGGACTCGAGACTACACCCTGAGGTGGTCTCGAGCCCGGTTCTCGAGTACGTTATTAAACGCTGCGTGTGGATGCAAACCATACTTAGCACTTTTAAGCAGGTTTAAAGGCAACTGATACTGTTTAAAGGCATAGTGTGGACAGGGCCTAAGTTTCTGAACAGTTATAAGGTAACTTTATGGTAGCCAATAGACAAATACAGACATGTTCACATATATCAATAACCAACCAAAGATGCAACTGAAGTGATATAAAAAAAAATGAAACACGTGGCACAGTAGCACTATACTTATTTTTTGTGTAAATTAAATGATAGTCCTACAATTTAAATTATGGGATGAATAGTCGAATAGAAAAGTCGACTAACCGAAAGTCACGTGACAGTGGAGAATTATGAAGCATGTGTTTTCAGATTGACGTAGAAGTGCAGTCCTGGTGGCAATCCATTAATTTATAAATAGCATATCAGTTTTTGAAGAGATACTCGGCTGGTTCCGTCTTCTTTTCGATCAGAGATGATTGGGGAACACCCTGTGTTGACTTTCTCTGCTCAGAGCTGACACATGACCTGTTAAATAAAACAGGTTTTTTTTGCGATGTCGGACTGAGGCCGACATCAGACTGGAATGTTCGACAAAGGACCGCAAAGGGTTAAAGTGGCGAATAGTCAACCTATTTGACTATATATACCTCTCTGTCAAATTAGTTGTCATTCTAACCCTATAATAAATACACTTTACAACTTAAAAGTAAGCTTCCAAATCCTGTTATAAACCACTGCTACTTCTACTGTACCTCTTAGTAGGTTTGCTATGTACTTGTTATCATGTGACTGTTATCAGAAGTTGCTTAAAAGTGACTATAACAACTTGAGCTTTTAAATATTGCCGACCTTTATTCTACATAAACCCCACTAGTGTTTTCCTCCAGGGGTGAGTCATTGCCCCTCCTATTAACAGCCCTACTGTATATACAATGAAAATACAGTGGAATACGGTCTGCTGCTCCAGTCGTGCAGGCTGTCTGATACATGAACATCACTACCAGTATACACAGTGTAGTAGAGGGGAAGAGGAACAAGGATGCCAGTGAAAAGTGGTCATTTAGCCTGGAGTTTCAGCTGGAGATACAACAAATTCACCCAGCTTCACTTAAAGTGTTATTGAACATACTGTAGAATTCAGAACAAAACACATTACTTAGTTTTACTGCCGGTTGTGTTGCACTTTCACTGTCAATTTTTTGTTAGAAATTGTTTGTTTGACTCTCTGTGTGTCTGAACGTCACTAGGTCATCGAAACGTTTAATCGGAAATTTCTGTAGCTTTAAGCGAGTTAAGTGTTTTAATTGTCAAATCTGCCCCTCACAAATGTACAGGTTTATGAATATGCATGACAATGTCTTTAGCCGTGTATCTCTGATAACACTTAACAAAAAAAAAACAATTTGATTTTTTTTTTTTAATTTTAGATAAAACACCATTGAAGAATTGAGTGACTAAACAATATTATTAATTTGGGTCAATGTACAAGTACAGAAATTACAGTAAAAACTTTTTATCTGTATTTAAAGACACTAATGGGGGCTGACAATACTTTAGGCAAATGCTCCCTTAGCTACGCAGTTAAGTTATGCATGCTGTCATGCATAATCATAAACTAAACTTGTTTGCCCCTACAAATGTTTCTGATTAAAGTTTGGATGACATAGCTTCAGTGACATTTAAAAAGACATGGTTATTCATACACCCCATATCATACAGCAAATACGTGTCAAATACTAATTTCAAACCAAGGAATTGTGAATACAAATATGAAAAATCGTGGTTATGTTGAAAAATATATAATAGCAATGCATGCAACACAGCACAGCATACATTCTGTAACTTCAGTAACACTTCAAGAGAGAATCTCAGTGGACTTTATAAATGGCAAGGATTTGCATCCCTTTACACTGCATAGGCACTGATCCAAAAATAGCATGGCTAGTGTGACTTGAATAATAAATGTATTAAAATGAATTATGTCAAAACACATCTGTTATTAAGCATTTAAGTAATGCAGGTTGTGTAATGTATTTCTTTTAAACAATCAAAGGCCTATTATTAGTCTGTGGAAATGTATTATTTAGATATGAATGGAAAAGTCAAAATGGGAAGGCCATGTCTGGTCAGAATGTCCCCATTTAAACACAAAATAAAAAAATGAGCAGCATCTGAATTGTTTTCTAAACTAATCTCGTAAATTGGTTTAAACTATAGTGGGTTTAGCTAATATATTTTAATGTATTTAAAATGGAACAGCTTAAGACAAGACAACTAAATGCAACTGATTTTATTGAGTTATATGTTTCCGGTAAACTTAAAGAAATTGACGTATCATTTATTATTAATGATAGTCAGTAAACATGCAAAGCAATACCTCCTGGTTTGTCAATTACAGATGATGTTTCTCTGTACTTGTTGTAATGGAAAAAGTTGCATTTTTGTTGTATATTTCTACAGCATCGTAATTTTCTACAGCACTTGCTTTGTCTAGTTTAACAGCTCTTTCTTAAATTCAGCTGGAAGTCAGTCCTGTTTTGAGGTAAAGATTCTATCCTTATCTATTAGCATACACTTTGCTATGCTTTTACTATGGGTTGGGGGCTGTACATAAGTTCACACAAACTGAAAATGTTAGAGGTGTGTAAAGATAGTAAAACAGTGCATTGTTAAGCTTATGTTTTTTAAGCTGTATTCAGGTAAGATTGATATGATTTGAATGGCACTTCCCCTTTAAATAAACATGCCACAGGGTTCTGGGGCTGCACTTTGGTACAGATACAACAGCTAATAACACTATCATGCTTTTTGTAACATCTGACAAATCTTTTTCAATGGTCAAAAGCTAACTACTTATATACATTACTGGACAAATGGTTCGGCTCTTCTGCATTAAATAATATTAATGATTTTTTCTAGACAGCTGTTTAATGACTTGGAGTAATCATGGTAAAAGATGTTGATGGGTGAGAATGGCGAGAATTAAAATGTAATTACAAATGAACTCAAAGTATTTACTATTACATTTCTAGGAAGTAAAACATTTACAATCATTGGCTTGTTACAAATTTTGAATTTTATTTATGTCATCTCGCTAATATTAGTTGAAACATGTGTTTTGAAATACCGGTCATGATAATCTAAATAGGGTGCCAGCCAGGTAAACACTCATGTGATACGAGTTACCCAGCAGTGAAGTGGACATCAGCAGTGACATAAGCAGTAATCACTTTTGAGACCATTTTGAGAATTTTTTTTTTTTTTTACGAATGTTTCTGATTAAAGTTTGGATGACATAGCAGATTCAGTGACATTTAGAAAGACATGATTATTCATACACGCCGTATCATTTAGAAATAAGTGGCCAGACTAATTTATAGCCAAGGATTTGTTGAGCAAAAATATCAAAGCAATCATGATTATGTTGAAAAATATACAACACAGCAGACAGCTTTAAATACATTCTACAACATGCTCAGTAACACTTTAAGAGACAATCTTAGTGGATCTTATAAATGGCAGAATGTTTATATAAACCATCAGTCATTTATGATGTCTTCGAGACAGTAATACCAAGCAGTAACTATCAACCTTCTAATACTGTCTGACATTGGCTTTATTTTATAGAATACGATATGTTAGGGGTTATGTATGAAATTATTCAGAGCCCATTTACACAAAAGTATGTGCAAGATATTAAGGCAATTGCTGTGGTACAGATAGAACAATGCAACTAACAGAGCACAAGGGTACTTTTGCTTCAGTGAAAGAGAAAATATGATTGAATATAAATGTATGTATTTAAATCTATTTCAGGCTGAGTGGCCCTTTTCAGTTGAGGGAGTACATTCACTGCATTAGCACATATAAATGCGGTGCAATAGATTTATTTTAGGAATAGAGTGTGGATTAACAGAAAGAGAATGACTGCACCATGCATACTCAACAGAGCTCATCCTTAGCTAAGACTTTGTTGTGGGTTAGCAATTGATGACACATCGAGTGTGTTTGTTTGTAGTTATGTGTTAACGTCATCTTTTACTTGCACAATTTCCAAATTACATTTGATAGTAATCAGGACAACGCCACATTGTGAGCAATCTTATTACAATCATCCCATTTCCAGAAGTTCAAAGTAGTGCTTGAGTGAGTTCTGAGAGATGTCATAAATACGAAAATAAGATCTGTTGAATCCTTTATTATTTGGTAAGGTTTACAGAATTTACAAACTGATTCCATTCCTGAGCCTAATCAACTTGGTCACACTGACTCCCATTCCTTCGTTGTAACCACTAGGCCCCACTTCCTCCCAGTCCTGAACTCTAACCACTATGGCACTTCTGTGCCCCCAGCTTTAACTTCTACTGTAGGTCACACAATATAGTTTCCTCATCTCTGTATGTAAATACTGTGTGTCAGTATTTAGCTATAAACTGAAGGCCACAGACCTAAAATAACTGTTCATGTTGTACTACTATAATGAACGTAATGAAATACTGTATACCACCAGAGGCTCAAACTCACAATCTTCAAAAGCGAAAGGCTTCTATTTTGACCGCTAATGCATTTGTGAGATTTGAATAGCCAGGACTCTTTGTATACAATTAATATGCCTCAACATGACAGCACATCAGGCACAATAGCAAGCAGTGGACCAGCCTTCCAATTTCGAGACCTGGAATATCACACAGCTCCTTATCGGTGGACTTAAATAATTTATGAAAAGCTCAGTCAGTCTTTCAAAGTCCTTGTTTGACATTTTCAAACACCGTACATTTAACATCTCAGCACCGCAGTGAAAAAATAAAAGTCAATACATGTCATGTTTTCAAGGAACATGAGAATCGTAGAGTGTGTATTTTAATAAGCATGTCAGGAGAGCTGTATCCAATTTTCAAACAAAAGACAGAAGAGAAACGGAGCCTCATTCCTACTCTCCTATTTTAATTTGATATTTAAAAAATGCCATATTCCTTCATACACTTAATAGAACCACCCCCCACATGTCTTAGCTTCGTGCTGGTTTCCACAACAACTGTCCTTGGACCAGTCCAACTATAAATGTGATATGGTAACTGGGATAGCAAGATTTTACAGCATGGTACTGGACCATGTTAACTGCTCAACAGCAGAAGAACACATTGCTGTACCATTGCTGTATCCCATGTTGTCCATATTGCAGAAACATATCCCTGATTGTTTTTAATATTATTTTATTCACACATAACACTATGTAACACAATTTTTGTTCCTGGGTAGTAAGTGTTATTTCCTAATTGCTTATGCCTCAAAAGTATAGAAAATGGCTATTATTCCCCACAAACTTTGCTTTTGTGACCAGGACAGTGATATTTTGAAATGTACCTATTTCCAATGAGAAAACGGGTGAATTAGTGTCTTTTCGTTCACATAAAGTCAGAAAAAAACAACATATGAATCCAAATTAACATGTATTTATACTAAAGTAATACAAAAATGACTACAAAAGATTTAGAAGTGAGTAGTTTTTTGAGATTTACGATTATACTGTAAATCACTTTCACGAATCAGCCCCCAAATGTAGTCTCCCATCATGTTCTCGTTATACTGTCCTTGGTAGCGGCGTTCAAAGTCCAGTATATCCTGGTGGAAGCGCTCGCCTTGCTCCTCCAAGTACGCTCCCATGTTCTCCTTGAATTTATCAAGATAAGCATCAAGGATATGGACTTTGAGGGACATCCTACAGCCCATTGTGCTGTAGTTCTTCACCAGAGTCTCAACCAGCTCCACATAGTTTTCGGCCTTGTGATTGCCCAGGAAGCCCCGAACCACTGCGACAAAGCTGTTCCAAGCCGCTTTCTCCTTACTAGTGAGCTTCTTGGGGAATTCATTGCACTCCAGGATCTTCTTCATCTGTGGTCCGACGAAGACACCGGCTTTGACCTTTGCCTCAGACAGTTTAGGGAAGAAGTCTTGAAGGTACTTGAAGGCTGCCGACTCCTTATCTAGAGCTCTGACAAATTGTTTCATAAGGCCCAATTTGATGTGCAGTGGTGGCATCAGCACCTTCCGGGGGTCCACCAGTGGCTCCCACTTGACGTTGTTCCTCCCCACAGAGAACTCGGTCCGCTGTGGCCAGTCCCACCTGTGGTAGTGCGCCTTGGTGTCCCTGCTGTCCCAAAGGCAAAGATAGCAGGGAAACTTGGTAAAACCACCTTGGAGACCCATCAGGAATGCCACCATTGCAGCCTCTTGATGCCATCTCAGAAAAATGCAGATATGTATCCACTTAGGCAGCTGGAACTAAACTGAACTGGTGGGCTTAAGGCCTCTGTATTTATACTACTATTTATATTACTGGAAAGTTCTAGAACGTTCTAGAAGTTACTCCAAGTTTACTCAGCACTGAATCTATCTGGAATGTTCTGGAAAATAGGTACATTTCAAAATATCACTGTCCTGGTCACAAAAGCAAAGTTTGTGGGGAATAATAGCCATTTCCTATACTTTTGAGGCATAAGCAATTAGGAAATAACACTTACTACCCAGGAACCAAAAAAAAAAAAAATTGTTACACGTTGTAATAGGTAAATCAACTAGAGCATTACTTTTACTTGGGAACATTTGTTAGGATCACGTTTCTTCTAAACATTGCAGTGTATCCAGTTCATGCTCCCGCCTGCAACAACATTGGTGCTCTGATTGAAATTGTGTATTTTGGTAACAGAAAACCAGCATTGTTGCAGGAGGGAGTGTGATCTGGATACACAGCAATATTTTTTTTTTTTTTCTCCAGCACAGCAGGTTAGTGACGCTGTCTTATGCGGTGGTCTCAGATCCTTTGGGCATACAGTATCAGCTAAGTTTGGCTTGTTTTTTCAGTACAGTGTGAAAGCAAAATCAGGTTAGAAAAAAGTAGAATCAGTTTTTTCCAGAGTTTGTTTGCAAATGAACTGAAGTAGGTTAATTCAGAAAACAACCATATGTTATGCATTCAGAATGTATGTTCCTTGTCTCCTTAAGGATTCCCTCCAGCTCTTGGTAATGGTGTCTTAGACATCAGGGATTAAGGACCAATTTTTGTCCAATCAGTTTTCTAGCTTAATATAATTTTCTCTTTTGTTTATTGACTGTAACAGATAAACCAGAAACAGTCTGATGGTAGAACTCATTAAGAATACCAATTGTCAGGGACAACGCTGTATGCTCTTATGAGGCCAGTGGCTAAGCTATTTATTTAAAGCTGAAGTAACAATTTGTTTCAATACATTTCTGTGAAGAAATTAAAAGCAAGACCTCAGATCGCAGCCTGTGATTTAGTTAGTGGTAATTATGAGTCTCTGAAATGAGCTTCTATTAGCTTGATTCAGCTGTCCTAAATGACAAAGCATGGCACAATAATAAATTATGAAGAAGCCTTCACACTCTGCCGAATAATACATCCTGTCTACCCAAGTTTGCTTTTGATGCAATTAGTTGTACTAGGTCCCAGCAGTGAGTAACAGGTAATGATACTTGTTTAACAATCTTTAAGTGTAATTGAATGCCTAAGACGATTTAGATCGATGCAAAATGCATTCAACATTAGCACCACACTTCAGTAAGCACTAGAGCTAATACCTACGTATTCACAGTTACCATTATGAAAATGGTTACATTGTTGCATGAAATGTTTTATCATTACTGTTTTATAATAAATGAAATTTATAATTAAAGTTCGGGAGGAGGGTCAGACACCAATCTCCGCATCACCAAATTGAATCATTCAATTTACACATTAGCTAATTTAAATTGTTAGCACTATAAATATCCTCTTCACTTATCTCTCAGTTGCGTTTTGATTTCATCGTACATGCACGCATCATGGTCTGCATTCTGGATTATTCCGTTTCGACGGATGACGATCTGTTTGCTGTTTCCCCGGAGCCGAGATCCTCGCAACCAGTTCAACCAGCCCTTCCCGGGCCAACTCCACCACAACTTCGGTCGGCGGTATTACCACTCCAAACTTCTCTTCCCAGATGTCAGCTTCTCCTGTCTGCCATGGCTCCTGCCTGGCCACTCGTTCCTCCGCAACTCCTGAAATCAGAGACTGGACGATCTCCCGGCTCCAGCTTTATCTTCGTAGCAACAACATCCCATTCAAATCTACAGCACGTAAGGAGAATTTGTTTACTTTATTTCATCCTTCCCGTCGCAGGCGCTATGACGTCAGCACTGATCGTTGCTTTACCCAGTGTTGCCAAGTATCACAAAACAAGCCCAACCCATGTCAGTATGGGTGTTTTTACAAATTCCAACCCGCGACTCAAGAAGCAAGCCCAATTTCCGCGTATTATAAGCGGACTTGAAACACCTCCCCCGCACCGACTGCATCTCCACGAAGCGCTTCTACTACCGAAAAAATCCGAAAGCAGGACCATCGCACCTGTCAATCAAAGGCTCATTTAGCAGTTCCTGAGCATTCTGGCTCCAACTATAACCTTTCAGGTTACCTCCCCTCACTGCAGGCGTCCAGCAGGCCCCTGCAGTGACCTCTTTTGCCACTATGGGCGTCCAGCAGGCCATCATAGTGATCCTTTCTCTGTGAAATGCTTATCTTTCTGTGCTTCAGCAGTTTTGAGCATTTGTTTCCAGAGATTGTTTTTACAGTTAGGAGCGGCTGCTCCCGCGATCTATCCTGGGGTTTCGACACCCGCCACTGTTGTATAATATGCATCTGTAACCTTCTGGTTACACCCCCTCATCACTGCAGGCGTCCAGCAGGCCCCTGCAGTGATCTCTTTGGCCACTATGGGCGTCCAGCAGGCCCCCATAGTGCTCCCGTCACCTCCAAATATAACCTTTCTGGTTCCTTTCCCTCACTGCAGGTGTCCAGCAGGCCCCTGCAATGACCTCTTTGGCCACTATGGGCGTCCAGCAGGCCCCCATAGTGCTCCCTTCACCTCCAACTATAACCTTTCTGGCTCCCTTCCCTCACTGCAGGCGTCCAGCAGGCCCCTGCAATGACCTCTTTGGCCACTATGGGCGTCCAGCAGGCCCCCATAGTGCTCCCTTCACCTCTAACTATAACCTTTCTGGTTCCCTTCCCTCACTGCAGGCGTCCAGCAGGCCCCTGCAGTGATCTCTTTGGCCACTATGGGCGTCCAGCAGGCCCCCATAGTGCTCCCTTCACCTCTAACTATAACCTTTCTGGTTCCCTTCTCTCACTGCAGGTTCCCTAACCTTTCTGGTTCCCTTCCCTCACTGCTCATCGGCAGTTTTGAGCATTTGTATCCAGAGATTGTTTTGCCAGATTTGTAATAACTTCATTGAAGGAACCTGTGCTATTCTGCCTGTAACTTCCTTCATTTTCGCTCACCGTAACTCCACCACACCCAGCATCAACAGTCCCTCACGAAGATTGCTCCCTGCAATATGCAAATCGACCACGCCATATTCTTAATCAAAATTGCTGGGAAAAACGCATGACTGGCTAAAGCCAATATATCAAACACATTTTCATGCCCATTGAGCCTGTCCTCAGGGGATTGTATTTTTTATATTTCCACTTTTCTGTCCGGTCCGGTCCCCCCCCCCTCCCCCCCCCCCCCCCCCTACTAAACGCAATCTTCTGTCCCTCCTAGGCCATTTAAACTACATGGGAGCATGGGAGGATTTGCAAACAAGAGGATGCCATTCAGCCCATCTTGCTCGTTTGGTTGTTAGTAGCTTATTGATCTCAGAGTATCATCAAGAAGGTTCAAGAAGGATCCCAGGGTGTCGGCTTCAACATTACTAAGTTGGTTCCAGACCCTCAATTTTCTATGTAAAAAAGTGCCTCCTATTTTCTGTTCTGAATGCCCCTTTGTCTAATTTCCATTTGTGACCCCTGGTCCTGGTTCAAAAAGTCTCCTGGGTTGACGTTGTCAATACCTTTTAGGATTTTGAAAGCTTGAATCAGATCACCGCGTAGTCTTTGTTCAAGTCTGAATAGCTTCTTTTCTTTTGGCCTGTCTGCATACGACATGTGTTTTAAATCCGGGACAGGTCGCTGTTCTTTGCACTCTTTCTGGAGCAGCAATATCCTTTTTCTTTTAATGAAGTGTCAAGAACTGAACACAGTATTCTAGGTGAGGTCTTACTAATGCATTGTACATTTTTAACATTACTTCCCTTGATTTTAAATTCAAAACTTTTCACAATATATCCGAGCATCTTGTTGGCCTTTTTACAGCTTCCCCACATTGTCTAGATGAAGACATTTCTGAGTCAACATAAACTCCTAGGTCTTTTTCAAAGATTCCTTCAATTTCAGTATCTTCCATATGATATTTATAATGCACATTTTTCTTGCCTGTGTGCAGTACTTTAAACTTCTCTATTAAATGTCATTTGCCATGTGCTTGCCCAGTTCTGAATGCTGTCTAGATCATTTTGAATGACCTTCGCTGCTGCAACAGTGTTTGCCACTCCACCTATTTTTGTGTTGTGTGCAAATTTAACAAGTCTGCTTACTATGCCATAATCTAAATCATTATGTAGATTAGGAATAGCAGAGGACCTAATACTGATCCCTGTAATACACCACTGGTTACCTTGCTCTATTTTTGATGTCTCCTCTAATCAGTAATTACAGTTGGGTGCGGCTGCTCCCGCATTCCCCACCCCCCATCACTGCAGGCCCCTGCAGTGACCTTGCTGGCCACTATGGGCGTCCAGCAGGCCCCCATAGTGCTCCCTTCTCTGTCAAACGGGTTTCTACCAGCTGCGAGCTTCAACAGGGCCCCACTGCCCCCTTCTATTCCTTACCTCCGCGGTCTTCCAAATGTAACCTTTTAGGCTACCCTCCCCTCACTGCAGGCATTCAGCAGGCCCCTGCAGTGACCTCCCTGGCCGCCATGGGTGTCCAGCACGACCCCATAGTGGTCTCTTCTCTGTGAGATGCTTTTCTTCTTTCAGCTTACCGGCAGTTTATTCAAACACTTTCAAAACCATTCCCATTTCTTTGAATATCAGTCAGGGCCGCAATACTGCATACTCTGGAGGCCTTCTGTTTTCTACATGTTAACTACTCCCTAATCCACGTGCATGCATTTCATTGAATCCCTACTGCGTTCAATATGAGAAATTAATCTTTTATGTGGGACTTTGTCAAAAGCTTTCTTGAAATTTAAATAAACCATGTCATATGCTTTGCAATTTGTACGCAATGAGGATAAATCCTCGAGGCAGAGCTTTTATCTCCTACCTTCTCTTTATTTGATCCTTTCTGTCGATTCCCTCAATGATGTCATACTTATGGTTTGGTTCCTTTTTTTTCGCAAGGAACTCCGCCTGTGGGAGCTCCTACTAAAAGAAAGGAATGCAGTACTTTCTTTTACGACAACTGTCTCCTGCTGCACAAAGACATTCAGCCGTTCAAAGATGCAGCTCCCTCTCTTGGCTTTGGAGGATACTACAAGGGAAAATTGGTTTTCTGCTCCATGGCCCAACGAATTCAGCATTATTCCTATAACCGATCACTCCTCGTCATTGCGCAAAGTGTGTCCATTTGCTGTAGCCGCACTCCTTTTGGGGGTCTTCTGGGCTCAAAATCCATTCTTCTCCACTCACAATTCACCTTCAGTCTAAATCTTTAACAAGATCGTTCATTCTCCCACCATATAATGAGAATATTCAGAAGGATTACCTGTTTATCTGTTACTCATCAGTTCATTTTCAGAGCTCAACACATTCTCGGCCACCTGAATATAATTGATTCTCTTTCTCGTTTCCAAACGCAGAGATTCAGAGCATTGGCTTCCGAAGACGACCTCCTGCAAACTCAGACACATTCATGTGAGCCACCTGCTGCATTCCCTGATTTCTGCAGGCTCAAGAAACCACTCTTCTCAGCATCAATCCCCGCTCACTGCAAATGTACCGGTCATCCTGGAATTGCTTTAAAATTTCACTTTGCATTCAACATTCCTTTCCATCATTTCCAGTGCCCGTAGTGTCATCCTGTTTTATGTCCCTTAAGAACAGAGCTATAAGATTTGAATTTCCGGCATCAAGTTTTTCTACAAACTCAACTCAATTTCAGTGTCCCAGCTCTACACTCTGCAACTCACAAATTTCACTAATCCTGAAAGGGCTTCAACTATCAGAATCTCTTTCTCCTCCTGCTTGCCTACCTATTGCCATCAACGTACTCTCTTGGTGCCTCTCATCTGCTCCAGCTACTCCTGCCTGTTTTAGATAAAACCTTACAGCTCTTTTTCTTGGCCTTCTTGGGTTCCCATAGGTGCTGGGAGTCTACATCGCTCTCAAATTCAACCCCCAGATTCACCCCTTAATCTCTGACCTAGCAATCCCCTCATCTGATACCCTTTCCTTCCTGCTCAAAAGAAGTAAAACGGACCAGGAAGATTAGAGAAAGCTTTTCAATTTTGTTTATAAATTAAACTCCCATGTCCCATCTCCATCTTTCTCAGGGCGCATCACCCTCAGGCCCGCTGTTTATTAACGAAAACTGAACAATCGTCACCCAACATTTGTTCTTCTTTCACCTGATTTATTTCCAGGTCCGGATTCGCAGCTGAGCAGTTTTCCGGTCCTTCCTTCAGAATCGTAGCAGCTTTTTCCCACTGAGTTCCAGACACTCTTATCAAACGGTTAGGTCGTTGATCCTCCAGTGCTTACCAAGTTTACATAACAAATATTATGGAGCCTAAAAATGCTTTTACAGAAATGTGCTCTTAAGTGTTAGTAGCCTGCCTGGAGGAAGGGCAATCGAATCAGCCATGGATTCCCAGAGGTTTATTTCCCAAAAAATGGGTTTTGTTTTCCTCTCCTGCGTGCTGATGATCATTTGTTAAAGGTTGGCTAAACCTTCAAGTGGGCTATATTCAATTCTAATTGTGGCATTGAGACCGGCTTGTTCTTTTTGGGGGTCTCAGCCTCGTCCAGTTGGCCAGGCAGCGAACCCTCAAACCAAGTTAGGTTTGATGCCAAATGAATGTGTATATACAGCATACTTTTCTGTTAAATCGCATACTCCGCATTCTCTACAATAAATATTTGTACTAAAACATTTTGTGATTGGTGTTTGTCCCGAACTACTGAAATGAAATTTATAATTAAAGTTCGGGAGGAGGGTCAGACACCAATCTCCGCATCACCAAATTGAATCATTCAATTTACACATTAGCTAATTTAAATTGTTAGCACTATAAATACCCTCTTCACTTATCTCTCAGTTGCGTTTTGATTTCATCGTAACCCACCACCTCCCCATCTCCACCTTTCTTAACAACAGTTTTTATGTTTTATCAAATGGGGGTCTCAGCCTCGTCCAGTTGGCCAGGCAGCGAACCCTCAAACCAAGTTAGGTTTGATGCCAAATGAATGTGTATATACAGCATACTTTTCTGTTAAATCGCATACTCCGCATTCTCTACAATAAATATTTGTACTAAAACATTTTGTGATTGGTGTTTGTCCCGAACTACTGAAAGTTCAGTAAGGCTTGATTGGTGATTGATGAGTATAAGCACTTTTATTTGAAAAGTCCTCTAAACTATTTGCTGTATTATTGAATTGTGGTTTGTCACACTTGAACAAAAATTATTATATTTCTTGCTCTTATTGTATTACTTGTATTGTAACGCTTGAAATGTTTTTGCTTACGATTGTAAGTCGCCCTGGATAAGGGCGTCTGCTAAGAAATAAATAATAATAATAATAATAATAAAACTAACAGGACTTAAGAACCTTGAAAATCACTGTTAACACAGACTTAGTAGCATAAAGTCCTCCTGTAACCTATTCATGGGACATCACCTGTAAGATAATCATAGATGTTTTTTTGTAAATCTGCTCATATCTCATAAACCACTTGAGATGCCGACTTCAAATTTTCAGATTCTTGGAATTTTCTGTCAGTATATAACAGTACCCTTAATTTGAGCCTGTGACCTATGATGGCTGCCATACTGGATTGTAACTCTTATGGAAAAAACATATATTTTTAATATATGGTAGAAAAGTATGATCCTTCTATTTTTCATATATAGAAATTAACCCCTTTTTATATGTATTTAAAATATATGGGATATTTTTAAAATATATTGGTCTGTAATCCATATATTTATTTTATATGTTGAATATATATGGTGCACCATATATTTTCATTAGTCTGTAATCCATATAAAATAAATATATGGATTACAGAAGATAAAAAAGGATAATTACATGTTGGATTACATAACTAGATAAATAGATAAAAAAAAGAAAAATAAACTAGAAAAAACAATAATACTGAATCTAAAAAATGAACGCTATATCGATTACAGATATACCTGTCTGGTAATTATTGTAGTTTGTTAGTATGAAAGGAAACTAAAAGCATGAGGTTCAGGATACTTATGTAGAGTATGTTGGTTTAAGTTCATGTTTGGTTTGAATTATTGCCTGTTTTGCTTTTTTTTTTAACAATTCATTTAACATCAACTCACACTCTGAAGTTAATGTTGATGCTAATCACTTATTATATAAGGCCCTGGTACTCTCCCGCCTAGACTACTGCAACTCCCTCCTGGCTGGCCTACCTGTGTCCGCCACCCGTCCGCTCCAGCTCATCCAGAACTCTGCTGCCCGCCTGGTGTTCTCTCTGCCTCGCTTCGCCCACGCTACTCTACTACTCCGCTCGCTCCACTGGCTCCCAATCACCGCTCGCATCCAGTTCAAGACTCTTGTACTAGCCTACAGATGCCTTGACCAGACTGCACCCAGCTACCTCCAGACCCTCATCTCTCTCTACACCCCCACTCGACCTCTCCGCTCCGCCTGCACTAGAAGACTGGCTCTATCTCCGCTACGCTCCCCTGCCTCCAGAGCCCGCTCCTTCTCCACCCTTGCTCCGCAGTGGTGGAATGACCTTCCTACAGATGTCAGGACTGCCCAGTCCCTGACCACATTCCGGCGCCTCCTTAAGACTCACCTCTTCAAACAGCACCTGTAGAACTCCTCTGTTTGTATCCTGGGACACTATCAACCTTCATGTAAATGTGCTTTATTTTGCTCTTATCTGCCCCCTATTTTACTGCATTTAATCCTGTACTTCAGAATACTGTAATCTGCCAAGTGTTTAACCTGTAGTACTTTGTATTTAATCATATCCTGATGTAACTATCACTATTTAATCATATCCTGATGTAACTATCACTATTATCTGCTGTATTATTGAATTGTGGTTTGTCACACTTGTACTTTGCTTGAACAAAAGTTATTGTATTTCTTGCTCTTATTGTATTACTTGTATTGTAACACTTGAAATGTATTTGCTTACGATTGTAAGTCGCCCTGGATAAGGGTGTCTGCTAAGAAATAAATAATAATAATAATAATGATAATAATTATATAATAAGTGTGTCTTATTGTTACAGGTACTGCTCATCTGGGCATATTATCATAATATAAACAACAAAAAATGACCTTTATAACTATATAACTATGCATGGGATGGCATCTATACACAGAATAAGATTTATTGAAATTTTGAAAAATCCTTGAAAGTGGTTAGATGTGACTTATAAGTGACAGTAAAAGCAAAAAGGACCAAATCCGTGTGTACATTTTACATTGTTCGGTAGCCAATTACTGTGAGCATGCATGCCTCTTTAGTTAAACACTCTAGGAAACAGCAATCTGCATGCAGTTAAATATGTCTCATATTGCTTATGCCATAATGTTTGCAATTATGTTTAGGACTGAACAGACTTACTCCTTCACACCCTGTAATAAAATGAGCTTTCAACTTATCTGGTCCTCCCAACTCAATATTGGAGCAACAGAACTCAAAACTACTTTACAAACATCATAAAAAGAATGAAATAAATAAATAAAATGACATTTGAAGCTATATGCCCATATTCCCAATGGTTCCTGGTGATTTTACATTGCATAAAACATTTTGCTACACTACCAAACCCATTGCGATTTTATGATTGAAGTGTGTCTCTGTGTATTTATAACAGAAAGAAAATAAAGTATACATTTTGTGTATGCTGCTGCTGTGTTTGGTGTATGCTGCAGTATTTCAAATTGGAAGCAATGTATCATTTTCTTTCTTGCACATGTTTCTGAACAACTGCTTTATCAGGGCAAAGGCTTTTCCAAGCACACCACGTGAAGAGGTGTATACAGTATTGTATTTTGAATCTGACACTTATTGTTTGATATGCTTTGTTTCAGGGAGGCCCTTATGTTTTCATTTCTCAGTTCTGATTGAAGGGTGCTTTGTCTTATCAAGTAACTGACGGACACAGGCTGGTGCGCCGTTTTTATTGAAAACCTAAATAAATAAAAAGGTTGTACAAAAATGCTACTGCTCACAGAGCAAAAATAAATGTTCAAACAAAAACAAATCTGTAGTACGGAAAATTTATTTGAATGTTAAGAAATGTAAAGTATTGCATATTGGGTGTAAAAATCCAGGTTGTAAGTATAAAATGAATGGGATAAAAAGAGGGATTGAATATAATGAATGGGATAAAAAAGACTTTGAAAAGGAACTCAGTTATAGTGGACCCATTATTAAAGTATCCCGCCAATGCGGTGAGGCAATTCAAAAGGCAAATAGAAAGTTAGGCTGCATTGCGAAAAGTGTGGAATACAAGTTTAGAGAAGTTATGCTAAGATTATACAATGCCCTAGTTAGACGCCACCTAGAATACTAAGTGCAGTTTTGGTCACCTCACGACAAAAAATACATCATTGCGCTCGAGAAGGTACAAAGAAGGGCAACTAGGCTGCTCCCAGGTTCAAATAATTAAATCTCTTCAGCCAAGGGAGAAAAGGGACTTGATTAAAGTGTATAACATTAGAAATGGTATTGATAACGTGAATCCAAGATACTAGTTCAAATTTATCACACAGATAAATTTAGTTTAAAATTGAAGGTAGGAAGGACTTTTTATGCAGAGTTATAAATGTATTGAAAAGCCTACCAGGTAACACAGTAGGATCTAAAACACTGGGAACATTAAAAAAAAGACTAGATTTTGTACTTTTAAATTAGATCCCCCAGTAGGGGCGAGGAGTGTGCTAACAAGGGATGAGCCTTGATGAGCCGAATGGCCTTTTCTCATTGCCCAAACTTTTCTTATGTTCTATAGTACTCGTTCTAGCCAATCTGTGTAAGAAGTTCCTGCCTGAACTGAACTCATACATGTGTAACAATTATTACTGTTGGTTACAAACCCTTCATTCTCTTTACACATCTTTCACAACACCATGTGAATAACAAGAAGCATTCAGACCATAATGACAAGTACAGGTGCAGATATAAATGTAATCAAGTTTTCATTACTGAAATACTGTATCGTGACAACGTAAGAAAAATATTCTTCCATGACTATTATTTACTATGAACAAATCTTTAGGTTTAAAGTATGTATTTAAAAAATATTAATTTAAAGCATTTCCCCATGTTACGCATTAGTGGAAACACTTTTAAGTCTGTATATCTTTGTATTGTTCACTTGGTTTTGGCTATATGCAGCCAAGTTTAGACATGCAGGGGTTTTATACTGATTTGAATGTACAGTATTGCCAAACTCTTTCACACTTAGTTTGCAGTCAGTTACACTGTTGATTTACCATATTTAAAAAGTCTAGAATCCTAAAGGGACCAGGTGACAGCACATTTCTTAATGGTTTATAACCTGAAATAATACATGTTAGCTAAGTAAAGAGAAACATTTCCTTCCCACAGTGAAGGTTATCCAGGCTAGTGGAAAGAAGAGTTACCCACACAAAGTGCAGGTTACCCGGGTAATGGGAACATGTAGGTTAACCAAGTAATAGGAACCATAGGGCATAGGGACATTCACATTACCCAGGCAGTGGGGAACCTCTGCTTTTCTAGGACTGGGGGAATGTACTAACCCTGTATAAAGGAAATGGATTTACAGACCCCTCTCTTATGGTATAAGACTATCTTCTCTGGTGACAGAACCTTTTCCCCAAAAGAATGGCACAACTGTACTGTTCCCTTTACTCTTCTTCAAACAATCACAGGCTATGTCTGCTGTATACATGGATCTGTGTACAGCACAGACTTCACAGAGAGGTACATGTTACTAAGTGAGTGATGTTAAAAGGAAGTGAAGTGTTTGGCAGCTGACCCATGCTGTACTTTTTTCTGTCAAGTTTGTTATTGATATAGTTACCTGCCTGAACCATTTAATTGACATTATTTCAACAGCATATTCATGAATTGTATAATATGAAAGATACCTTATATGGAGATAAAGTGCAGAAAAATGATTATTCATGGACTGGGCACAGAGCATATCCAAGACCCTATTGTATCTACGCCAAGACAGACAATGCCAGGCATGGATCACTTCAACAGACCCATGAGAAAACCCACAGACACAATCAGTGACACATTTCAAATATCGTTGTTCTCTTGATGTTTACAGTGAATGCACAGTATGTCAAATACATTGCATTGTATTGGTTATTTAAGGGGTGAGACGTGACAGTAATGTCGTTATCACTATTGTTATACAGCTTTTTAAAGGTATTTATTTATTTACATGTGGTTGTTGGTAATAATCATTGTAGACCCCTTGAATCCCTTTGTGAAGTGTTTCATCAGTAAGCAGTGGTTTTATTATTATTATTATTATTATTATTATTATTATTATTTATTTCTTAGCAGACACCCTTATCCAGGGCGACTTACAATCGTAAGCAAATACATTTCAAGTGTTACAATACAAGTAATACAATAAGAGCAAGAAATACAATAACTTTTGTTCAAGCAAAGTACAAGTGTGACAAACCACAATTCAATAATACAGCAGATAATAGTGATAGTTACATCAGGATATGATTAAATAGTGATAGTTACATCAGGATATGATTAAATACAAAGTACTACAGGTTAAACACTTGGCAGATTACAGTATTCTGAAGTACAGGATTAAATGCAGTAAAATAGGGGGCAGATAAGAGCAAAATAAAGCACATTTACATGAAGGGTGATAGTGTCCCAGGATACAAACAGAGGAGTTCTACAGGTGCTGTTTGAAGAGGTGAGTCTTAAGGAGGCGCCGGAATGTGGTCAGGGACTGGGCAGTCCTGACATCTGTAGGAAGGTCATTCCACCACTGCGGAGCAAGGGTGGAGAAGGAGCGGGCTTTGGAGGCAGGGGAGCGTAGCGGTGGTAGAGCTAGTCTTCTAGTGCAGGCGGAGCGGAGAGGTCGAGTGGGGGTGTAGGGAGAGATGAGGGTCTGTAGGTAGCTGAGTGCAGACTGGTCAAGGCATCTGTAGGCTAGTACAAGAGTCTTGAACTGGATGCGAGCGGTGATCGGGAGCCAGTGGAGCGAGCGGAGTAGTGGAGTAGCGTTGGCGAAGCGAGGCAGTTTTAGAACAGGTATCATTAATTAGTGTCATCTCTCAGCCGTGTTTTATTTGCTGTTCTGTTATTGAGTAATAACAGAACGGGCAGCCTCCAAAGAAAACAATGGGAGAGAAGTGTCCGTTTGTTGTATAATAATTATGACAGTTCATGACATTAGAATGAAATAACTTGTGATGTAATATTCATGACCACCACTGTCTCTACCCACTGATCACAGCTTCCAGTCTTGCCAGGAGGTCTCCTATTGTCAGAATTGTATAGTACCGGTATGCTGGGACTATGAACTGAAAGTAATGAATTGTACTGTATATAACTATACAAGACTCAGTGGACCATTATTTCCATTTTGTGTTAAAAGCAGCCATACACCATACCATAAACCTGCAGTGCCTGCAACCCTGATCAGTTTTAAATAAAGTATGTTTCCTTGGTGTCTGTTTATTACATCCCAGTGCTTTGAGTATGGTCCTTTACAGAGCTTTTCCCTGAGGTAGCTACAGTTTCACATGTCCCCATGTATGATCCTGCTTGTCATTGTGTCACTGCATGGGCCAGTCGCAGCAGCAATATGTTATTAATGTGATCTATGGAAGCATTACATGTATTTTCTTCCACATTTGTTTTTGTTATCCATATAATAAAAGGACAGAATAAAATGGGCATTTTGCCCACAAATGATATCCAAAAATGAAATATTTAATATGGAAGTTTCGCCTTTATGGACCTACCATTGGGTATATTTCAATTGCCATGTTCTTATTTTTCCTATGTAGGCACACTTGTGAAATTTGCATTTTTCCTGCTTTGCATCCATTTTTTAAGGCTGGCTGGACGGTGATGTCAGGTCAGAAGCAGGAAGGAAACACACCCGTACTGCAGATCAAAGTAAATGACGTGGCGGCGCCGTTTATTTAAATAATACAAAAATAAAATAAAAGGTTTGAACACAAAACACTTGCTCACAGAGCGAAATAAAAAGGTTAAATAAAACAAAATCACGAACACAAAAACAACACAGGTCAGGCTGGGCTGTAGCCTTCACTGATCCTGTATTTAATTTTTCCTTTTAGTTTCGTTTTCTCTCTCCTCGCTCTCTCCGCTCCTCTCATACACCCACCCCGAGTGCAGAGAGCTGCAGGTTTATATATCGTGGCCGAGGGGTTTAACTAGCTGGCAATTATTCTATTACCCCTCGGCAACAATCTGCCAGCTAATTCAATAATAACTAGCTGACAGTCACGCATTCCCACTAGGTATTTTTAAAATAAAAACAAAACACACGGCGCTTCGCTGTCAATAAATACAACGAAATCATAAAACAAACAAACACAAAACAATAATCTGCACAGGGGCGGAGGGGGAAACCCCGTTCTAAAAATAAATAAATAAATAATACGTACAGGACTGCTCGCCCTGTTACAATGACCAATGTTTGGACTAGAAAGATATTGTAAAAGTCTTCTAGTTGAAATGTTTGTAATTCATTACGTTTATTTTAGCGTTTCTAAATTCAGCACTATTGTGTGTTTAATAGTTATGTATCATTTTTTTATCATTTTTTTTTTAATTTGAGCATTTAAACAACTTCAGTCCTCAGTGTGTTGTTTAGCATAATGACATCTGAGAAATAATAAAATATGATATTGTTTAAAAATGGTGCTTAAAAAAGGGATGCAAAAATTACCTTAAAATGCACAATGGGCCTACATAGGATTTGATACGCATGGAAAAAATAAGATTGCGTCAATAGAGTTAAGTTAATTTATATAAATATATTCTATGCTGGTTCCATTAACGATAAATTGGATTCCACTGTAAATATTTCATTTTTGGCCATCCCTTGTAGGCAACATTCCTTTCACCTTGGACCTTACAGAAAATACGTATTATTCAAACCATGCGGGCACTGCATTTGCAAGGCTGTTCCACATCTGCAAAATGAGTACGTGCAAACTCTAAAACATATTCACTGCTGTTTTAATGAGATCTATAACCTAACTCTGCATTAACACACTTTTACACACGTGATTGCTTGGTGTCGCTATAATGCTTTCCAAAGTTGAAGCTTTTGTGCACTCTACATATTAAGAAGAACTTTTTCTTGACCCTGTTGTTTGTTCACATCCCTCAAAGGTATAACTCAAGACAAAAACAGAATAATATCCTGTTATAGAATGCTATATACTGGAACGCAGGTACTGCAAGCAGCAGTACTCTGTGCACGTTTCAGGATTCAAAAACTCATTTTGAGTGCTCTAATACCTATTGCATATATGCGTGTGCTGTATGTGTTTGGCTTTGAGTAGAGGTTATCCTTTTGTTCCCTGGCACAGTGGAAGGGCCGCTTTTGAAAAGCTGGCTAATTCCCTTATTAGGTTAAGCCGATTTGCCTTGTGAAACGGTGCCTCTCATCTTCAGTTGGGCAGCTATCACTTGTTTTACTCCAGCGCTTTGAAATGTAGAAAATTAACAAGGGGAGCTAATTCCTAATGTGAGCTATTGAGGGGCATTAAAAATGTTAGAATGCTTGTTTAACAATGGGGGCTACACAGGTCCTCTCAGCTCTCGTAGGGAAATGGATTTGAGCATTCCTGTGTGACGGGCTTGTTCTTATTATTGCCATGCTGTTTGTTTGGCAGCCTTGAGGCTTTGCTGCAGATCCAAAACTCATATACACTGCATAAACAATTTGATTTATTTTTTCTTTCTATTGTTTCCCCCCAGCAGTTAAACATTTCTCTTCCTTTAACTCCTCTAACTCACCAACTATCTATCCAGCTGCAGTATAGCTTAGAGCTCATAAAATATGCATTTGCCATATTATATTTTTCACAAATAATAATTTTAGGATTAAGGCAACAGTTCTGCTGATTTTATTCAAGTGACAGAATGTATTAGTGCAGTGTGAACCAGGATTTTACTTTCCTCCCTTGACTGTGGGGAGAATGTTGAAGGATGGTGGAGAGGGAAACCACTCCTAGATTTTTTAAGAACATATTTAAGGACTGAATCAAAGTAATGATAAAATAAAGTGCAGCCTTACCACAAGGACCTTTTAGAACCACAAGGGGGGGGGGGTACAGAAAGCAGGACCAGAGAACAGTTGGAAAGAGGGAAGGAGAGACTTCTTCACACTGAGAGTGGTGCAAGTATGGAATGGATTACCAAGTCATATTGTTCAGGTCCAATCACTTAAGATCCAACTTAAGTTAGCTAATGGATCCAGGCAAGCTTAGGTGGGTTGAATGGCCCCATCTTGTACTTAAATGTTTTTGTTTTCTTATGTAAACATTTACCCTATTTTATATGTGGTATGTAAAAACAGGTCAAATTTATTAAAACATAAACAGTCATCTTATAAGGTCATCCTGTTAGGGTGTCCAGAAGACTGAACCAAAACATAAATAACAAATGTATTGCAAGAAACAAAATGATTATAAACACATAAAAAAAACATTACTTACCAAAATATACTATTTGGACCACATACAAATGCAATGCAATATAAATAATGAATTGCCTCAGGTGCCTTTCACAGAATTGTGATTCGTTTTCTTTGATTTCATCTCAGATTAGATCCAGCTATGCTGTGCAACAAAAAAATTTGCTTGCTATTTGCCAGGTCTTTATTCCCTTCATTTTTTCTGATCGTTTTTAAGATCTTAGCTGTGTTCGTACTCCTTTACATTGTTGATTGATTTTTGCCTGCATGATTGCATGTAACAGCGGTCTATTGTAACAGCTCTCTATGTAAGATGCATGCTGTTACTGTCTTCCAAGATGCCTGTGCGTATCTCAATAGATTATCCTGATACACATTTTAACGCAATGCATGAATTGAGAAATAGAAGTATAATATGCTTCTGAGAACACACACTGCTGACAGATGTAAAGCCAAAGAAAAAGAGAGAGAAAAAGAGAAAAAATGTAACTTTTTTGCCCCCATTGAGAAATATTCAATTATTATAACAAAGGTCACGTTTCTCAGTTTCTTGCTCCTCGATTCTGGGCAGCTCAATAATTCTTTATAGTTGAAACCTCTTTTCCAATTAAATTATATTGAAATTATCACTTTTAATTAAATGTATTGGTGTGCTCAGTGTCACCTCTTATTTTAAATCCAATTTATTTCAAAGAGGCCAGTTATGTTCACTTCCCCAAGGAGAATCCAGACGCTTTCTGTTCATTTTCTTTGTAAAAGTGAAATAAACGACAGGTGTTACTGATTTGGGGGAGGGAGGTCTCATTAGATGAGCCAAACTTTTTAGGCCAAACTCTTTGATTTATGAAAATGAAAATCATAACTGTTCTCAATAGACATGTTATCCCAATTTTATATTTTTAATTTGAACCAAGTGTATGACTCAGATGTAGTTAGAAAAAATATGAAAAGCAACTTGGGGAGGCATGTGTTAGATTTAGGACAGAGGGACCGAGTCACAAAGAGTGGTGAGGGTATTGAATGGGCTACCTAGTCATGTTGTTGAGGTAGAATTACTTGGACCCTTTAAGACACAACTTGGAAATGTTTTGAAATCAATCAGCTACTACGAGCTTAGATGGGCCTCTCGTTTGTAATTTGTATTATGTTCTTACATTATCGTGTCCATATATAGCTCATATTGTATATCTAAGCATTTAATATACAGTAAGCACTTGAAGCAAGTAAATGATGGAAGCATTTTGTGCAGTACTTTGTAACTGAGTAACAACTTTTGCATGAGGTAGCACATAATTTGTTAAGCTGTGTAAAACATATTTAAGCTCTGTATAGAAAAATGCACATTCGTATTTGTCATTTGCATTTAAGATAGAGGCCTTGTTCTTATCCTATCTGTAAACAGTGGTTTCTTTCTAGGGACAACACATGGAGCTGTGAAATACTGAAAGAAATGTCTCGAGGACAGTTTTATTCTTATAGCCAGTTTATGTCTTATTTTAAAGCAAGTGCAAAGGCATTGGCAAAAAGCAATACAAACATTTCAAGTATAATACTATCAAGAAACAGTGTACGTGTGGGTAGGATCAATACCATTATCATGGTTGGCATGGTTACCATAAAGTTGCTTGGCATGAGGTAAATCCACGCATCTGTAGATTATCCAGCTGATTTGGCGTGCGGATTTGTGTTCTGGCGTAGAATAAGCCATGGGAAACCCAATGTTGCAATATAAAATGTCCCATAGGAGGCTTTGTTGAAGCCTATTTGTGAATTACATATGTTTAATTAACTACTATAATAGCAGTTAATAAATAAAGCTGTTTTGGACACCTCAGCTCATAACATGTTAAAACTCATAGTTAATTTACCATGTGTTATCAACAGCACCCCTTATAGGAATTGTTTGGTGTTCCCCATAGCTTCCTTCTGTTCCTGTATCAAAATTCAGCGATGAGAAGAAACAGTCCCTGATGGTTTTTACTCTCTGACTTGCAGAGACCAGCAGCTTCACACAGCCAGGGTGCAAACCTGCACTCCCCTGATTTACTCTGCACACCACGCGACTGTTCTCTTACCAGCATACAAGAATACTATGTACACAATGACATATGGTGAAACAGTATTTCCTTTACATCTGAATAAGGAATGCTCTGTAACAATATCATACTCTCCAGTGAGTTTAGCTTGCTGTCAGTTAATGTTGGGGTTGTGTTTTACTTTTTTATGTATGATTCATATCCCGTGGGATGCAAATGTGTCCTTTTGAAGGCAGCCTTTACTGTTTTCCATTTCCCATTAGATGTTAAGAACAGCCTTCATAAATATTATGATGACAACTGGGATAAGTTAATATAATGACATTTGTATTGTTGTATTGTACAGTTTCAGTCAGAAAGGTCCTTAGTAGTGTACAGTATGTGGTGTCAGTAGAACATTTACTATTCCTGATAATACTAAATTTAAACAAAAAAAAATTGATAAAACATTTGATTCTTGGTAGATACTACACCAGTGGGACACCTGCTGCCAACAAATCAGCATCACATCACAATATATACATTATACTTTATACTTTATACATTTTCTGTAAATAACATAAATGAAATAAGTAGTTACAACATTGCTTTATAAACAGATTATTTGCGAGGTAATTTTTTATTTTTATTTTAAGGATCGGTTCTAACCATCCAATAATGCATCTGTTGATGTGGCAAAATATTGTATAAACCAGGTTTTCCTGTCAGGGGGTGAGGACCCCCTGGGGGGCCGCGAGATGGTTTCAGAGGGGCCGCAGCACAAAAAGAAATACTCTCCCACATGACTGACACCTGACAAATCAATGTTCCACAGGCAGATAGATCAATTCAATCACATCCATTCTGCTATTAGGTGCTTCAGGTTATTTAAAATACAGCACTTAGAGTTCTGTGTCCAATTCTGGTCACAACAGTACCAAAGGAAAATTGTGGCTAGGGCCGTGCCGAACAACGAGTACAAACAAGTAACTATAACGAGTATGGACTTTTTTTTGAGTACTAGTAATACATGAGTAATTTTTAGACACAGTAGTGGATAAAGTGTTCTATATTTATTGTGAGGCTGTTCCAACAGTGTCAGAAAAGCCCCTAAAGTCTTAGGAGATGGTACGAGTGGGAGAGGTGAGACAGCAGGCAGGGGCTGAAGAGGATCGACATTAGTGCACTATCAGGCAAGTTTAAAGCCTGGTGCGTTCAGTTTGCTGTTGCTGCTTACTGTGTATGAGGTTTCCCTGCCAAGAGTCGAGAGACTGGAAGCCTTGATTAGTTCATACATTAGGAAATGGGTGGGAGTTCCATGCAGGGTAGCACTCTACGGTAAAGGGAAACTGGAGCTGCCAGACTCAGCTCTGAGGAATTCAAGTGTACTATGGTTTGGCTAGCCATCAGTCTACACTGCCTAACAGCCGCTTATTGTTTTTCTTAAACAACTTACGTCATTCTGCTCTTCCACAACTATCTCCCTGTCTTCTGTGGACAAAACTTGAAATCTCCAGGCTACTGTTGTTTGTTTTGGTATTGACCGCATTTTCTTGTGTTCATGTACTGGTGGTAGAGTTTGTTTTTAAAAGTGGTCATGTTATCTTATTTTACACGGGTCTCGTGCCACCACCTAATCTTATTATACAGTACATCAAAAAAAGAAGCCAAGTTAGAAGCAACAATTGTATGAATGTTGGGCTCCAGCACCTTTCCAATTGTGCCTATTTGCTTGATGCTTGACAAGACTGCCCCAATTGCTTTTCCTAACTTGGGCTTTTGTGTTTGATATCACTACTTTAAACGGCTGTTGTGTTTTTCTAACTTTGTTTTTTTACATTGACATAGATACATATGTAGGGCTGAAATGGAGGTATAACTGCAGTATACAAAAATGTTTTGTTTTGTTTTTTGGATATATACAAAAGGTTTAAATAATTACAAAACAAAAAAATTTATTTAATGATATGTAACCCAAAATTATGTACGTGAAAAATAACAGCAACTGAGGCAAGGTCAAGTTGGTTTATTTATTAAATACAATCATATACCAAAAGTACCAATTTATTCAGTATGATAATAGCATTAGTGGGCAAATTGCCTTACTTTAAACTGGTGACAATTATTAATTATTATTATTATTATTATTATTATTATTATTATTATTATACAAACACAATTAAATGTGTGCAATAAATAAGTTAAATAATACACAAATGTGATAAAAATAAATGAAATGGGCCAGACTCAAGTGACAAAAATAGTGACATGCGCCTCCTTCTCCCGAGATAAAAAAAAAATCTACAAGAAACCCGCCAGATCCCCAAATCACAGAAACAAAAAGCACTTTCCTCAACTCGTCTCAGCTGCAGTTCACCACAGCAATAACAAAGCTGTATTGCAGCAGCCACCTCCATGTTATTACCTGTCCCACACGTTTAAATAATGAGGCTAAATGCAGCTTGATTATTAGACATGCCCCCTAATAAAGACAAATAAAAGTGTCAAGGTAGCAAGTGTGCTTATCTGGCTACATAGGTTTCAGCCAAAAGCTCCTTTTCAGTATGAAAAGTAAACACAAATCAGTACGAATTCTTTAAATACATTTGCTACTCAGAGTTGACTTTGTTTTTACACAGCTGAAGAAGGGCTTTCATTATGTATGTATGTATAGAACTTAAAAGTACAGCCTGTCAGTTCTAACCAGCTCCACATCGCTGTCGACAGTGAGGTATTTTGGTTTTCCTCAATCAGCTTTAAAGCTTTTTTTTTCTTCTTTTAATTTCATTCTGCTCGCTAGAGCTATCCATTTCTTTCTTATTTCGGCTGCTGTTCTTTGCTCCTCCCCAACAGTGTTTACTGCATCAGTGATCATCTGCAAACTTTGTTTTCTTCGTGACTAAAACTTCCAGAAAACTTGCTAAATAGAATGGATTTGTGTCAACCAACCATTTCAATAATTGTATCATTTTTTTTCTTTAAAAAATTAGCTTTCCTTTGCAACCCTGTCATTCTGTATTTACCTAATCGGTCACTGTGCCTTAAAATTGATTACTGAGTGAGTGATTTCACTCATCGCAGATCGCAAAAGATTGAGCGCAGGCGACGGCACTTGCAAAGTGCTTTATGAAACACATGCAGCGCCGACCTCTGCGTCCTCGCAACCTCATCCCAATCGCAGGACTTGTGAAAGGGGTCTCAGACACTCTACAATCAAATTTCTTCCCACCCACCTCATCTTCCGGTGTTTTTTAAATGTACATCGAGCGAAGTTGGCAACTGAGTGAATTAAATTGCGTTAGAAATAGATAGATTCATTTTCTACATGAGGTAACGATTGCGGGGACCAGCTCATATTTACATTTACTGGATCCGAGGATGACCCAAGCCCCAGCGCATTATTTGTCAGGAGGTTTTGTCAAACACAACTCTTAAACTTGCAAAATTGAGACGCAAAGCATTCAGAATGTGACAAACTTTCAATGCTCAAAACGACAACATTCCCTGCTGACTTTACTTTCTACATGTACTTATACATATACACATAGAAATTAGTTTCAAAATGCTGTTGTGAAAAATTGCATGAGATGGTCCCTACATGTCCCTACACTGAAACAGGTTGAGAACCACTGGATTATATCATTTATGCTCCTATACTTGAATTCAACCAATGTACTGATAGAAATCAACAAAAGAAATCAGATAAACTAAACAAATTTCATGTCTCCAGTACATGCATAGTAAGTGAAACTACCTTGCTTTATAAACTGACCTGTTCACATAAGCATCTGATTTACTGTAAAGCAGCTTCCAGATAGTTGCACTAAGATTCCAAGTTTTAGCCTATAACACCCCTTTGAATCCAGGTGCTTGTTTTAACTAGTTTTGGAACCAGGTAGTAAGCATGGTCTTCCTCAAATTACTAACAAGTTGTTTTCTGATGAGGTTGCACATGCTCATTGCTTCCCTTTTACTTGTTCTGCAGCTTCGCCTGGTTCTCTGCTTATTCCAGTTTCACTCTTGTTCAGGTCTTTACTTGTTTCTGTGGTGACATGTTGTTTCTGATGTACATACATCTAATAAACACATTTATCCTGCTATTCTTTGCACACTATTAAACTGGCTTCCGTGTTTCTGGGTTTTCTGCACAGCCATAATTGTGGCCCTGGAGAGAGTCCAACAGAGAGTAACCACACCAATTAAAGGACTGAGCTACGAATGTACGCTGAAAGAACTGAGTCTATTTAGCCTAGAACAAAGATCAAATTGGAAGGGACGTGGTTGAAGTTAAAAGTTGATGTAGTTAATCCTAACCACTACTTTAAGCTCAGTGCAGAAACTAGCACCAGCGAACACAGTTGGAAATTAAGTGGAGAGACAAAGAGGAGACACTTCTTCACACAGAGAGGGGTAAAGGAAACTACCTTGCTTAATAAACACACCTGTTCACAGAAACCTCTGATTTACTGTAAAGCAACTTCCAGATATTTGCACTAAGACCAAGTGGAATCCAATGGAATGCGTTGCCTAGTCATCTTGTTGAGGCAGAATCACTTGGATCCATTAAGACACAGCTTGACAAAGTGCTGAGATCAATTGGCTACTTGGAACCGAGCAAGCATTGATGGGCCAAATGACCTCCTCGTTTTTAAAACATTCTAGAACTACTTGCAAAATGCTTCAAAACCACTTTGAAAAACTATATAACATGCATATAAGTATCCATAACATGTACTTTTGTAACCAACCAAATGTACTGTAATTGAAAATTCAGCATTTTAAATGTGTGCAATATCAGTTACTCAGTGTAGCTATTAACATTGTTTATTAAATGATACAATTTTTACAGCATTACAGTAACAAGTGTAATGACAACATGTTATGCACAGTTATATGCATGACATAACTGGTTATGAAGCACATACTTATATTTTTATGTATCTTTATGTCAATAAAGTGTTATTGTATTAAACTATTATTAGTAGTGTCCATCGTTTCTTACAAAGACCCTGAGAATAAAATGTTTATTATGGCATTACAATCACTCAGGTAAAACAATGTCTTGTAATTTGCCCAAACATTTCATTTTCAACAAACTTTCAGGAAGTATTGTAAGGTTCCTCAGGTCATATGTATTCTCCAAGTAGAATATATAATAATAAAAAAAATACTTAACGTTTAAATAAATAAGGCAAATGTTGTGTCTTATAATGTTCCCCAGTGTTCTGAAATAAAGGACACCAATTCCAAGATTCTACTGTAAAAATTATATTTTATTTTTATGAATTTTTATAGCAAGAGAGTCAGATGCAGCCAAAAAAAACCTGGTATAATTTTTAGATGAATCTGCAAGCTATCAAGAACTGCAATTTTGTCTGCCGGTATCTTCAAACGAATGGAATTAAGGAAACCGCTTGAACTTTCTTTTGCTGACCTGTGTGCAGATTTCATATAAAATAAATAAACAGATTCAGCAGATGGCATCCACACCCGCCCGCTAATCTCTCTAGAGGCACTTCACCATCGATCACATTTGCAGAACAGGCATGAAGCCAACCTGGATACAGGTCAGAATGGCTCTTTTTCTCCTTTAAAAAGCACACACATCTTTATTGCCAGCTGCCCAGGTTGTCATGACTACACTTGATGTGCACACTGTTTCTCCAGAGACATCCATATTGCAGCAGTAATTCAGAACAAGCAATACAGTCAGCCCAGAGCTTTGTAACATAATATTAAGGTGTTTGTTCTCCAAATGTTTTATCTGTTATGAAATCTTTCTCCGTCCATGCATTTATTTAAGTGAATGTTGTGATTTTCATTATCGATTTTGTGGTGCTGGACCTAAAATTTGTTTACCTAGGCCTCATACATTCTAGGCCCAAGCAACAAAAAAACACACAGCTTTTTGTAGATCAGTGTTTAGCAGACATTCCGTTTTTTCTGACTACCATTAAATCAGCTGCACTTTAATTGTCCTGCCAATCAAATATAAACAAGTAGCTATGGTGACGTCACCAGTAAATTATCCAAATTAGTATCATCGAAGGTTCAAACCTTCCTTCGGTAATCTGTTCCAAACCTTCGAAAGCCAAAATGTACCCTTCATTGCAGCCCTACCCATGTGACATGCATGTCACAAGTGATATCGGCACCAGCAAAATGAAGGTGTATGAGGTGCACTGTTATGAAACAGTGTTTACATGGGTGAGTGAAATGTGCTGCGTCATGTCAGTTTGAGAAGACAGCACCAATAACATGCATCAACCAAGAGTTTTCCAGAGTTTTCCAGTGTCATATTGGATGAGCAACAGAATACAAACAGAGATGTTTAATAGGAGGGATGGCCTTGTCATCACTGTTGGGCTGTATACAGTGTTCTGTGTTCATAATTTCTCCAGTGTCTTAAGACTATGTTGGCAGATAGCAGACACATGAGTTCTGTAAATAGCCATCCCTATAAAATCTCAAAACGTTTTGGACAAAAAAATTCTGTGGATGATTATGTCAGAATATAATGTTCATTCCAAGAGGTTCCGGGCAGCATTTGTTTCATAGCACTGACTGATTCCAAAGATGGTGATGTCTTCAGCAGTGATAAGTCTAATCATGTAAACCTGTGTACCTCAAAAAAAAAACCCAAAAAACCAAAAAAAAAACTTTGAGGTTAGTATGGCTGGTTTTATATGAAATAAGAATGATCATCTAATGTATGTACAGCTATCTATATATTTAATATAAACCTCATATACTGTGATAAGAGAAGTCTTTCCAATCACTAGGTATTAAGATCCTTCAAAGGAATAAGCAATATGTATTATAAATTATCCAATTAAATATGGTGTGCTACCGATTATCTGTGTGTCCTTCAGTGAATGCACTATCCCTCCTGTGCTGGAGAGTAGACTCCTACAGCCATTGAAATGATGTAACTGTGCTACTCCAAAGCCCTGGCAGTCATAGAACAATTATTTTTGTGTCTGTATTGTATATAAAAGTTAAGTGATTCAAGTGACAACAGCACGGCATGGGTTGTCTGTTAACAAGCTCTTGTTCCTGATAAAATACAGTGCATAGCGTTCACTCATGAGTCTAAGTTATGGAAGAATAATATTCATTAAAATTGAACATTGTGGGATGCTTTTGAATCCCTTTTCCTAACCGCTATTGGTTTCATTACCAGCCTATGCTCCTGATTGGGGACATATGAATTGAGCTTCCAGTCCCTTTTGTGCATACTGTATAACCTACATATATCTGGAGAACAGCTAATTCAATTATGATGAAACCTGATTTGGACCTTCTTTAGCACAAGTTATTAGAATGATATAATGAGATATCTGTACTGTATGTCTGACTTTAAAAGACCACAAATCAAATTGTGATCAAAGTTGGTCATAAAATGTAATGAGAATGTCTCTTATACACCTTTCTGTGCATATATATTGACAGATCTCACAAGGATCTAATTTTCAAGATACTGATAGATATAATTTTATATTTATACCGGTGGGATGTACTGCATGTGGTGTATTTTTAATGAATTACCATGAGGTTTATTTTTCACTTAACCTTGTCTGTGTCTTTTCCTTCAAATAGCCCTCAAAAATGTACAGGCTGTGGGTTATAAACGGTGGGTTAAATGTCCCAAATCAACAAACCACGCAATAATCCACAACCAATACGTCCACCTCTGTGCACGTGGAAAAGTGCTCCAGTCCAGGTCAGGGTGGTTGTGCTGCAATGCTGTGCTGTGCAGTGATAGTGGTGCTCTGGGGTGGTTTGCCGGCTCCGTGGCTGCAGCTCTCTGGCTTCTATACCTCTGCAACACAAGACATGAACATAAACAAAACACAGCGCTCTGGCGCGTTAGTAACTTCAACGTGAGGGGCCGTACTTATGCAACTGTGTCCCCTTTGTACCACCAAACTCCTCCCTGCAATCATCCCAGCGCCATGGTTTAACCAATCTCTGCCTGACCCGTATCTGATTGCAATGGAGTTGTGTAGAGTACTTGCAGTTACGCACTTTCCCTAAGATGGCCGACTTCCGGTTTCCACCTACTGTCGAGTCCGCCAGTCGCGGGGAAAACATGCAACCAACCTTTTCTGGTCGGGAGGGAGATTTACAGCTTAAACACCTTCGCTCTCTGTCACAGTTCTTTACAAAATACTAGGCTTAACCTAATGAAACATTACAGGAGAAGAAAATAAGTAGCTTTTATTTTCAGATTGGACTGGAGCCGATTAGTGCAGGCTATATAACACTCAAAACTCCTTTCCCCTCCCACAAACACCCTCTCCCCTAGTGCACAGCAGGCGGGAGACCAAATGCCTATTCTTCAGTGAATCATTTGTGAAGCAGTGCCTTCCGGGTGAGGGCCTCGGATTCGTATTCATATGTGCTGGGAGCCAGCTGCTGCAAGCTGTTTATTATTAAGGGCTAATGTAAATGAACTGTGAGGCATAGGGTGTCAGGTGAGCATTCTTTATATTAAAAAGAACCACCAGGAGTGCATAGCAGAACTGCAACTAAAGGCAGTATCCCTACCATCCTATGGTTTACTACAAAAGACTAGCTTGATGAATAATGATGCTTAAAGGGTTGCTTAAAGAGTTTATAGCTAAAGAAGTAATTTCATAAATCTTACCTGTTTAGCACTTCCACATGCTATGTCGGTCTGATCTGATTCAAACATTCAAAATCCTAAAAGGTATAGACAATGTCGACCCAGGGGATTTTTTTGACCTGAAAAAAGAAACAAGGACCAGGGGTCACAAATGGAGATTAGATAAAGGGGCATTCAGAACAGAAAATAGGAGGCACTTTTCTACACAGAGAATTGAGGGTCTGGAACCAACTCCCCAGTAATGTTGTTGAAGCCGACACCCTGGGATCCTTCAAGAAGCTGCTTGATGAGATTCTGGGATCAATAAGCTACTAACAACCAAACGAGCAAGATGGGCCAAATAGCCTCCTCTCGTTTGTAAACTTTCTTATGTTCTTATGTCATGCATGTATTTTTTCAAATACAGTGCGTCTACCATAGTAATTTAAAGAAAGCTCTGTTTGCATGCTTTACTTTCAGGTAGTCTTGCACTTACAGTTATTTCACCTAGACAGAGAAATTGTCCACACCCCTTCAACGCCTGCTTTTCTGTCATTAACCATCCAGCTGTTTCCATTAGTTACTGACATGCTTTGCAGCCAGTGACATACATTGCCACTGAAGACATTGCTAACCTGTTATTGTACCAGATGTACATTAAATGTAAATTTCATAGTTTAAAACAGTGGTAATTCTTCATTTAACAAGAGATTAGACAATGGCCTAATATATAAATATAGGCTCTGCCCATAATAATAAATACAAATAGGCAGCAGTTACACATTAAACTGATAATACATTAAACATAAGAAAAACAAATGAAGTGGTACAAGGAATCAATAGAAATGTATTGGTTAAATGATCAGTTGGAATAATCAGAAGCCTTTAAATCATCCTGCAACAGGAATAAAATGTTTTAATGTCAAAATGATGGCACCGATTGATTACCTCTGACATTAAATAATACATTGGATACACAATTATCTCTGCCAGTCCCAAGAGACATATTTATGATTGTTTTTATTTAGTGCCCCTTGGAATCCCAAAGCAACATCCGTTTTAATTTCATAGTCCAGTGCTTCCATGTCAGCGCAGCTATATTGAGAAGAGTTCATCTGTCAGAATCAGGGGGAACAAGTAACTGTCTGTCTGTATGTCTGTCTATTTGTGGTTTGATCTATTAGATATATCTTGTTATCCAAACACAAAAAAAGGAATATATAAAACAGAATCATTGTTTAAAAAAAGTTAAACTATTCTCGGTGGTGTAACTGGCATACAGACTTCCATATTCCATTCATTACTCTTCGTTTAAAAATGATATTCCCTACCTTCTGTTCTGAACTTTTACTTCGCTTCCCATTGTGCACTCTGGTTTTACTTTCTGTAGAATTTGCACCTCAATATGTCTATCAGTACACCATGTATTCCTGGAACTGGTCTAGTTGTCCTTACTTTGTGCAATAATAACTTGTTTGTTATGATCAGCCATGTGTTTTTAAGCAATGCCCAGATACCAGAACCTGTCTTCTTGATTTTCCCATGTGGGCTCTGAGAGATAAGAAATGTCTGACTAATAAAGGATTAAAAATAGGTTGCGCATTTATAAGACAGGATATACTTTTATAAACAGTACATATGTGCAGAAGAAATGCATATCTTTCTGATTCATTTTTATCTATCAATATTTTTTGGCAACATCCTCTGTTTCATGTTTGATAGTTTTAGCAAAGTTTCAAAATCACAAACTATTCATAAGAACTGTGAGGTGACCTTCCTGAACCAAGAGTGCAAGCTGTTGCACTTTCGGTTTTGGCTTGCCAAATGAGTGTATGTTTTAAATATTGGAGCAGTGCAACAATGTATTTTCAGGAAGGGATGTAAACCTTCACATAGGATACTGCCATAAAATAAATGTAGAATCCTCTTTTGCAGAATTTAAAAAAAACTATAATCCCCTGTGGTGTAACCAGAGGCATTGATCATCTTTATCTCCGGCAGCTGCTTTGATGGTAAAAATAAGGCTCGAGTTTTGGTTTGCAGGTTTTATGTACTTTATTTTCTAAATTGCAAGTCTTAACTGTCGTATATGGATTCATGGACTTCTAACTAATTAAATAGTTACTGAAATCTATTGATACATCCAACATGTATTGACGGTTATAAGACTAATCACATAGCAATTTGAGACATTGCTGTGAGAGATATTGGACACATCTGATCTGACCTCTCTTGCGTGACTAATTAAAGGCCATATATTATATTTATATAATTATTACTCTATCTCTGATTCAATCAATCAGTGTTCAATTATTACTCTATCTCTGATTTTCTCCCAGTTTGGAATGCCTAATCGCTTTGCCCCTCACTGCAGCAATTCCCCACATGGCTCAGGAGATCCGAAGGTTCAGTGGGCGTCCTCTGATCCCACGACCAATCCAGATTCCTTTTTTACCCAGGAACTCGAGCGCAGATATGAGCGAGCCCTGCCAGGCCAGCCCTGCAGGTGTCCGCCTTTGAACTCACTGGGCACCTGACTAGCAGGGTTTGCTGTAGCGTGATGAGGAGAAACAGCCCCAGACAGTTTCTTCCCTAACCCCCGGGAGTGCCAGAGCCAATGCGATGCTCCCTTCGGCGTCCCCAGCAAAGATCAGCCTACTTCACACAGTCAAGACGCGAACCTGCGCTGTATGACTCACCCTGCGCACCACACGGCTGCACTTCTAAACCAGGAAAGTCCAGTTTCTATAATTTTCTATAAAGGAAACCCTTATTTCAACATTTAGCTACCTGGTGTTATGAAACAATTCGATTGGACCTTAATATGTCTATCTAGAGTATCTACCAACTGCAGTGTGTGTCCACTTTATAAGTAACCAAGAGAAAATAGGGTAGGCACATTAAAATACAAATACAATGACCCATGTGACATGTCTCAGTGTCAGTCATCCACTAAATTTAGGTAGCGAGCAAGCTATATCAGCCAGAAATGTGTCCCTATACTATAGCTTCCTACACTATAGTTTCCTAAAGTAGTTTCTGTAGTGTACTATTGAAAATATATTTTGTGGACAGTACTATCATGCGCACCCATATTTTTAAGGGTGATGAATAGGGATGCTTGCAGTGCATCGAAGTGTGTTATCTATTTGTTTTTCAAAGTCGGCATGTGCAGCAAATCTGTAGCTCAAACACATGCAGAGGTATAGACTCCACACATGTGTTTTACTAGAGCCCTGGTGAACACAAGATAAATTCAGGATGAGATACTTCTAAAACTTTAAAAGCATCGTAGCATATTTTGCTGAACAAAATCCAAGTATGTTATTGATGGGTCGGGGAGTTGGCCAGTCTGGAAGGCGGCGAGTCTCTGTTGCAAGAACGTATTGACCCGGAAGGTAAACAATGTAGCAGCCGCTGATTGTAAGGCAGCTGCATTAGTTTACCAAGGGGTCATGCGTGACAGCATAAAAAGGGGACAGTGACTTGTAATCAGTTCCTTCGCTTGGTTTTCAGAGACGCATGGAACTGGAAGGACCGGGAGAGTTCCCAAAACTAAATAATAAATATTCGTGAGTGTTTTGTTTGTTTGTAGCACTGTTAGTAATTGTCTTTTGTTTGTGAATTCACTAGACGGCTAACACGTCTCCGGAGCTGTCGCCTTGGGCCAGCACTACCCGGAACAACACCACCACAGTCACTGTTATTTGTTATCACCCACCTTGAGAACTACTGCACGCACCCGGACCGGTGATTTGTGTCAATAGTATTGTGGGAGCGGATAATGTGTTATTTGTTTGTGTTTAGAAATAGTTATCATTTTCCTGCCGAGCTTTACACCAGGGGTGTATTGGCGGAGGATTATTGTTTGGTCGCCAGACCAGGATTTTTGTAAAAATAAAAAGAACATTTTCCAAAAATTGGATTACAGTTTTCACGTGAGATTGTTTCTGCACTGCATCACCACTGCATCTGGTCTTAATCAGCAGCCACTTTGCCAAAGTATGTCACAGATTTCTAGTACTAGGTAGTTTACTAGTAGCCCACTGTATTACTGTTTGCTGGTATGTGAAGTATGAAATGGATTGTCGAGTACTGAACCAATACTGGGCTAGCTGAAACTGTGTGCATTATTCATAGAAGCGTGTAATACAACAAACATATTAGGAAATATGTAGAATACATTGGAATTACTCTGAAAATTATGGAAGAATGATTTATATAGGACAGCCTCTCCTTTTCCTCCATATGAAACCTTCTGCACTTGTATTGAATCTATGCAGTGTTTTCCGAAAACGTGGAACTACCTGCCTTGGTTGGAAAGCATGATTTTTTTTTTACTATGGGAGTGAAAACTAATGCTGTGCTCCACATCTGCCCAAGGAGTTTGGCTCATGTATCATCATTGATTTTTGAATGTGCACAGCTTTCTCGATATATAGACCCTACTGCGATATGGACAGCACAGGATACAGCAAGGTAAAGTAATGTGTTTCTTAGGGAAATCAGGGTTTTCCAGTCATTCACTCACATAGCTATTAACCATTTGGTATGATTGTGATTGGCAGTGGTGGTTCAGTGATTGTAAAGCAAAATGTGAAGGCTGCCTTTCATTTCCTTACATTGTCATGACTAGGGATGCACCGAATCCAAGTTTTTGGGATTCGGCCAAATACCGAATCCATCTCAAAAGATTCGTCCGAATACCGAATCTACAAAAACTGTCAAGAAAACTGAAGGAAACTGTTGAATGAAAAACAACCTAGCAGCTACTAACAAGGGACATGTACAGTCTATAGTTTTGAGCCTTTTAGTTATTATATTACCGAATGGAAATATATCACTGAATAAGATTTCAGTTTGAAACTTACACAATTTACCGATAGCCCCCTCCCCCCACAACAGATAAATACACAACCGTTTACTTTACCTTTACAAGAAAGAAGAGCTGCATCTTTGCCATAACCCACTATTTTCTTTAATGATGTTTCAACCTGTGTCACCTGATCTGAGAGTAGGGTTGCCAACAGGCTCCAGAATCTCGGGACACTAAGGCAGGTCAGGTTTTGTAACTCACCTCTCTGAACTGCAGTGTATTCAGTAAAGTGAGTGTGAATTGTGCGAACTGTCGCTAAATTAATTGAATTGTTTTACTTAATTGTTACCAAAAGCACACACCTGCCTGCGAGGATTGTTTCCATCAATCAGACCTATACAGCAGCAGATTGGCTTTCTGAGTCTCTGACTGGGAGTGACTGTGTGAAGCAAGAAATATTAAACAAATAGAAACTTTACCTGCTACCACAAGGTTAAAGGAAAGAGTGCAGGTGAGTGCAAAGCTATCTATAATAATGGTGTTGCGCTATTTTGATAGATATTGTTTACTGTATAAAAAAATTCAAGCAATACGATTACTCGTTGTTACAAGGCTCTCTGGTTAAAATCACCACCACAATTAAACAATTAAATACATTTAATAAACGGCTCAAGCAATTCACACTCACTTTTCATGTCGAATAAATTGCAGTTTAGAGAGGTGAGTTAAAAAATCTGACCTGCCTTAAAGTGCCTGAGATTCTTGAGCCTGTTGACAACCCTGTCAGAGCTATGAGGAAAAAAATGACTGAGGAGTGACTTGAATCTCCCTGCGAAATAAAACACATGTTGATTTAAATGCACCGTGTGTGTAACACATATCAAATAGGCTACGAAATAGTTAAATATATTTTAATAAAACACAGCAGTTCCCAAATGGTTCAACTTTTTATTGGCACATTGCAATAACGTAAAATTTAATTTACTAAATCATATTGTTCAACAATGTCTTGCACATCTGACAGTTGTAAAGTTACAAAAAATATATATTTCTGTGCACTGATGTATATATATTTTTTTATCTCAGTATGATCTCTAACACATTTGACAGACAAAGCAACAAAGCAGTTACTATATATTACAGGTTTACTGCATAACTTTACTCCATGAAAAGCGTGATGTGAATGTGCTGCTGCATACAGGGGTATGTTTGCATTCGCCAGCTGCCGTGTTTAGTGCGTGCGCCACCAGTAATTTAGGGAGTTGAGAGCTGTGACAGAGTTCATCGAATGTGTTCTTGTTATTAAATAAAACAGCTATTTGTGTCTTATTTAAAGAAGAACTGCACACATTGGAGGGATGTATTAAAATGGAAGTGTGTCTGGGCAGAAATAGGATTCAAATGAATCCGAACCCTGCTCAAAAAGTAGGTATTCGGGCCGAATCCGAAACCGAATCCTGGATTCGGTGCATAACTAGTCATGACCAACATAGACTGGCTTTGTGATAACCCTCCACAGAGACATCTGTCATGATTGTCCCATAGGGTCTAAATTGGATTGCGTGCAATTCAGAAGGCATGGAAGGTGTGAGAATTCCCTACTAGGCTATTAGAACCCCTCTTGGTCAATGGTTAGAAGAAATGATGCACTAATACAGGGGAATTTGGTACCATGTTGCATTTCTGATACCTTAGGGGACCTAGACCCCATACCCAATCATTTCCAAACTGTCATAGCTAAAAGATGTAGCTTTCAATACTGCTCAATTGTGCCCGACTTTTCTCGAATTACTCTGTTGATGTCTGTGCCATGGTCTTGCCCTGTCCAGCCCATCCTGGTCAATGCTTGACCTGTTGTTCAGCGGCTCCTTGAGGCACCATCCTAATTCCTCATTTCCTCCCTGTTGACCTTGGGTAAGGCAGGAATAGGCCTCAAAGTCTGGGGACTCAATTATGAATTCCCTCCCATCTCTCAGCTATTGACTGGGGGCTCCCCAAGGATCAATGCAGCAGATTATGATAAACTGTAATGAAGTGCCTTTTCACTGGTTAGCAGCTAAGCAGGCAGTTGTTTTCTGTAACTGTCTTGGGGCCGCCAGTTGCTCTGTAACCACAGTCTCACTACAGAGTATAGTATCATACATGGATACAGGTTTATGCCAACATCTGGGTTGCACTTATAATACAGGACGTCCCTTATGTTATTGAACTAATCTCTGGCTCTTATTGAATCAATACGGGAAGCCGTGTCTCGTATCATTTGTCAAATTCTATTTTCAGACATGTGGGAAACATCTTTTGATTTTCTACCCTCCTCCAAGTAAAATGTATTAGGCTGTGTTCACACTGGGACCATTTAGAGGGTTTGGTCCGCCCTCGGTACAGTTTGATATGAAGTGTGAACAACAAAGTCTGCTTGGGAAACGAACCAGGTGGTCTTGGTCCGTTTGGCAAATGCACTGAGTCTGGTTCACTTGCTAAACGTCAATGTGAACAACTGCTGGGCTCTGCCCTTTTGCATATAGGAAACAAACTATGCAAAGTAACCTGACTTGGAAGTAAACATTTAGTTAATATTCTGAGGAAACAAGTGAAGCAAAAAACAATAAATGTCTCGGGGAACTACATTAGGGTTTCCTGACATCCCGGGAAAACTACGATTGTCTCAGTTTTCAGCCCTCATTTTTTGTCCTGGTCAGAAACCGTCAAATTGTTAATCTTCCCGGTTTTGCGATTGTATTTATTTATTTATTTTTTTAAGTACAAAACTATATCAGCGTTCTCAGCAAGTTAATAGCAGAGTAATGTATTAGGTTGTGTGTTAGCGCCATTCAAAAATAAACAACTTTATGGATTATTTGTTTAATCATTCTGCTTATCTGTATACCAGATGTTTAAATGGTAATAGCTGATCTATTTTTAAATCAGTCTTTTTGTATATTCAACATGTTTTGACTAGATGACAATATAAAGAAAATACAGTAATGAGTTGTTATGATCTGCAATAAATTCACCTGATCTTTAATTTTTACCTGTAATTTTTGTTAACTGCTTCAGAGTTGCTACGGTGTCAGTGAATTGAAGAAAAAAAAAAGTTTTTGTTTTTCACTGTGGAAATCTGTTCATCTTAAACTACATGGACAGTGTGAGAAACTGACAATTTTATCAGACACCAAAATCCAAGCTGAACTGGACAAAACTCAGTCTTTTCTCAAATTACTTTGTTTAATGACATTAGGAGAACTGTGCAGAATTGCATAAACTGCATTCTCCTACTGTAGGCATTTCAAGATATGTATTCATTAAATTAGCCCCAGAGTACTTTCTTCCACAGCAATCTGTAAGAATCTAAAACATATTTAAAAAACGGAGCAACACATCAATAGCTGCCATCTTTCAAGATACCTTGAAACACACCATATGAACAAACCTAGGGCACCTGAAACCTGCATTGTGAGCACAAACGAATTCGGTCCTGAAAAAAAATGGAAAAGGACCAAAAAAAAAAAACTTTAGCTGACATCCAAACGAACTCGGTCCTTTTGCTCGCAGATAAGTGTGAACAGCAAGCACATTGACACCATGTTTCAAATGAAACAAACCAGACCGAGTACGTTTGAAACTGACCCAATGTGAATGCAGCCTTACTTTCAAGCACCCTGGGGTTCCTTGTTAAAATATAAAAACTTGTTAATTTTTAAACATGATATTTTCCTATCTGAGCACTGGTCTGAAACATTGAATATGAAGAAAATATACAATGCAAGTTGTACACGTGAAATCTAAACAGTATCTAATACTAGCCTGTTGTCCTATATAATCTATTTGCATTATTTATGTTTTGCATATGTCATAACCACATCACACATGTAACCAAAAGCAATTTAGAAATATGTATTAAAACAATATTAACACTCAATCTTGGCACAGCCTCCTCTTCAGTTTAGACCACAATCCCGTTTAAACCAGGGTCTTATGTGAAGCCAGATCCATTTATTTTGTCTGCAGAAAATATTCTGCACGAAACAGTGAGTTGAAGGAGATGTCAAATTCACTATCTATGGTACAGTAAATGGGATCTCAGTGGAGATAACTTTATGGCTGGTTAAGCGTGTGAGGAAATAAAGCTACTCCCGAGTGGACAACCAAAACCTTGTCGATACTAGTGACAGCGAGACATTTTTTTAGAGTTACACACAACCAGCCCTAAAGGTATAGCACTTATGCTATACACTTATGTTTGCAAGATTCCTTGATAAGTCAGTTTTGTTGACATAGGGTGTAATTCGCACCGTAGAAAAATGGGACCGGATATCAGTGAAGTAAAAATGAAAAACACAAAGTTTAACACCATATAGACATTTTTGCCTGTTCATAGGCTTTTCAAATCAACTATTTAAGGGATGTGGCCTTGGAGAGAGAACAACCAATCCAAGGACTTAAAAGATAGAGCTATGAAGAGAGGCTGAAAAAGCTGAATCTATTTAGCCTGGAACAAAGAAGGATTAGGGGGTAAGTTTTTACAATTTTGAAAGGTTAACCCTAACCAATGCTATAACCATAGCACAGAAACCAGGACCAGAATACACAGTTGGAAATGAAGTAGAAATAGACTCAGAGGGTATGGAATGGGCTACCTTGCCATTTTGTTGATGCTAAAATCACTGGGATCCTTAAGACCCAACTTGAGAAAGTTTTGAGATCAATCAGCTTCTGGGAACCGGATAAGCATAGATGGGCTGAATGACCTCCTCGCATTTGTACATTTTCTAATGTCAGTTAAATCAGTGGATTACAGGATGTGAACTTAGTCAGTATGTAGTAGGATAGAATTTATATTATACAACAGTGGAACTGACTGCCCCACCTCCTTCTGTAAGTGTTCTAAAATTGTCTTGAACTATGTATTATTCATCTTGGTCAGGTTGTATTATGCACAGATCTTTATGTGAACTCTTTTCCAATATGAGGGAGGGAGAAGCAACCTACTCTTGCACAGACTAGGTCTGTACATAGCTTTACACAATCTGAAAACATGGGGGGCGTTTAATGGCTTCTTACTGGATCTCCCATGAATAAAACCCCAGCACCGGTTTAGGTCAAGTAGTTTAGGGCTCATGTACCTGTAAATGCTGGTTCTTGCTTAAATGACTTCTCTGGCACCTCATTTGAATCCATTTGATACATCTTTCACTTACTCTTTGAGAGAGTCCCAGTGCATGCTAAGCACTATGGGTATCATTTATGAAAGGTCGCTAAACTTTATGGTGTACCATAATTACCATTAGTGTGCACGTTCATGATTTCTGTATTTAGTATTGCAATTTTATTCATTATGGCATAATGAGATGAGCTGTATTCACATGGTATTTACGAAAGGATGTTAATTTTAGTGCGTGCATTAAAGTGATCATTTATTAGTGCGTCTGGAAACCAGGCTTTACCACTGATAGGCACGCTATTTAAATCTCTTTCTGGCCTGAAAACTAGTGATGTACAGTTTGATTCTTTTTATTGACTCGATTCGTTTGATTCATTCAGATTAGTAAATCAAGTCAACAGATTTGTTCGTTTGATTCACTGATTCACACATGCGAAATAAATACATCGTGCTGAATTACTTTATTATGAAAATATGTTTGAATGGAAAATGTCCAGAAATGATTGACCATTGATTGTAGTTGTGTTTACACATGAAATGGTATACAGTTCAAATAAAATAAATACTACATTTTAATAAAAATCCTTAAACTATGTAATTCAACTTTAACTGCAGCCCGCAAATAACCTGCAATTTACACACAAAAAAGTAACAGCTATAGTGTATGAAATTAAGAAGTAATATTCAATTTCTTACTTTCCTTTTTATAGAGGATTATACAGAGAGGATCACACATATAGCAATAATGTGTCATTTATTCTGCCAGTTGCAATTAAGTACGTAAAGATCTTTTTGCATGTGTCTGTCGCGGGAGCGAGCGATACTTCCAGGGTTCCTGATACATTTCAAACTACCTTGTATTCGTATTGTAACAGCAGGGCAGCCGCAAACACAAACGACCGGCGAAAATATGGACTTTATAATGAACTGGGGATGGGGTTGGGAATTTGCTGTGTTGGTGTGGTTGTGTACTGTTGTGTTTCGTTCTGCGCTGTTGTGAATGTGTTTCGCCGGCTAATCGCTCTCCCTCTTTCCTTGAGCAGTCTGCCTGCCTGTCAGTTTATATGTTGTAACAAACTTACCTAGCGTACAATAACCAAACACCTAGGCCATAAGTGTATACTAGCACCGAGCATAAAACATTCAATACCACAGTCCCAGCAGGTAAATCAGTACAGCAAAAAACAAGGATTTCACGAGAACCAAGGGAGTAAATTTTAAACAGGATAGGTTTATTATATCTATTTGTATATAGTACTAAGAGCAGGTGTACCCTGGAGTAATCAGAACACTAAGTCTTAAGTAAGAGCAGAAATCCAGCAAATATCAACCCTGACTCAGTGGTAAGCAAACTAAACATCCAGGTTGGTAGAACAAACAATATCAAGTAAAACTATTAGTAGAAGAAACTACCCAGTATATTTCTAGATAACCCTTCAAGGAGCACACCAACACTGCAATGCTAATCACATAAACATGGCAATTGGAAAAGACAAACATTATATATATATATATATATATATTTTACAGGCTTGTAACCAGGAGGTCCCCGGTTCAAATCCCACCTCAGCCACTGACTCATTGTGCGACCGTGAGCAAGTCACTTAACCTCCTTGTGCTCCGTCTTTCGGGTGAGACGGAGTTGTAAGTGACTCTGCAGCTGATGCATAGTTCATACACCCTAATCTCTGTAAGTCACCTTGGATAAAGGCGTCTGCTAAATAAAAAAATATACTCATTACATGTACAGGCCTTTGTACCGATACATACCACACAATACTAATGTATAGCAAAACCATTAATAGTCTGCCTCGCTGTTGGAACTTGAGCAAACAAAAAAGAAAGAGAGGGAAGGAGACACCAAAAAAATACAGGCAAGCCAACCAATAATCAGGCTGTTCATTCTATGGCCCACGCAGTTGCAATAGTTATATACGCGTGTATGAGTATTTAAAAGTTTCAGTCCCGGGCTTGATATTAAAACGCACCCAGAAAAGTAACAAACCAAAACAAAACAAACCAATAAAGTTCTAGAAAAATAACACAACAATCCAGCAATCCCAACAAGAACGCTCTTCAAACAAAAACCCGAATGGCCATTCAAAAAATATTTGTAATCCGAGCTGCAGCAAAAAATAGAAAAGAATCGATCTCACTCGGTTGTGATGAATCCGTGTGCAAGTCCTCCACTTCATACAATGTTGGGAGTCACCACTTGCTTGTAAATGTTTTTCTCTCGTTCCGTTGTCCCGTAACAGCAGTAAAGTATCAAAGTAAATATAAATCAAACCAACTGGATGAAAATAGGACCCAAAACGGAAGTATTGCCCAACGCGAACTGAGCAGCGTGTGAGAATCGCTATTGCACCGGTATTAGTCGAACGCGCTATAGAAACTGGTAAAAACCAAACACTGTTGTTTGACATAACACTGACTAACTCTTTTTTTTCTGCCGTTTGAACAGGTTGCCTGTAAATTCTCTCTCTGTGTCCCTCTAATAACTCCCTATTTTTTCTCTCTTCTCCAAACAGACTTTCAAAACCTTTTTTATACCCTATTGGTCTCGAGCTTTCAAACAAAGGAAGCTCCGCCCACAATTACGGAAAACAGTCATGGCCAAAATACCTAAAAAGAATTAGTCTAGGACCATAGCGTTTTATCCCAAAAATAAAATGTACTCAGAACACGAACTAAAACAATAATTGCCCCAAGAGTTTATTTTTAAACCAGGCAAGGATATAGATTATATACACATATATGTATGGCGAAATATTAAGGAGCTAATTAAAAAACGCTGTCATGAAATAACTAGATTGCCTGGCCAGGCTTACTGGCATTCACTTAAGAATGCGCAGGTGCTACGCTTCTTGCAGCACATTGTGTGGCGTTTGCCACAATGTGTGTGTAGGGTTGGGGTGGGATACCGATGGGCCAATGGGTGATGAGTGGGCAGAGTCAGTGTCCATCAACAGGAGTGCTTCCTGCCAACTGAGGAATGTTGAGTTGGGAGTATAGTATGAGAGAGAGCGAGAGAAAGACATAAGAAAAGTGCAAAAAGATCCATTGAGACAAAAAGCAGTTCAATAAAAATAGCAGTTTTCACTGCTTTAAATGCACACTTATGTTTATTTGGATTCACACGTTCGCTGCCATTAAAATCTGTAGCTACTCATGTGTATAATACAACATGCCCTGCTAAAGCTCACTGGGAATTATATTACATTTCACACACACAGGGGGCAGGTTTACAGGATGTGAAAGTGGGCTTCTACCAGGTTACAGGCTTCCCCAATGTGATGGGTGCTATTGATTATACTCACATAGCACTGTCACCCGATCCGTGGAGCCTGCTCTGCACAGTAACAATGCCAATGTCAATGTAAGCCATCTCCACCTTTCATAATAAGCTACTGACCAAAAGATATGCCTGGACTGTTTGAGACTTTTTATATGAATGTGGTCATGTGTAGTCTCGGACATTATCGTGCGCATTAAATTATCACTCACAATACATGTAGTGTGCACGGTATGATTTACATGCGCGCTAACTCCAAATTTAGTGCCCTTTTGTAAATGAGGCCCTATGTGTAAAGATTATTTAAATATCACTTTAAAGAAACCACTTTATAAACATTGCACCCAATATGAACTATTCTTATATCGCTCAGTATGACTTGTCATGTGTAGAGTAAAAATAAAATATGCATAACAGCCTCATAAATTGATACTGGATTTCAGATTTGAATAAAAAATACACTTTCTTTTATTCATGAAGTATCTTCAGGCTTAAAGCTTTGGCATTTACTGCTGTGAGGTTTCTGGCACACACAAACTCTTTTTATTGATTGAAAGAACACAGAAATATTTTTCAATCAGCATATTTTTAATACAAAACAGTTTATGTAATTCTAGTTCATCTTATTTGTGCACTTTTGAAACTACTGTGTTATGATTACAAGACATGGTGAACTTTAATTTTCCTACAAACTGTAGAGATCAGCATTCTTCATATCATTCAGTATATGTATACGTACCGATAATAAGATTCCATGTGCTCCCATAGTGCCGTATAAATTTCAGTTTGACCTATGTTACGCCCTGTAGCAGGGCTGGGGCCATGCACATAAGGAGGGGGCTTCTGTAATTGTTTATTGTAAATACGAGTGTGGTGACTGTGTAAATAAGAATGGGATTGGGTTTAACCCTTTGACGTCTAAGCAGAATGACCATATATGGGCATGGATATGACCCCTTTGTGTCTTGTAGTCTGGCAACCTTAAATCAGAAATAAAAGCCAAATATAGCCACAGATCTTAGCCTTGCATAGCTGTTTACAATTATAGCATGCATTTTGTTGTGGAATGTTTCTTTTTTTTTTTTTTTATAAGCTGCCCCCAAAAAAATCATAACAAAATTTATAATAATAAGTACTATTTTTAAAAACTGCCAAGTTCAACCCCTTTCTAAGTTAGATATAGAAAATATATTAGTATGTTACAGGTGTACAATTTTATAAGGATTTCAAATTAAAAAAATCTGATTTTAAATATCTTCTACCGTTGAGGAGCTACATGATTTTGTCCGAGCCATGGTCTGTATGACAAAACGGCCCTATTTAGAGGCACTGACAGCTATTTTATGGAAGTAGTCCAGACTAAGCAAAATATGACAAGTATATTGCCAAATCATATGTAAAACCTTTTAACCATGAAATATATGAATAAATACTAGTAAAAAATGTAGTTTTTTATCAGTTGTTTTTATTAAATTATTCAATCATTTTGCATTATGAAGACAACAATCATATTTACATACAAACGTTATAGAATTCAATATGACCACAAATAATTTTTTTTAAAAAGTCTATAGAAAAACTTACTATAACAACAACAAAAAGTATACAGAAAAACAGGGAGGGATTATTTTCAGGATAGTAGATTTCACCCAGTATAGCAGACAGGTGTGGAAGTGGGACCTCTGTTTGTTAGTGGAGTAGCGCGAGCCGTCTTCACAGCACCCTTTATTTGATAGTTTTTTGTTTACTTTGCCTTTTGTACGCCGGGCAGAATGTCCCCCTTGAGCTAATATTGTTGGTAGCGTCACATGGGGTTCCTGTATGTTCTGTACTACATGTAAATAAAACCTGCGCGCCTGTGGGCCGTGTCACCTTCCAATCTCAGCTTCAATCAGCGATCACGGATCCACGTCATCCAAGTCATCCTTTTCAGCCACTGGTAGCTAGTTCCCTGTTACACACCTGTAAAGGGAATTTGAATTGTGGTTAGGCAGAGTAAATAAACAAACATACGTTTTTCTCCATACCTTACCTTATATCTCATACACAAATCTAAGGGACTATCTGGAAACTATTGAATCTGTGTAGCCCATCACAAAGAAGAATCGGTGGGGGGGGGGGGGGGGGGGGGGAGTTGACATACTGCAGTTAACCCTAACCAATAATTTAAGTGCAGTACAGAAACCAGGACAAGAGGACACAGCTGAGAATTAAGTGGAGGTAGACTTAGGACAGAGGGGAGGAGACACTTCTTCACACAGAGAGTGGTAACACTAGAATTACTTGGATCCTGTAGACCCAACTTGACAAAGTTCTGAGATCAGTCAGCTACTAGGAACCAGCCATTGTTAGATGGGTGGAATGGACTTCTTTCGTTCCTAAATCTTCTTATGTTATTACGGTGTATAGCACTATCCCTGTATTGCTACATGTAACAGATCATGTTGTGCTACCTGCAACTACACCAACACACAAACAGATATCTATATTGATTTTAAGTTAAGTCCAATAGATGTGGAGCCACATTTTCAACTAAATATTGAGATTTGTCCTAATGGATTTTCTTTCATTCTGATAACTGACAGCCATGACACGTTTCTTTGTAAATAAAATCTGTCATAGTGAATGGCTGAAATTTAACCATGCAATATTTAATACATGGTTAGAACACAAATCATAGGAAATCATACATCAATTTTAGCTACTGTAGTCTAATATGCAATCCCTAAATTACAATATCACCCAAAGGCCTCCTCCACTTATTCCACAGGTTAAAAGCAGAAGCAGTGGACAGATTTGTCTCAGTTTTTAGAGGGAAAAACCTGGACAGATGGTGAGTGGTTAAGCAATCTAGAAGGCTTTATTGAGATAAAAACTACCTCAAAATGCATAAGAATGTGTATTTTATTAGCCATATAGAGATGTGAGGTACCCAAAAAAATCACTTTCCAATCAGCCCGGACAAAAGACATAATGGTGGATTCTAGGATTGTTCAGAAATGTATGGCAAGGCTTTTTGTGCTGAAATGTATATTATTATTATTATTTATTTCTTAGCAGACGCCCTTATCCAGGGTGACTTACAATTGTTACAAGATATCACATTATACATTATTTCACATTATACAGATATCACATTATTTTACATACAATTACCCATTTATACAGTTGGGTTTTTACTGGAGCAATCTAGGTAAAGTACCTTCCTCAAGGGTACAACAGCAGTGTCCCCCACTGGGGATTGAACCCATAACCCTCCGGTCAAGAGTCCAGAGCCCTAACCACTACTCCACACTGCTGCCCTATATGTTTGGGGAGTTGTGCAATGGGTTGGTGCCAACTCTGACAGTGAGCATTGGGCCACACTCAAATTTGCTGTGCCCAGTATCCCCCTCACAGCCTGACAGGGACCAGATTAGACACTTGGCAATCTGGAGAACAGAACAGTGCAGGTGGAGCTGGATAAGTGCTTATTTTGGCAGTGCCACGGTGAGAAACTTTGTCTTTGAAGGTAATTGGCAGGTTCAAATGCTTTTTTTATATTAATTTGCTTTTGTTTGCAGCACCTTTTATTAAAGAGTAAGTAACTTGAAATGACTTTTTCTGACTCTTATTATTACTGCCCCTTACTTTTTTATGCTGTTTGCATTCATTCTTAGTGGTTTTTATTGCAATTGTTTATTTTTTATAAATCTGTATAACATGCTCTGACTACGAGTTCAGGAGCTTTAGTTCCAGTTGCCCTGACACAGACATCAGGAAAATAGACTAGATCACCTGAAGTATCTTAGTAAGCACGAGCGCCATCTAGTGCACATCAGTGTATTGCCAGAAAAACAAAAGAAACTTGCTCCACAGTGGAGGATGACTAGATATATCTATGGCAGACAACTAGAATTTAAGAGCAGCTCCTGGACTCATGTTGAATCACACAGAATAATTACAAACATCAAAACAGGTACAGAGACAGTCAAAAATTACTTCTTTCTCTTTAAACTTTACACACAGTCATTGTGACTTCCTTTCAGAATTCCAATACCACAAATATATGATATCATCAACGTACCTCTCAAATATGGAATTGATATGCACTTGTTACAACATATACTATATGCTAGTATATGCTTCCCTGGGATGAATATTAGATGTTAAAAGGTCTCTACTTGCAGCAGTAGGAGGTTATAAATTACAATTACAGCTCAAGAAGAAATCAAGCAGTACTAAAGAAATGTTGACAGATTGTTCAATAAGAAGTCATTACTAACGTCTGTATGCATGAAACTGATTGCAAATAAAAATGTGACTTAGCAGCCAAGATTAGGTGTGTGCAGCCACACGTTGCACTGTGCCCAGCCAAGTGTTAGAGGAAAGATTGCACAAAAAGATTAACAGAGTTCTGAAATGTGTCTACATTTCCTGAAGATTGTTTGTATACTATATTTATGTAGATTTCATATAAACAGTCATGTAATTCAGCCCCTCTTCCATTTAGAGTAGGCTGTGTAGAGCTGTATATTCCTGCTGTTAGCACACTGGGGCAAAGGTGGAATTGGAAAAGAAGGGCACAGGCGGTTTTATAAATAGCATGCACAATATTAGATTAATATTGTACAACACACATGCAAAATTACAAAGTATATAAAAAAAATGTTATGGAAAACGCTATTATTTATTTGTGTGTCAGGGTTAATGTTTTGCAGCTAGAAGTCATGATCTGCAACCTGACATCAAAGGGAATGCTGCATGTGTGAGAAAGAAATGTTAAAAAAAAAACAACTGTAAAATATGTATTTTACATAAACCAGGAGTTGGGATTTTATATATATATATATATATATATATATATATATATATATATATATATATATATATATATATATATATAGTTTTTGTTAAGGGCATTTTTTTTTGTTAATAATAATAATAATAATAATAATAATAATAATAATAATAATAGTGAATCACTACCTGGTTTTAGTTATAAAAACATATTTTCCAGCACCTAAAACCAATAACAGGAGATACATTAATTAAACCCATAACACACATGTCCCCTGATTACAGAATAAATAAAGAAGTAAAACAAAACAATAAAAAGGTCAATTTCCACAATAATTATTCCGTTGTTTCATTATGTTCTCATTTCGGTCCTTTTTGGGTGACCCCCCCTTCCAGAATCTGGCTAGGTCTTCAGTTAGAAGGTGTTCAGTATGTACATTATTTTGGACTGTATGGGACACTTCTAAGGTGAAAGTACCAAACTTATTCCAGTTTTGACTTAAACTGAGTTCAGAGATTTACATCTGTATTCTAACAAAACATAAGTGTTGCAACAAATCATTTCAACGTGACTATAAAAAAAGCTGTGATTGAACTAGAACTTTGTAGAATTTGATTGCAGGAGACTCATTCATCTGGAATTAACTCTGCCTTACTATTATCTGCTTCTGCCTGTGTGAGTGTGTGAGTCTTTCTCTTTCTCAAATGAAATCTGTGGCTGTATTAATTTAAGTCCAATCTTATCATAATAATAATTAATCAAATGGAATGCATTATTGAACAGAACTAATGCGTTTTCCAAGTGCAGCGATGTGAAGTCTGCTGTATATTTGTTTTTTCTGTCTCTCCTGCGTTGAAGTGGAATGCAATCTCATTCATATTTCAAAACCTACACTTTCTGTGCCCAGAGCTTAGCCCAAGGGTGAGAAAGATGTGTGCTCCAGTGCTCCAAATTAATCTACATATTTGTGTGACTAATATTCCACAGGAAGCACTGCTGGGGGGCTGAGCACAGGCTTATGATATATTAAGTCAGAAAAAAACAATATACTAAGCCTAAGTGAGGAATTTGTTTACTGCACTCTTACATAAGAAAATCTACAAATGAGAGGAGGTGGTTCAGTCCATCTATGCCCATCTAGCACCCATCTGTTAAACGTTATCCGTTTCTACCAATGTTACCGATGCAGAACGACTGGGTGGGAATTTTTTTCTTTAGTTTGCATTCTAAAATCAGGTTTCTGCAATGGTAGCCCATATAAAAGTTTACTACAGTAAATGTGCATGTTCATTTTGCAGTCAGTTTTCCCATGGTTATACTATGCATTTACTATGTATGTGTTTTGTCTGTATATGCTTTACCATACCTTGCTATGCTTACATATGCTATACCATGCTCTCACTGTGGTAAACCTTTATTAGTGGACTGCCACGACTGGCATGCATGATAAAAAATCTTTGCAGTCACCTTATCGTAGGTGCGTCCATCGCTCCCTCAGTTATATCTGCTCCCGTCTGCTTTTTCTAATACTCTATTCAATGAAAATCTTGCCATAACATATTTGTATTTAAAATTACCTACAGAATATACATACTACACATTACAATGGTAGATCGAAACCTTGGCCATTAGATATGAATACGTTCTGGTACCAGAGGAATATTGAATTAATCAAAACAATTGTTTAGATCAATTAAATTGACCCAACAGTGCTGTATATATGCAGTACCTATTGTACACTATGGATTTTTAGGTTAACAAGAGTCCAATAGACACGTTTTGCCTAGTGCCTTCTTCAGTGCACTAGCCTAAACCTCTTGTTTTACCTTAGAATTCTGATTGAGCTTTTTGATGTTATGACTGATGTACCTACAGTATAAATAGTACAAGACAATCTGGATATATAATAAATAAAATACAATCCAGTACATTAAATAAAAGAAGCAATAATGCATGGTAAAAGACACTAAAATGCAGTACTTCAGTAATACCACAATTTACTATTGTAGATTTAGACCATTATAGTACTCAACTAAACACTTTGACTGGATATTTTTTATAGCATTAACCTAAAGTGTTGGATTTTATTTCCATCCATAGACTACCATAAGGATCCAAATCACTGAAGCTACCCTTCTGTAGGAATCCTTGTATATATTATATATGTATCTCTATAATATGTATATTATTGACTATGTATATACTGAAATGAAAGTATGTTTTGCAAAACAAGAGAGTATTATATTCATACAGTCGGCATCGCCTAACCAGGATCCTGATAATCGAGATTGCCCCCCCCCCCCCCCCCCAATCCTTTTTTGTTCTAAACAAATAGATTCAGTTATTTCAACCTATCTATGTAACTCATTCCTTCAACGAATGTCTCACGGAAGCAGTCACAATAGAAGGGGCAATCGCTAAAGTATCCGAGTTATGTAGATCAGTTTACATCCAGTACTATTTTCTTTTTAGTGGAAGTGTAAAATAACATGAAAGAATTCTCATGATGATATAGTAAGTGTTCTCAAGATATTTTATTCAATAAGGTTTGTATCTGTTATCAACAACTTGAGTGGTATAAAACTAGTTTATTAATATAAATAAATACAACTAAAGTTAGTGTCTAATTTAAAAAGATACTGTGTACCTGAGTAAATGTGGCACACAATCACAAAGCAAAATTCATGAAGAAAAATACTTGGAAACTGTTTTGCCCTGTTCTGCAGCTGCATTCTGCACATAGAACGCAACATACAGTATTTCATGTATTTGCATGCAAAAAGAATGCTTTTTCATCTGCAGCTGTGGCATTCCGTGAATAATTTGTCTCACCAAAAACTGATGAAATTTGAAGTGCCATTACTGCCCTACGGGAAATTTACATGTTTTAATTTATATTATATTAAAATTCATCCTTAGATCATATCATTATCACATTATTAATATATTTCAAAATATATTATAAATCAAATGGCAATTCCATATAAACAAAATTGTATTACACTTATATTGCAATTTTATTAGCATGTCAATTCATTTTAATTTCAGTAATCACATTATTCACAGAATTTTAATTGCTTTTTAAATCAAATTGCAACATATTTCTATGTGATTAAAAACAACAGATTATTACAATTTATAAAATTACTAACCCATTGTGTTTATATTTTAACCTCAAAATAAAATATATTTAACAACCATTATATATAGTATTGATATATACAATATCATATTGCAAATTTGTTTTTATGGATGACATATCAACTTGCATATCAATTTTTTTGGGAATTTGCAAAAATGTTTCCGGACCAAGACAAAACTGCCCATACTGGCCATTAAAAGGAGTGCGATTTTCATAAAACCTACATCAAATTATTTCTCCCTTCCCATAGTCCACATATCACAAATAATCATCATTATAGCATTTTCCCTGTTTAATATATATATATATATATATATATATATATATATATATATATATATATATATATATATATATATCAGTAAAATCTAAAACAGACGAGCCGGCAGATATGAAATAGGAAACAACTCGAGCAATGTAAGACAAGGAAGCTCTATGGTCTCTGTGCCCCTCATGTGCAATTTAAGTAATCGTTGTAGTAGTAATAATAATAATAATAATAATTAAGCCGACACAATGGCAGTTGACTATCAGCTACCCTCTGGACTGGCCTGAACAGGACAGTTAATTCAACTTAAATAACACTCTTCATATGACACGTGTTACTTAAGGTGAATTCACTGCTCTGCCTGGGCTCGTTCGAGCATTCACACCCCCTAAACTGCATCTATATGTGTATGGAACATATATTACAATTAATGTATCGAAATAAAACTTGACCATGGCAGACCTCAAACCAGGGTCCCTACCAACTGTGCTATTGGAGATTGTGGATACAGCAGGCATTACATTATATTCCCTGGTGTATTTCCACCTAGTGTCTTCCAATTATATAAGCATTTTACAAATTATAAAAACATTTGCAAAGTTCCCTTTTATTGCAAAGTATTTCTCGCGTACTGTGGAACAGATCCATCTTCGACCAGCTGTCCAAATTGTAATTCAGACTGGTAACTTTATGATCATATGGAAACTGGTGATGTTTTCACGTCTTTACCTATAGAAAGATGTTTTTACAATTCACTGATGCAGCCAAACACATCATAAATTGGCAATAATCTTCTCGTACTGATGCAGTAAGTCATTTTTACAATGGATTATGTTTTGAAAATCTAGCACAAAAATGTTTATTTGTAAACTTGTGTGTTATTCGGAGGGCATGTGCAAGGGCTCTTCCCTCCTATTTCTTTTCTCCTAATAACATCTGCTAATCCCCTATTTAAACTCCAAGCAATGCACTTGCTCTCTGTCTTGAGTGTTTTGTTTTCCACCATCCCCCCTCCTCCCCCACTTTACTCCTCTGTTTGACCACTCCATCTCCGTAACTGCTGCTCCACCTCTGCACCAGTCTCCCTCTGGGGGTAAGTGAAGCTCACTTTCCAAACCTTAGAAGCCCAGCCGCCGCTGGCTTCGTCCTCCGCGAGGAAGGTTCTCCGAGAGTCAAGGGGGACCCCCAGCCAAATCTATGTGATACATTCATCTTCCCATTTTCTCACCTCTAGATCCCCCTTAGGGGAAGTATCGGTTGCTTCCCAGCCTTGGAGACTGAACGGTTGGCTCTAACCTCTGCGAGGGCGGCTCCCCACCAGCCAAGGGAAATCTCTTACTCTTCTCTAAGTTATAAAGCACATATCTCCTTGTGGCAATGTGCCCCGTCCCTGTGTGCATTTGTGTGCATTTGTGTGTATGCGTGCGTGTGTAAATGTTGGTGTATAGATTGGTACACGGGATATAAACGGGTCTGTGTTTCACGTGTATTTAAAAAGTGTAGATTTGTATTTAGGCACGAGGAGAGCACAAATCACTTCACGTGCTGGTTAAATGTAATATGTGAGCACGGGGTTGCACAGAATTAATTCACGTGCTGGGATTCAAGTGAATAATTAATTAGTAATTGAATCCCAGCACAATAGTATATATAGACGCACATTTCTTGCACTCAGGGTTAGGTGTTCAGAGAGTGGAGAACGGGTGAGAGAGAAGGAGAGTTAGAATCGTAATCGTAAATATAATAAGTGTTTTGTTTGTACTCACCGTGTTTGTTCGTCTCCGTTTCACCTGTGTGTTAGTGTTTAGTCGTTTTGTATGTCTGTTTATTTTGGCGCAAGTGCCGTGTCCTGTTTTTGTACTGTTAAACCTTTTTATTTTGTTAATAAACGCTGAGTGCAGCCATTGCACTCAGCTCATCATCACCACCGTCTCTGTCTGTGTATTCCTGTCTGGTCTGACGTCACCCACTCTGGCCGTCTTTGTGACACGTGGTGTCAGAAGTGGGATAGCCGCGCCTCCAAGCGTCAGACCAGGAGGGGTTTTGTTTAAAAAAAAATATATATATATATATATATATATAATGGCAGAAGAGGGACTGGTTCCTGGAGAATGCTGGGCTGGAGGCCCAGGCTCTGCCCATAGTCGTTCGGGCCCTGTGGATGATGGACAGTGAGAGATGGGAGGCCTATCAGCAGGAACACACCCCAAACACCTTGGAGGAAGGTGTGGAGTTTCTCCTCAGCTACCTGGAGGCAACGATAAACGGAACAGCAGCCCAGGTAGCAGGACCACCAGCAGAGGAGTACCTGCTGTCCCCATCTCCACCAGCAGAGGGTGAATGCCTGCTGGTTTTGCCTCCACAGCCCAAGCGGGAGGCAGAGACAGATAAAGAGGTGAAGGACAGGGAGGAGGAGTGCCGCCTAAGGGCCAGGCATCCACGGCGATGTAACAAGCCATCGCCGGGGTGCCTCCTCTGCGACCAGGATCACCTGTTCGCCCACTGTCCCTTCCGCAGTTATGGGGAGGAGCCTGAGCGTCCACAGCCCAAGCGGGAGGAGCCTGAGCGTCCACAGCCCAAGCGGGAGGAGCCTGAGCGTCCACAGCCCAAATGGGAGGAGCCTGAGCGTCCACAGCCCAAATGGGAGGAGCCTGAGCGTCCACAGCCCAAATGGGAGGAGCCTGAGCGTCCACAGCCCGAGCGGGAGGAGCCTGAGCGTCCACAGCCCAAATGGGAGGAGCCTGAGCGTCCACAGCCCAAGCGGGAGGAGCCCGAACGTCCTACGCCTGAGTGGGAGGAGCCCGAACGTCCTACGCCTGAGTGGGAGGAGCCCGAACGTCCTACGCCTGAGTGGGAGGAGCCCGAACGTCCTACGCCTGAGTGGGGGGAGCCCGAACGTCCACAGCCCAAAAGGGAGGAGTCGGTGCGTCCACAGCCCAAAAGGGAGGAGTTGGTGCGTCCACAGCCCAAAAGGGAGGAGTCGGTGCGTCCACAGCCCAAAAAGAGGGAAGTCGGGGCTTCCACAGCCGTAGGACCCAAGCTGCCAGCAGAGGGAGAATGCCTGCTGGTCCCACCTCCACCAGCAGAGGGTGAATACCTGCTGGTGCCGTCCCAAGAGCCAGAAGGGGAGGAGTTACAGGCTCAACCCCCTGAAAATTTTTGGGGGGGAGAAGGGCAGGATGCTGGTGTCCCCCAGCAGCCTCTAGATATGCTGTTGAAGGCAGCACGGCGCGCACATGCCCAGCCGCCACAGCAGAGGGAGCCAGCACCGCCACAGCCTCCCTCTGAGTGGCCAGCATCAGCCCCATCGCCTCTACCTCCGCCACCTCCACCAGCAGAGGGTGAATACCTGCTGGTTCCACCTCCACCAGCAGAGGGTGAATACCTGCTGGTTCCACCACCGCCAGGAGCAGAGGAGCTGGAGCTGCCTCTGCCTCCACCACCGCCAGGAGCAGAGGAGCTGGAGCTGCCTCTGCCTCCACCACCGCCAGGAGCAGAGGAGCAGGAGCTGCCTCTGCTGCCCGTACCTCCGCAGGGAGTACGGTGGCCGGAGCCCCAGAAAGGGGAGCTGCCGGCCACGAAGAAGGGGGAGGAGGTCTGGAGACCACCAACCCCAGCAGCAGTTTCGCTGCCGGAGATCGTGGGGGAGGTCAGGAGACCTGCTCCCACTGCAGCAGTTTCGCTGCCGGAGATCGTGGGGGAGGTCTGGAGACCTGCTCCCACTGCAGCAGTTTCGCTGCCGGAGATCGTGGGGGAGGTCCGGAGACCTGCTCCCACTGCAGCTTCTTCGCTGCCGGCAGTACTGTGGTCGGAGCCCCACCAAAGGGAGCTACCGGCTACAAAGACAGGGGGAGAGGTCAGGAGACCACTTTCCCCAGCAGCAGTTTCGCTGCAGGAGCAAACCAACAGGCTGTCAGCCGTGCCACTACCGGCAGGGGTGCTGACAGCATGGCCAGCCATGGGCCCACTGAAGCCTCCCTTCCCAGCCCGAGACTTTGTCCTGGACTGCTGGATTTTTAAGGGGGGAGGTGGCCGTTGAGGCCATGTGTGCTGCGCACAAGGGGGGGTATATGTGGCAATGTGCCCCGTCCCTGTGTGCATTTGTGTGTATGCGTGCGTGTGTAAATGTTGGTGTATAGATTGGTACACGGGATATAAACGGGTCTGTGTTTCACGTGTATTTAAAAAGTGTAGATTTGTATTTAGGCACGAGGAGAGCACAAATCACTTCACGTGCTGGTTAAATGTAATATGTGAGCACGGGGTTGCACAGAATTAATTCACGTGCTGGGATTCAAGTGAATAATTAATTAGTAATTGAATCCCAGCACAATAGTATATATAGACGCACATTTCTTGCACTCAGGGTTAGGTGTTCAGAGAGTGGAGAACGGGTGAGAGAGAAGGAGAGTTAAAATCGTAATCGTAAATATAATAAGTGTTTTGTTTGTACTCACCGTGTTTGTTCGTCTCCGTTTCACCTGTGTGTTAGTGTTTAGTCGTTTTGTATGTCTGTTTATTTTGGCGCAAGTGCCGTGTCCTGTTTTTGTACTGTTAAACCTTTTTATTTTGTTAATAAACGCTGAGTGCAGCCATTGCACTCAGCTCATCATCACCACCGTCTCTGTCTGTGTATTCCTGTCTGGTCTGATGTCACCCACTCTGGCCGTCTTTGTGACACTCCTATTATCGATTCTGAGGTCTCGTCCTCCTCGCAGCCCTCGATCATTTCCAGTGAATTAACACGAATGACTTGGAACTTGGATGGCGTATCACTTTTTAAATCCTCTCTTTATTCTGTTTGGCCAATTCAATTTCATATTAATGAAATCTCCACAGATTTGCGCAGGAAACACACCTTTTTAGCATCTTTGTGGTTTGGCGGTTATAACCCACGCATAGATACATTCTTAAGACCATTTGTTGATGAAACTGTAAAATTAGGCAATGAAGGGTTTATGTGGAAAAACCTTTTTACTCAGAATAATTTGATGAGCAGTGATCTATGTGACTCTGTCTTGCAGAATGCTATGATATGAATATGGATGTAGCTGGTGTGAGCACACTGGTGAAATGATTTCCAAGGGGCGTGTTTTTTAGTGTGCCAATCCTGCTGAATTTCCTAATGTACTTCAAACTCATGATTCCGTTGTTCACAATGCGTTGGATGCTTTCCATTTTGATCAGCCAGCTAAGGGAATTAAACCTCTGTCACCTTTAATGCTTATTTCTTGTTTTGATATGGTTGATGGCTTTGTTCCAGATTACATGCCTGCAGTGTTACTAGGTGTTAAACAAATAACATCTTTGTGGTTTGGCTCATGTTATCATGGGACACCATGAAATAGTAAGATAGCAGAGTGGATGATTTGCTACAGTTTTACACCTCCAGACAAACTAGCCAGGTACACAAGGACTAAAAGTTAGGAGATACTGGAAGGCAAATGAGTGGAGAAATGTCTTACTTTTTTATTCTCAGACTTCTCTATGTGGTAAATTAGAATGGAAGTATTATTTGTATTGGTCGATGTTGGTTAATTCTTTTTATGCTCTCTTTCAAGTGGAAATTCAATTTCCACAACTAGATGTGGCCCAGCAAATTCTCCAGTCTTTTGTTAAATTATTGGAAAGGAGCACATGTCCTTTAATGTGCACCTTTTGCTGCACATTTGTCGAAGTATCCATAATTGGGGACCTCTTTGGGCATGGTCTACTTGAATCTTACAATCATTACCTACTGTTGTTCTATTACGATGCCAAAGGAGTATCTATGCAGATATTTAAAAATGTTCGCCTGTTGAGAGATGTGCAATATAATAGTCACTTTTATTTTTGAACATGCCAACCAACAGTGCCAGATTTTAATGCATAAATTAATTAAGTATTTTATTCCTAAGCACAATTTGGCACATTTTACACAAATTAAATGACGTGGTCGACCTAACCCTGTTCCTATTTCCCTGTTCCAGACATACTTTAGAAGAGTATGACAGATTGAATCTATGTAATACACATTATTCATCAAAAAGCTATGCAAGGCAGATGAGAAAGGCAAATTATGCAATATGTTTCCATGGAAGATGTGCGTCTTTACTGGTATCACCAGTCCACTTTCCAGATAGAACAGATGTTGTTGTTGTCCTAAAGCTTTTACAGCTTGTAAAGAAATTCAGTGGAAGGTGGTAAAAGGATTCCATAAAATGTCCATTCTTATGTGAAGTGGAAGATACTGATGAGGAGATTGCAGTTTCACCTTTGTTTTTAGGTAAAAAATGTGTCTTAAGAAGATGAATGAAACTATGTATTATTATTATTATTATTATTATTATTATTATTATTATTTGTTTATTTTAGCAGACGCCTTTATCCAAGGCGACTTACAGAAACTAGGGTGTGGGAACTATGCATCAGCTGCAGAGTCACTTACAACAACATCTCACCCGAAAGACGGAGCACAAGGAGGTTATGTGACTTGGGCAGAGATTTGATCATCGCGGTTGATGTCATGGTCCGGATTTCATTTGCTACACCAATATGCTGTGGTCTCACCCGGGCTGGCTGTCTCCTGTGTCAAATAGCACTGCCATGACCACGATCACCCCTCTGTTCACGTCCACATCCAGCAACTTTCCCACCTTCTCCTGCCTGCCCCAGGTTTCAGCGCAATTTATAACATCAACCTTTTATGCATGAGTGACATTTGATTATAGATTGATAAATTGTGCAATTTGCATTTCCAAGTGTGAAATGTTTATTTACAGTTTTTCTCAGTTGCTAAAGCACAATTGAACACTCACAAAACAGTTAACACAAAAATCTAAACACATCACAAATTTGCAAAATCCATCGTACATTTGCAAAACTATGTGTATATGTCAAATCCATTCCCACACCTTGCAAAAAGGAGTACTCATATCAATACATTAAACACAAGGTGATATTACAATTAACCACTGAACCAAAATAAAATACTACTGTTTTTTAAACATATTGAAGTCAATACATCAACAGATATAAGTAAATATAGCAACATTGTTTGCAAAACTATCAATCCTATTATTATTTTGTGTTCATATTAGTTGTTCCTCTTTTTGTATTTAGATATACAATATAAGAAATAAATAACAGCAAAAGGCGTCAGTGTGAAAGCATTTATTTACAGTTTGCTAAAGAACGGGCAGTCTTAACATCATTCAGTATCATCACCACGGAGTCTCTCGTCTGCTGTGTCGTATCTAGCCTTGACAGGCTTCTGCCCCAATGTCATCACAGACACCCTCCAAGGCCTGGAGAAGTGTAACCCTGTCATAGGGGCGGTGATCATATACGTTCCATCTCCAACAGGAGAACAACTCCTCAATTGGGTTGAGGAAGGGGTAGTAGGGTGGAAGAAAATGTAAAGAAAAATCATCATGTTGCGCAAACCACTGCTGCACCCGCAGTGCACAGTGAAAGCCGACATTGTCCCATACAATGGCAACATTTGTGAGCTGTCCTTCTTCATTGTTTCTCTGGTTATCCACGTGGGGCTGAACAAGCTGAGTGCAAAGCAGGTCAAGAAATATAAGGAGTTGTTCATATTATATGGACCAATCACTGGATGGTGAGCAAGAACTCCACCTTGGCCTATAGCAGCACACATGGTGAGGTTTCCTCTGCGCTGTCCTGGTGTGTCCTCGGTGGCACGCTGTCCAATGATGTTCCTGCCCCACCGACGCCCTTTGTTCAAGTTGAAAAAAATAGCAAAAATCAGCTGTGCATTCAAATTGCACTGTCCCCAATAGCCACATAGAGTACCCCCCCCCCCCCCTCCAAACAGTATTACTTTGAAATGATGATTCATATATTTCCATGCAATATGGTACTGTATACAATACGACTGTCAGACTATTGCTTTGAAATTGCATGTAATCTTCTTATCAAAGGTTTCAACTTACTTGAACATACTGGTAACCCAATTCCTTTACTCTTTCACTGTTTCTCTCAAAGGGCACTCTGTAAATTTGTTTCACACTGAGGTCATGCTTTTTGATAACTCTGGCGATGGTTGACAAGCTCTGAACACCTTGGAACATTTCCTCATCTTCATTGATGCTGGTCTGAATCTCTCACAGGCGAATGTCATTTTTGGCCCATACCATATAAATTATTCCCGTCAAACGGCGACCACAGCCCCCACTGAGCTTTTCTTTCTATTCTAAACATTTGAGACAAAATACAATCCACAGGTATATCACAGTAATGCAGTATGTAAAGTAGAAATTGGGTACCTTTGTACAAGTAGCATTAATTTTGCTTGATTATTTTCAGTGTGATATGTATAATCGCTGCAACAGTAAAGCATGGCACATTTGGCTGGACCATTGTCCCAGCTTCCCTCATTGTCACACCCTGGTTGATGACATGATTAATAATTGTTGCACGCATTTAATTTGAAACAGTTTTACGCTGCGGTCTCACTCGCCGTGGCTCTCTATCTTGTCGGCACTGACATACAGCCATCATTTAAATTCCACAACGTCTGTAAATTGTTTACACGAATGAGTGTTGATTGTTGACAATTGCAGAGAATACCTTCATTTTGGGGACGAATCACTCAAATTAGAAACTTGTGTGTTAGCAATGCAATTGTATTAAGAGAGTTTGTTTAGCAATTTGCATTGTGCATGTTAATGAATGAAATGTACAGATAGTTTTGCAAATTAGGAAATGGTTTTGGTATTTGTGTTCGCTGTTTTGATGGTTGTGATAATAGTACTGGTAAATTTATGATAGCAATTGAGAAAAGTTGTAAAGTAATGAGCAGTAATTGTGAGCAGCAGCATACAGATATATGTGTTTTGAAAACAAGACACCCACATATAAAGCTAACTACTGTTAATTCACATGTGTTTATGTTTTGACTGAAATAGTTCAAAAAAACATTTTATTTTGGATGATGGGTTGAATTCATTATAACTTTGTGTTTGATGTATTGATGTGAGTATTATGTTTTGCAAGGTGTGTGAATAGACTTTGCAAGTATGTGATATACGTTTTGAAAATGAGTATCCAAAATTGTGCTTCAGCAACTGAGAAAAATTGTAATACAAAATTTTACAGAGCCACACAATAAATATGTTTTTGTACTAAATACTTTCTAAACAGGATTCAAAGCTATGATCTTAGAAACCGCGTGCATATATATATATATATATATATATATATATATATATATATATATATAAACAGATTTAAATATTTTTCAAGTTTCACAGGCCCTTGTGTTATTAGTTTTGATGTTGTGCAATAAGCATTTCTTAACATTTGCAACACGACAATACACCAGGAAGTGTATTTCTGTCTTAGAAAGATGATGATTCTTTTTTGTCCCTGGAATTTGACATATTTTGACAAATAGTATGATTGTAATGGAACCAGTCTGGCACTGGATTGGGATGTGCATGTCCACAATTCAAATAGTATGATTGTAATGGAACCAGGCTGGCACTGGATTGAGATGTGCATGTCCATAATTTGGTTTGGATTGTAATTCTACTTAAATGTTGGCATTATTGAACAACAGTGTGTCACAGAGCGTCTTTGTAATTGACATTTTTCATTTGCGTATCATCCGCCACATCCACCATCCAGTTTTCACCATGCTACAACAGTGTTGTGCAAATTATGAATCGCTCTGTATACTATACAATATCATGACATCAAAAATCTAGAGAAAAGAACCTTCCACTCTGGGTGCCAAAAGTAATTTATAAACATAGCCAATGTGTCTCCACTCCTTTATTTGACCTCTTGAAGTAGAATTTGGAATCATGGATGTAGTGCAGCATTGAAATATCTGGAAGGAGTGATCAGGAAATTGTGTCCATTACTAGCTGCAAACAAATACTGTACCATTAAAAATCAGAAGTGCCCTGTAGTGTTTTATGTACACTAAATGTATCTAGTGTAGCAGTGGATTTTTTGTCAGCTTCGCCAGTAAAAAACAAGACAGTTAAGAAGATGTTTCAGGATACTTTTAAGGTGAAATGACAGCGATTTTATTTATGCCAGATATACCCTTATACAAGTTTCCCATCATAAAAGCATATTAAAGTGTAAGAAAGCATAGTGAAAGCATGGTAAATGGATGTAGATGACAGGTAAAATGTACAGCTATTTCATTAGCTATAACCTCTTCAGTTACAGTTTACTTTTACTCTGTTGTCTCTGCTGGTTTGTTGAGTATTCCTGGAACCCTTTTAATTGGAACATTTTGTCACCTGGCTGTTTGTATGTGCTTACTCCAATCAGAGCCAATCAGATCAGCTTGATGACTTGAGGTTTAGGTTTCCTGATGCCTTCACACTCAAGTACTCTCTACCTATCATTAACATTTCTCTGTGATGCCGATCAGATTAGACAGGCTCATTTACAAGCACTCCCATTCACTAAAAGCTGCTCAGGCCCTCCCAAGAATTTCCACCTGGCTGCCCTAGTAAGTGTTCTACTCCAGCCCCAGACATGCGCTGTACAGTATCAGGCTGCATTAAAGGAGGTGGGTTTGAGTGGCACAGCAGTTAGTACTCGGGTCAGTGTGGCCCCCCCATTCTTCCTTGGATAAATCCCACAGATATTCACTCCCCAAGAGATTGATTATGTGAGTATTTTTCTGTGGCAACCTTCAGTCCCTACTTCGCCAGTTGTTAACATCACATCATTAAAAGTGTGGTTGTTTAGTCTTTTTTTTTTTGTTAAGCTGATTTTCAAAGATTTTACTGGGCTCCCATTTATTTATTTTTTTTGCACTAATATGCTCCTCACTTGCTCTCGTGAAGAAATTGACTATTTTCAATTGATCTCTGCCTGGTTTTGCTCAGGAGCACACAGTCAGATATTCATTCCTATGGTAATGAAGGGCATGCTCTTTAATTCCCCTTTGCTCTGCCAAAAAGGAGCAAACAGCAATATTAATGAAAATAGGTTGAAAGCAAAAAAGATATATTACACCCGAAAGGAAAACCACTTCAAGTAATTCTAATGCTTTGTGTAAATCACAGTTTGTGGTTTAATGGTTATTTTTTAACAACCAGGCATTTAAAGGTCGGTTCGGCTAGTTTTTTTCAATAGTATTATGCTATTCTCTCTAAGTTATATTAATTAGAGGCATCACTTTCATTCTCTGTGCAACTTTGGGACCCAGTATTTTGGGCCGTTTCATAATAATTCACCCCTTTTTTGCACGGAATGTCCAGTTAAAGGTTGGTTCCGATGGGTTTTTCATCAACATTATGTTATTCACCTACTTGTATTATTTGTGTCATTTTCATCTTCTTTGCACCTTCGGAAAGTTTTCCGGGTCCTTTTGGTGTTAAAAAAATGGTTCTGGACTGAAACGTGTTAATGGCAGCATGTTATTAATCGGTTCTTCATGCTAAAATATTCTTCTTAAGTGTGTGCAAACTTCTCTGCTGTTTTTTAAAGCAATTGTATAATTAAAATGCCATTCCAGGCCGTTCTGGCTCGTTACAGCTTTTACCCCATCCCAGCAACCAGTATGTTAAGGTAAGATGGGACCATACAAGGGGTTTAAAGCCATGCAGGGGTTTAAATGCAGCCTTTATTTTATTAATCATCGTTTAAAAACTTATGGGTAAATATTACAAGTGTAAGCCGGTTCACGCCCAGCCTCTGCCCTGTTACACTGGTGCTCTGATTTCAGAGTGGCTGCAGCAGATCGCCATGGTTTAAGCATGGAAGAGTGTACAGTGTGGTGTGATACACTGCAGTTTCAGATTCTGTCCCGTGTCATTGACATGAGATGAGGTTAAAAGTTATATAAACAGTACTGTGCAAAAGTTTTAGGCAGGTGTGAAAAAATGCTGTAAAGTAAGAATGCTTTCAAAAATAGACATGTTAATAGTTTATATTTATCAATTAACAAAATGCAAAGTGAGTGACCAGAAGAAAAATCTACATCAAACCAATATTTGGTGTGACCACCCTTTGCCTTCAAAACAGCATCAATTCTTCTAGGTACACTTGCACACAGTTTTTGAAGGAACTCGGCAGGTAGGTTGGCCCAAACATCTTGGAGAACTAACCACAGTTCTTCTGTGGATTTAGGCAGCCTCGGTTGCTTCTCTCTCTTCATATAATCCCAGACAGACTCGATGATGTTGAGATCAGGGCTCTGTGGGGGCCATACCATCACTTCCAGGACTCCTTGTTCTTCTTTACGCTGAAGATAGTTCTTAATGACTTTCGCTGTATGTTTGGGGTCGTTGTCATGCTGCAGAATAAATTTGGGGCCAATCAGATGCCTCTCTGATGGTATTGCATGATGGATAAGTATCTGCCTGTACTTCTCAGCATTGAGGAGACCATTAATTCTGACCAAATCTCCATTTGCAGAAATGCAGCCCCAAACTTGCAAGGAACCTCCACCATGCTTCACTGTTGCCTGCAGACACTCATTCATGTACCGCTCTCCAGCCCTTTGGCGAACAAACTGCCTTCTGCTACAGCCAAATATTTCAAATTTTGACTCATCAGTCCAGAGCACCTGCTGCCATTTTTCTGCACCCCAGTTCCTGTGTTTTCGTCCATAGTTGAGTCGCTTGGCCTTGTTTCCACGTCGGAGGTATGGCTTTTTGGCCGCAAGTCTTCCATGAAGGCCACTTCTGACCAGACTTCTCCGGACAGTAGATGGGTGTACCAGGGTCCCACTGTTTTCTGCCAATTCTGAGCTGATGGCACTGCTGGACATCTTCCGATTGCGAAGGGAAGTAAGCATGATGTGTCTTTCATCTGCTGCAGTAAGTTTCCTTGGCCGACCACTGCGTCTACGGTCCTCAACGTTGCCCGTTTCTTTGTGCTTCTTCAAAAGAGCTTGGACAGCACATCTGGAAACCCCTGTCTGCCTTGAAATTTCTGCCTGGGAGAGACCTTGCTGATGCAGTATAACTACCTTGTGTCTTGTTGCTGTGCTCAGTCTTGCCATGGTGTATGACTTTTGACATTAACCCGTTTTCAGCAACCTCACCTTGTTAGCTGAGTTTGGCTGTTCCTCACCCAGTTTTATTCCTCCTACACAGCTGTTTCTGTTTCAGTTAATGATTGTGTTTCAACCTACATATTGAATTGATGATCATTAGCATCTGTTTGGTATAATTGTTTAATCATACACCTGACTATATGCCTACAAAATCCCTGACTTTGTGCAAGTGTACCTAGAAGAATTGATGCTGTTTTGAAGGCAAAGGGTGGTCACACCAAATATTGATTTGATGTAGATTTTTCTTCTGTTCACTCACTTTGCATTTTGTTAATTGATAAATATAAACTATTAACATGTCTATTTTTGAAAGCATTCTTACTTTACAGCATTTTTTCACACCTGCCTAAAACTTTTGCACAGTACTGTATATATATATATATATATATATATATATATATATATATATATATATATATATATATATTGTAAAACGAACTCACCCACTCGGGTTTGTTGCCCCTTTAAAAACTTGACCCAGCAGACAGAAATTGGATTTTCAGCGCGTTTGCGCTATTTTTTTAATAAACACAAACAAAATAAATACAAAATAAACACCTAGCTCTTTCTGAGCACTAACTACACACGCAGGAACCTAACTACCACAGGACGGCTAAGCCGTTTCCCTGTCCCAAAACTTAACCACACAGGTTTGCACTATACCTTTTACTTCGGGACTGCCAGGAAGCAGAGCACTCCCTTCTGCCTCCTTCTCCTTAGCAGCCCCGAGCAGACTGCCTGCTCTCCTTTTAAACCCCGCACCTGGGCCTAATTTCCAATAACGCCCAGGTGCGGATGATAATTAATAATAAAACAATTAAACAATTAAACAAAACAATAAGACAATTAACAAAACTGATTAACTGAAAAAGCAGAAACAATCAAACAAAAAGGTGCATTTCTTTCGCAGGGAGGTTTTAACCCCCTCCCTGCTGTCTCTTACAACCCTCTATCTCACAATATAGATATATATATATATATATATATATATATATATATATATATATATATATATATATATATATATGCAATAAGACCCTCCACCAGGCATTATGGACTTTGATATACTATTGTATTAAAGGCTCTATGCAGATGTAAATTGTATCTTAAAACAGCATTTAAAAACAATACAGATTAAGTAAGTAATCGCAGGGGATGTGATGTTCCCTGAATGTCATTCCATACCGGACCCTAGGTTGCTACTAAGATCAGCATAAATAATATGAACATTTAGGGAAGGCAACAAATCAGTGATATTTTTAAGATTCTTTCAGTTGCATAGGAGCCATCCACCCACAGGCTCCCCTGCTGTGCTTGAGTGATCTCTCTGCAGAAACTGTGTGTGTCTGTAAATCATCAAATCCCAAACAAAGCTGGTGTTGCGACCTCTACTCATCCTGAGGTTACATCACACTCTCTTAATCAATATATATATATATATATATATATATATATATATATATATATATATATATATATATATATTGATGCCATCTATCACATTTAGAGTAAATTGACCCTTGCAGCCACATGGAACAAGAGTCACAGCAATAAGCAAGTGTTGTTAACCTGTAGCTTTTCTTTTCTCTTCTATCTGCTCTCTCTTGAAATTATTGATAGTCACTGACCTCTGTGCCCTGTAAGTGAGTGTTGCCATCCTAGTTTAAATTTTAGAGAATTATTGAATGTTTCCAGCAATGTACTATTGTCTACAATCTACAACAGTAATTGCTTAGGAGGTTATTTTCAAATGAACATAATGATTCTTGTCATTGAGTGTTTTTGAGTAAGTGTACTACTTTGCATATTTTTGTGTTATATGTTGTATGTGGTGTGAATGTATTGGTGCACGGAGTGTGGGTTATCATGGGTGATTTAAAATAGTGGTATTTAGGCACAACTGTACCAATATGGAGAGTACATCAAGGTAAAAACTCAGTAAGGTGCAGTTGATTTCGTGAATTTGGTTTCTCTGTGATGTGTCGGGAAATCCAGCAGGTGAAACATGCGCTCTGATTGGCTGAAAGATCCTCAGCAGCAAATCACTGACCACATGTAAAACAAAATTTTCCATTTGTATAGGAAGCCATTTGCTGGGTTTCAGATACTCTGGGAAGTCAGACACCGATGCCCCAATGATCTATCACAAACATTTGTTTCATAGCCAACTAGCTTACAATGTGCCATTGCCTACTAATGTCCCGTCAGAGCTTAATAAGTAGTGAATATACGCTGTAAGAACCTTGTGTAGAATTGTGACGTTCAGGCTAGACTAGCAGTCTGTTTTCCCAATAGGCTTTCTTAATGTAGACAGTGGTTTTTGAGTTGTCTTTTGCAATAAATAGTCGTGGCAGCTATTCATTATTTCACAACACTGGCTTTCTGCAGAGTGCTTTTCAAAATCACTTTAGACAGGGAGGATCGTTTAAAACTGTCTGCTGTATACTTTTGAAGTCATGTCTGTATTGTGGAGTTTGTTATTGTCTTCATCCCAGTTCAAAATACCATATTTCTGTCCATATTTCATGTTGTCCTTTTATTGCATTAAAATGTATCAGGTTAATTAAGGACCAGGCTCATTATTTTAGGCTCAGTTGTATTCCTAGATATTGTTTGTGGTTGCTTTTGTTGTTAGTTTGCGTGAGTTACCTATAGTTTTGCAAAATGTCAGACGATCAGCATCAACATTCTGCAGTGTAGAAGTAAAAGCAGCAGTTGTTGTGTTCTTAACATAAAGTGATATGCAAATTAGCCATAGGCTTTTCCAAATGCTCTGCACTACACCAAGAAGCCCCTGTGAGTAAATAACTTTCCCTTAAAGACACCGGAAGGAGAATCTGTGAAAAGACCTCTTCAGACTAAGAAGACCAAACTTCAGACATTAAACACAACCCCAAACAGCTCTACCAATAACACAACAGTAAAAGAACAGGCAAGGAAGAGGTAGAGCCATTAAACACAAGCCAAACAGCTCTTCCAATACAACAACAGCAAAAGAACAGGCAAGGAAGACGTCAAGAGCCTAAGGGACAACATGGGGGACATAGTGGAGGATGAGAAAGCAATAACAAAAGTATTGAATGACTGCTCTATACACGTTTTCACCAACAAGGACATCAACAACAACGCCCCAGTCACAGTAAGTGCTTGTTTTTTTTTTTTTACAAATCAATCAAGACGGGATGTCCCAGCTGACTGGTGCGTTGCAAATATAATACTCATAATTAAAAAGGGGGATAAGCCGGAACCAGGTAACTACAGACCCATCAGTTTCACCTCCTTAACATGTAAATCATGGAATCAATCAGCAAGAGTGAAACTAGAGGAGTTTCTATACAGCAACATCATTATAGGAGACAGTCAACATGGATTCAGAAAAGGGTTCTCCTGTCTGACAATCCTATTAGACTTCTTCAAAGGAGTCACTGCAACGATGCACATCATATACTTGGACTTCCAAAAAACTTTTGATAACGTGCCACAGGAAATGTTAATCCTCAAACTGCAATCCGTGGGAATACAAGGTAGTACATACAAGTGGATACAACACCGAAAGCAGTGGGTACTTGTACTTGTACTTGTACTTGTAAGAGGCAACCAAAAGCGCAAATCCAAGGAGGTTATGATGAGGTAATATAATGCACAGGTGGGACTGCATGTGAAATATTGGCCCTGAATATCAAAAGTGTCTTCCGACAGCCCGAAACTTGCTGTCTCCATCTGTTGTAACCCGTCTCTTATCCTCAATGTTGTTTCCATTATAAAATTAAACACTTTTCTGCTGTTTTCCGACAGGAAATTAATAAAATTATAGTTTCATGTACCTGGTTTGGTAGCAATTTTATGCCAAAATGAAAAATAAATATAGAAATTGGATATATGTGTGTTAATTTATTCGTATATTTATTTATTTTTCATTTTGGCATAAAATATCCTCATAACCTGGTTGCACGTTATGCAAGTGTATCATAGGATATCATACAAACAACTGTGGCAAAGAATGACATGGCTGTGAATGATACTGGCATGACCCCTCGGTGTGCTTCACTCTAAATCTTTAACTTCATCACATAAATACAATATCGTAGCCTTCTGCATTCGATATCTTTGGAGCACTTGCTCTTCTGTTAGGTCCAAACAGGTGGTTTATTAGGTATTCACTTCATTTGCATAATATTCCTCATACTGTCGGAATTGGAGTTTTGCAACTGTTCTCATCCTTCCTGGCCATTTTAGTTTTTGCTTAGAACATGAAAAATGGAAAGTTAAAACCCTGCCACAAAAGATCTCCCCGGCAGTCAGAAAAGCTTTGATATTCAGGGCCATTGTGTCCAATTCTTGTCACTTCAGCACCAAAGGGACATTGTGGCCCTGGAGAGAGTCAGAAGAAAACTAATCCCAGGAGTTAAAGGATAAAGCTATGAAGAAAGGATGAAAGAACTGAATCTATGTGGCCTGGAAAAAAGAAGAATCAGGGGAAACATGGCTTTAAAATATTAACAGAAGTTAACATAGCTAACCCAAATCATTACTTTAAGCGCAGTAGAGAAACAGGACAGAGGGAAGGAGACACACAGAGAGTGGCGAGTGTATCTTGTAGGTGACGCTTTTAAACACTTAATCAACAACAATCATAGTACAAAAATAAACTTAATAAAAATGTAATTGTAATTTGAAATTCTAATATGTCCAGGTAGAACACATGGTTATCCTGAGGGTTCTGATTGCTCACTCCCCTTGTAGTCACATAAATATAGGATTCAGTCTCATGTATTTGTTGCCTGGGGTTGCGAAAGGTTCTTATCAAAAGGACAGGCTCTGTTATTCTCTGTCTTATTCCTTTGGCACATTGTATCTGGTGTGTAGCAGCCTTTACTGTGCATTGTCTGATGTTTTAAGAGGGATAAAATGCATTGTAATGGATATTTTAAATTAACATTATATGTTCAAAATTGTAGCTGCAAGTACAGCCATAGTTCAACCATTTGTTTAGCTTGTTGATACCAATTCAAAGTGAAAAATCATGCTTATATTTCCAATAGAAAAACATACTGGCTTAAGTATTGCTCAGAATAAAAAAAATACCTGTGTCACTGGCAGAAATTGTGTCACTAGGCATGGTGCCAGTTACCCCAGGTATATTGGTGACCATACAGATGGATCATTTAGACGTGATGGGGAATAGACAGGATTATAGTAATGCTTATGGACAGCAGGTCCCATTAGGGTAGATACTGTGTGCTGGGTGTGACACATATCACCAGTAAATGGGTGAAATTCCTTCTTTTTGGCGGCCAACTGAGTACACCTGTTGGCTCGCCACAAAGAATCATCTAAACAGATGGCACTCTGTGATGTTTTAATGTGCATGCAGCCTACCAACAAGCCAACACAACATATAATACCGTATATGAGATTAGAACTATGATTGTTATGAGGATGAACCTGTTTGATTAAGGGAATTTTGGTGTGCCATAAGCTGATTTGGGGTATATTTATTTTATGGTGCTGCTTGTGGTGGGAATGGCCATCAATAGGCTATCCTCTCCAATATGCCCCCATTAAATGGTGTTGAACATGATTTGCATATAGTTTAAGAACATAAGAAAATTGCCAAACGAGAGGAGGCCATTCAGCCCAAGCTCGTCCGGTTCCTCATGGTGTATTTATTTCAAGTTGAGTCTTAAAATTTCCAAGTGATTCTGCCTCAACAACATGACTAGGTATCCCATTCCATACCACCACCACTATTTGTGTGAAGACATGTCTCATTCCCTCTGTCCTAAGTCTATCTTTACTTAATTTCTAAGGGCTGCATTAATAAAGGGTGTTTACCAGGCGTTTAACTTTAGATGTGGCCAACAGCTGCATGCATGCAAATTGGAGTTAAGCGAATTCTGGCAAAAAGGGCTTTCAACGAAACTTCAACCAGTATTCAAAAAATGATTTAAACCCCTTTTTAGCTGAAAGCGTCTAAATGTGAGATAGGCACTGTTTAGCTACGATCTTGCAGATAAAAGTGGCTATGATAGCATTCAAGTCTGTTCAACTGCACACTGGTGCATTAGCCAACGATGTAAAGGGTAAGGCTCTGTGGCAATGTGCCCCGTCCCTGTGTGCATTTGTGTGTTGCGTGCGTGTGTTAATGTTGGTGTATAGTCATTGGTACACGGGATATAAACGGGTCTGTGTTTCACGTGTATTTAAAAAGTGTATATTTGTATTTAGGCACGGGATTGCACATCACGCACGTGCATTTAAAATATAATATGTGAACACGGGGTTTCACGTAATGAATTCACGTGCTGGGATTCAAGTGAATAATTAATTAGTAATTGAATCCCAGCACAAACAGTATAAATAGATGCACGTTTAGTCACTCGTGGTTAGGTGTTCGGTGAGTGGAGAACGAGTGTGGAGAAGGAGGTAAAAAGAATAATAATAATAATAATAATAATAATAATAATAATAATAATAATAATAATAAGGAAAGAACTGTCTCACTCACCGTGTTTCGTTTGTCTGTCTGTCTGTTTACTGTCTAGTCCGTTTTGTTTGTCTTTTTATTTTGGCGTGTAGTGCCGTGTCCTGTGTTTTGTTGTTGCAAACCTTTTATTTGTTAATAAACACTGAGTGCAGCCATTGCACTCAGCTCATCACAACCACTATCTCTGTGTGTCACTTCCTGATTCTGGTCTGACGCCACCCACTCCGGCCGTCTTTGTGACACGTGGTGTCCTGCGTGGGATCGACAGCGCCTCCAGGACTCAGGCCAGAGCAGGAACCGCAGTTTTGGATTTAAAAAAAAAAAAAAAAAAAAAAAAAAAAATGGCAGAAGACGCCATCAAAGTGCGGGACTGGATGCTGGAAAATGCTGGGCTGGAGGCCCAGTCTATACCAGTAGTCGTCCAGTTCCTGCAGTTTATGGATAGGGAACGATGGGAGGCTTATGCAAGGGAACAGACCGTAAGCACCTGGGAGGAAGGTGTGGGTTTGGTCCTCAGCTACCTGGAGGCAATTATAAGTGGAACAGCAGCCCAGGTAGCAGTCCCACCAGCAGAGGAAGAATGCCTGCTGGTTTTGCCTCCACAGCCCAAGCGGGAGGAGCCTGAGCGTCCACAGCCCAAGCGGGAGGAGCCCGAGCGTCCACAGCCCAAGCGGGAGGAGCCCAAACGTCCTACGCCTGAGTGGGAGGAGCCCGAACGTCCTACGCCTGAGTGGGAGGAGCCCGAACGTCCTACGCCTGAGTGGGGGGAGCCCGAACGTCCACAGCCCAAAAGGGAGGAGTCGGTGCGTCCACAGCCCAACAGGGAGGAGTCGGTGCGTCCACAGCCCAACAGGGAGGAGTCGGTGCGTCCACAGCCCAACAGGGAGGAGTCGGTGCGTCCACAGCCCAACAGGGAGGAGTCGGTGCGTCCACAGCCCGAAGAGAGGGAAGTCAGGGCTTCCACAGCCCTAGGACCCAAGCTGCCAGCAGAGGGTGAATACCTGCTGGTTCCACCTCCACCAGGAGCAGAGGAGCTGGAGCTGCCTCTGCCTCCACCACCGCCAGGAGCAGAGGAGCTGGAGCTGCCTCTGCCTCCACCACCACCACCGCAAGGAGCAGAGGAGCAGGAGCTGCCTCTGCCTCCGCCACCACCACCGGAAGGAGCAGAGGAGCAGGAGCTGCCTCTGCCACTTCCAGGAGCAGAGGAGCAGGAACTGCCTCTGCCTCCACCACCGCCAGAAGCAGAACAGCAGGAGCTGTCTCTGCTTCTCGTACTTCCACCACGGGGAGTATGGTGGCCGGAGCCCCAGAAAGGGGAGCTGTCGGCCACAAAGAAGGGGGAGGAGGTCTGGAGACCACCAACCCCAGCAGCAGTTTCGCTGCCAGAGATCGTGGGGGAGGTCCGGAGACCTGCTCCCACTGCAGCTTCTTCGCTGCCGGCAGTACTGTGGTCGGAGCCCCACCAAGGGGAGCTACCGGCTACGAAGGAAGGGGGTGAGGCCAGGAGACCAGCATCCCCTGCAGCAAGTTCGCTGCAAGCATGGACCAGCAGGCTGTCAGCCGTGCCACTACCGGCAGGGGTGCTGACAGCATTGCCAGCCAAGGGCCCACTGAAGCCTCCCTTCCCAGCCCGAGACTTTGTCCTGGACTGCTGGATTTTTAAGGGGGGAGGTGGCCGTTGAGGCCATGTGTGCTGCGCACAAGGGGGGGTATATGTGGCAATGTGCCCCGTCCCTGTGTGCATTTGTGTGTTGCGTGCGTGTGTTAATGTTGGTGTATAGTCATTGGTACACGGGATATAAACGGGTCTGTGTTTCACGTGTATTTAAAAAGTGTATATTTGTATTTAGGCACGGGATTGCACATCACGCACGTGCATTTAAAATATAATATGTGAACACGGGGTTTCACGTAATGAATTCACGTGCTGGGATTCAAGTGAATAATTAATTAGTAATTGAATCCCAGCACAAACAGTATAAATAGATGCACGTTTAGTCACTCGTGGTTAGGTGTTCGGTGAGTGGAGAACGAGTGTGGAGAAGGAGGTAAAAAGAATAATAATAATAATAATAATAATAATAATAATAATAATAATAATAATAATAAGGAAAGAACTGTCTCACTCACCGTGTTTCGTTTGTCTGTCTGTCTGTTTACTGTCTAGTCCGTTTTGTTTGTCTTTTTATTTTGGCGTGTAGTGCCGTGTCCTGTGTTTTGTTGTTGCAAACCTTTTATTTGTTAATAAACGCTGAGTGCAGCCATTGCACTCAGCTCATCACAACCACTATCTCTGTGTGTCACTTCCTGATTCTGGTCTGACGCCACCCACTCCGGCCGTCTTTGTGACAGGCTCCCTTAGGGTTTTTTTTAACCATTGGTGAGCAGAAAAATACCTACTAAAAAAACTTTTGATAACACAATACTGTGTTATCAAAAGTAATTGGCTTGAATAATTTGCAAAAAAAAACCAACCCATAGTGCTTTAAAAAAAACGTGCAAAAATAATAAAGGTATAAAGACTCAAACCCCTTGAAAAATAAATACAAAAGAATGCCAAACAACTAATGCTGTTATCAAAGTCCTGTAGATTGGAGCACATGTACTCCAAATTGCCTGTCATCTCTCTCAGCTCTCAATTATGCAGTCAGCAGGAGTTGTGCTTCTTTTTTGCATCTCATGGATGATTGTATATTTTCAGCACTTTACTGTATCAGCTAATCCGCAGGATACTGTAAAGAATACATATATCAAATGCAGAGCTGGAAACCAATGTATTATACACACGTATTGCTGCACAGCTTCCTGTTTGTATTATTCTAAAATTGGAAATTGACTGCATCTGACTAAAAATGTATATGTTGAGCTAAATCAATAATTTAGAAGCAATAAACCTTTTCCTGCATCTCTCCCTGCTCCCATGCGCCTCTGCAACCTATTGTGCAGATATACAGAAGCTGCACTATAGTGGAAGCCTACACTTTCCAAAAGACACGTCTTTGTATGAAACTCACGAAAGACGGAAAAAATTTTAAAATCATATTTTTGAAAACTGTACTGTTGTAGATAATAAGCTGGATACAGTAAAGAATGCAGTTTTTAAATACAGTCAGGTGATCCCAGGAACTTCAAAGTGTTTGCACCTCATTGCCATATATATATAAAACAAAGCAGGTAGGTAATTTATTTGCAAGTTCCTTAACAATCCAGCGTAGTTTCAGTAAGTCTCAGTGATCTCCAAACCTCCATGGTCCAGAACACTTGTCCAATCTAGCCATTATATCCATTGAATTTGCATTGGCCAACTCTCTGAACTGTGATCATGTCATCAATGACTTTGCATCACTGAAGGCAAGAAACATACATTTGTAAGGTGTAGGCTTTGTTTCTATTGGTGCATTCCATTGGACATTTACAAAGATTTTGAACCCTTTTTTTAATTTATTCGCTGACTGCATGTTCCGGGGGTGGTGGGGGGAGCACAGGGCACCATCAGTGATCGGTACAGCTCTGCATGCGATGATAGTTGCACTACTATTCACACAAACATGTACAAGACCTGTCCTTTTTTCTTTTGACATGGGAACAAACGTCTAAGTGCTGTGCCGGTGGGTATGATTTTAAGGTACTTAATGAGGGCCTATATTTCAGATGTCACTTATCGTAAGAGTTGTACTATGAACTATACGTGCAATGCATTAAAAACAGAGTTGACAATGACTTAAAATTGTAGTAAAGGAATGTTATAATTTTACTTAACTTATCATTCCACCAAGAAGTACAGCAAATGTAACTGTGTACTACTTGTCATCCTTGATTTTTTTTTTCTTTCTCAGGATGATGATTAAATGTAATTATTTGTAAATTGTTCCATTTAAATTACCTTTTAGCACAAAACAATGTGCTGTGATAATACTACTAATTACAGGTTTTATTTTTGACTACATACTACAAATGTGTTTTTGTTTTATGAAAAATAGTTTGGGCTGCCTTTCCTCACTCTGCCAATGTGAAATATAGTATAATTGCTTTAATAATAATAAATAAAAATAATAATTTCTTAGCAGACGCCCTTATCCAGGGCGACTTACAATTGTTACAAGATATCACATTATTTTTACATCCAATTACCCATTTATACAGTTGGGTTTTTACTGGAGCAATGTAGGTAAAGTACCTTGCTCAAGGGTACAACAGCAGTGTCCCCCACTGGGATTGAACCCACAACCCTCCGGCCAAGAGTCCAGAGCCCTAACCACTACTCCACACTGTTGAATACAAGCTACAATTAACTAGTAAAAGATTTACGACTCTAAATCCAAACCAATTCAATTTTCTAAAGAAAGTCATCACTATATTATAAGAGTAGTAGTTTTGTATAACAATACTTTCCAACAGCAGGATTCAATGCTATAAACTCAGACTATAAACTCAGACTAGACCAAAACCAAAGTCTTTGTGATAGAGCTACAGGGAAAGTTTGGCTTGCTGTTGATAATTCAGTTTTTTTCAGGGACAAGTTGGACATGTGTATATCTCTATATACTATATTTGTAATGTATAGACTGAGTTATATAGTGTGTCAGATTCGGGGGGTAAATGGAGTCAACATGTTTGTCTGCTTGTATCTCAAACTTAGAATTTGACATACATCAAGTAGATTATGATGATCAACTTCATGATTTTACAGCCTTGGTAGGGGATGAATGTCACTGACACACGTGTTTTAATCATTACAAACAAATGACATTCACAAAAATCTCCTGTTCCCAAGTGTTCATATGACTTTACTACAGTAGCTGTGTTTTGATGATAGTCATTGGAGCACACACTTGTGTATGCAGAGCTGTTCAGTTATAAAAGGCAACCTACTTTAGACTTCTGTGCTCCTGAAAAATAAACACTTTACAAAACCATATCAATTATACTGATCTTTTTCACAAACCCATTTTTACTTCATGTTTCATAAGAACATTACTAACCTGAGGAGGCCATTCTGCCCATCATTGTTTGTCCGGTAGTCAGGTCTTAAGGGATCACAGTGATTCAGCATTAATAACATGGCTAGGTAATCCATTCCGTACCCTCATCATTCTCTGTGTAAAGAAATGTACCCTATCCTCTGTCTTGTCTCCAATTAATTTCCATGTGTCTCATCTGGTCCTGGATGCGCTTCAATTATTGGTCAGGGGTTAACTTTGTCAACTTCTTTTAAGATTTTAAAGACGTCAGTTAAGTCCACCATAATTCTTCTTTGTTCCAGGCTAAATAAATTGAGTCCCTTCAGTATTCATAGCTCATTCCTTTAAGCCCTGGGGTTTAAACCATTTCATCAAATACATTGTGCTGCCAGGGATTGTTAGTTTTTTGTTCACAAAAGAAACTATTTCTTTTTTTTAATATGAGTGATTCGATATAGACTATTAATTCTGCATGAAAATGTTCTGAATTATGTGCATGATATTCAGCAAATGTGTAAAACATAACACAGGAAACAACAAAAGCTTCAGGAAACTTCGTATGACAAGTGGCACATTAATTGCTCCACAGTAGAGCATTTATATACAGAAAAACTCACACATCCCTGATGATAGTTATCATGTGTGTTCAGTTAAATCTATTTTAAATTGTTGTAATATTAAACACAATCTTCTACTAGATACTTCGCTGAACACTAAAGCTAGCCAAGTGACAATTTAACTGTACATGTATTATTTTATTGCAGTAATGTAATACCAGTATTTTGTTTCTTTGTTTATTGAGATTTTTGCATTAAAATTATTACAGAAGTATTATTACACCATAATTGAGAAACATTTCATCATGGATAATTATGCTTGACAGTAGCAGTTTGTTGTGTAAAGGGGCACTTTGTATTCTCTAGTTTCACAATATTTCATTTCTTAAATGTTTAATATATTTTAGCTAATTATTACAAACTTAAAGGGTAGTATAGGAAGAGCCCTAAATGCCAATGTAGTTTATGTTTCCAAAGCGTTTACTCCAGTCTTTAATTAACTCCTATTTTTTAAAAAGAAGTAAAATGTCTGTTAATTTTATAAAAGTAGAACTATACAAGTAATATTATCCGAGTTCTCTTAAACAAGTAGCTAAGCGCATAGACAACACAGTAAGAGGGTAACAATGCAGAGAACACAATGTAACATTATAGTACTAAAAACCACATTAACACAAGTCCTCCCCTTATAAAATAGTACCCCAAATTTGCACATTCATTTTGCACTTTTTTATGCTTTTCCCATGATTATGTTATGCATTTAAGACCTAGGTTTTTTTTTAGTTTTTTTTTTAGCATTGAATAGATAGTTATTTAACAACCTAACAGGAAAATACATGACATTTAAAGTACAATATGATTTCCTTCAATTTAAAAGCTAAACAGTTTACTGACTCTCTGTTTCCTTGAATAAACAAAACAAATAAAAAAGCAAGCATAAATAAACATGACAAATATGTTGATTTTCTATTTACAGCCTTCTTTGTGTTCTGGAATATTGTGATTTACACTGTGCATAGTTATACTTAAGGGGGTATTTATTAAATATGGTTTGAAGAACTTTAAAGGAATGAAAATATATGTTTTGCTCAGTGTTAGCTAACTGTATCACAGTATCATGGTAAGTGTTCATATTATATTGATTTGACAGATCAAGATTTGAGCTGGAATTATCTATGCCAGTGACAGTTTTAATTTCATAATTATTGCGGTAATGACTTAATGTAAGGTAGACTTGAAGTAAATGTGTTTTTTTTTTTTTTTTTTTTGTTTTTTTTTTATAATTTAGTCGTTGCCAATTTAGTTTTTATTTTCTCCCCAATTTGAAATGCCCAATTATTTTTTAGGCTCAGCTCACCGCTACCACCCCTGCGCTGACTCGGGAGGGGTGAAGATGAACACACGCTGTCCTCCGAAGCGTGTGCCGTCAGCCGCCCGCTTCTTTACACACTGTGCAGTCGCCTCAGAGCTACAGCGTCGGAGGACAACGCAGCTCTGGGCAGCTTACAGGCAAGCCCGCAGGCGCCCGGCCAGACTACAGGGGTCGCTGCTGCGCGGTGAGCCGAGGACACCCTGGCCGACCTAATCCTCCCTCCCCCCGGGCTACGCTCGGCCAATTGAGCGCTGCCCCCTGGGAGCTCCCGTCCACGGTCGGCTGTGGAATAGCCTGGACTCGAACCGGCGACGTCCAGGCTATAGAGTGCATCCTGCACTCTATCAAAGCTTTTACAATTTCAACATTTCTAACAAACAGTACCAGCTTGGACAGATCGGAAATGCTGATCTTTTTCGGCATGCCAAGCAATACCACAATTCACAAATTGGGAGAAAAACAGGTGTGAGTAATCACAACTGGAAATGAGAAGCAGCACATAACTGTAATGCTCTGTGTGATAGCAGACGGCCGCAAACTGCCTCCAGATGCGTAATTGAGGTTGTATCTTTGTTTTATTTTTCCTAAAATTGAGGGTGTGAAATTCGGGCTGCGTCTTAAATTCGAGGGCACCTAAAATTCAAAGAAATAAGGTATATTACGTAAAACTGCAGTGTTATGTTAAATTGCACACTAAAATACAGTATAATTCCCTGGTGTCTGTTTACTGTTCAGTAGGTTAGGCTTTATGTGGACACCACTTTATTAGAAAGCAGACCTTCATATGTAAATATATGCTCCCAGAATTTACAAATTAATAATAAGCTGCTTACTAACTCATTTTGAAAGATGTCATAATTTAGCATTGTAGGGAGTTGGACTTCTTTATTAACAAGTTCATCAGTGCAAAAAGTTTAGTAGCCTCACAAGAATACAATAAATGGGGTGTTGCAGTAATTTTGTATTTCATATATATATATATATATATATATATATATATATATATATATATATATATATATATATATATATATATAAATTTCAGTTGCTTTCCAAACCCATATGTGAGACAGCAGGGAGGGAGTTAAAACCTCCCTGCAGAAAAAACATGTGCGGAAGGCACACTTTTGTTTTGTTAATGGTTTAATTGCTTTTGTTTAATTGTTTTATTGATTGATCATTACCTGCACCTGGCTACTATTGAAAATTGGAGCCAGGTGCAGGGTTTAAAAGGAGAGCAGTCAGCCCGCTCTGGGCGGCTGCTGAAGAGGGCAGAAGCCCGACTGTGCTGGTGTGTGGGTACAGCCGTAATTTGAAAAAGAAAAAGGTAGAGTGAAGCCTTTGTTTTGTGTGTGCTATTCTGTTTGTTTTTTGTTACAGGTAAACAGCTTAGCTGTCCTGTTTTTAGTTTAGGTTCCTGTTCTGTTTAGTTATTGCTCAAAGAGAGCTAGGTGTTTGTTTTGTTTATTTTTGTTTTGTGTTTATTAAAAATTGCGCAACTGTGCTTTAAAAATCAATTTCTGTGTGTTGGGTCAGTGTTTTTAAAGGGGCAACGAACGTGAGAGGTGTGATTCTTTCACACATATTTATTTCCGTTTTTATACCGCCAAGGTCTGTCCATTCACAATTCCTGTTCTAATAAGAACTACATTACAACAAATGCTGACCAGATTTTGTATGCAATATATGATTGAAGTCTTTAAAATCGGAACCAATACTTTTTAGTGCAATTCAGAAACCAGGACCAGAGGTGGACATAGAGGTGGATAAAGATATAGAAAGAGATACTTAACACAGACAGTGGTGAGGGTATGGAATGTGCTACTTAGTCATGATGAGGCAGAATCACTTAGATCCTTTAAGACCAATCAGCTATTTGGATCCGGACAAGCTTAGATGGGCTGAATGGCCCCCTCTTGTTCGTAAATGTTCTTATTATTTTGTTACTACATTAACACAAAGATTTAATGAGCTGTTCAGCTGTGTTCTGATCGCTACAGAGGCTGTGTGCAGAACAAAGGCAGGCTTGCTTCAGAGAGGAACAGCAATAAATCAAGCTGTGGGAGAAGCAGATTGTGAACTAACATGTTTGTAGCATCATCAGTTTAAGCAGCTTGGCTCATCAGAATCAATGCAGCCCTTAGAGAGGCTACAACTCCACAATAATCAAGCCACTTTTGTTATTCATTTATTGGTAATACTTCTGAATAAGGAGTGCATCTTTAAAATGTGTGCAACCGTCAAAGGAAGCAAAACGTCACCCTTTGATTCTAAGGATTGCTGTCAAATAACCCATCTTCGAAATTCTGTTGGTGGCGTCTTACACATACATACATACATACATACATACATACATACATAAAACTGTAAAGTGTACAGGGTCTGGCGGGGGCTCCCGAGTGGCACATCCAGTAAAGGCGCCCCGCACGGAGTGCAGGATGTGCCCTATAGCCTGGAGATCGCAGGTTCGAATCCAGGCTATGTCACAGCTGACCGTGACCGGGAGTTCCTAGGGGGCGGCGCACAATTGGCTGAGCACTGCCCGGTAGGGAGGGCTTAGGTCGGCAGGGGAATCCACGGCTCACCGCGCATCAGCGACCCCTGTGGACGATAGGGCGCCTGTGGCTCTGCAGCAGAGCCGCCAGATCTGTGTTGTCCTCCGGCACTATAGGTCTGGTGGCATTGCTGTGGATCTGAAGTGCGAAAAATGACGGCTTGGCAGGAGCATGTTTCGGAGGACGCGTATTCCAGCCTCCGTTTCCCGAGTCGGCGGGGGGGTTGCGAGCGGTGAGCCGGGGATACAGATAATAATTGGGCATGCTAAAATTGGGGTGAAAACCGGGGTAAAATAATTGGCGACGACTAAATTTAAAAAAAAAAAAAAAAAAAAAAAGTGTACAGGGTCTAAGTGACCCATCCTCATCCCTGTTACATTGGCGCTGTGACTCAGATATCATAGATGGTTGATGCCCATCACAGAGGTTAAAGGGGGTAAGAGTGTACTGGGCAGTGTTGTGTGATGCACTCCTATTATGGATCCTACCCCCTGTTGGTGAGCTGAGATGAGGTTATAACCACAAATGCAGATGATGCTTGCATCCGCCCTTTAGCTGATGGTGGATTATTTTACACTTGAAATCTCCTGAATACATTTCAATGACATGCACATTCCTCAGTTTGCTTCTTTTTTCACATATATGACTAGTATATTAAGATTAAGTCATAACAGAAATAAAATCAGCCAAGTAAAAAGGATCAGGCTGAAAACTATCCGATTTGTTATGTTTCGGGAACTGGGTTTCGACTTCGTGCACATGCTTTCTGTACATGAAAACCAGTGTAGCTCTTCCTTCCAAAACTATAACAGAAAACAAAGCATAAGCATAATTATGAATTACCTTAAGATTAACTTAAGACTGTGTTCATGATTGTGTCAAACTGTGCGGTATGTATGTAGTCTCAATTTGTCTGTCGCTAAAAGCCACTTGCAGAGATCTTTGGCAGTCTTCTAAAAAAAAATATTAGAGTTTGTTCTCAATTGCCTGCACACACACATGCTTTCCAAATAATTTAATCTGTTTCACAAGTTAAAGATAGGTTAGCTTTGAATATCTCAAGAAATAAAAGCAGTGTAAAGTTTTATTTCAGGGTACTGACCCTGTGTTGTGTGATTTCCATCCAAACTGATTCAGTAATTAAGATCTGAATTAATTCAAACTTGTTTTAACAGATCGTCTGTGGTAGGGGACTGAGTCCACAAATTTGAGGTACAGAGCAAAGTGCAAATAGATAAGGTAGAAGCTTTGATCAAAATGGTAGCTTTAATGGTAACTAATGCAGATTCTATCTTCGTTTATAAGATGCCTTACAAAGTTTACCAAATTAAATATTGTTCCAGTTTTTACCAAAACCGGCTATAAAAATGGTGAAATATGGCACGGTGCTCTCTGTGATAAAACTGAATTCAATGCGATATGCAGTTTAGGTAACCTGTCCTGCATCTTCTTTATGCTAGAGGGCATTATCTGATTGGAAAGTGTTTTGTCACAGATTATAACTGAAATGCAGTGTTTCACCAGCAGGTGTCACACGCTGAAGTAATTTTTATGCCGTACTGTATGATTGCAGTAACAGCTCGAATATGCCACAGCCTACAGTATATCAAGAAGTTAAGCAATGCTTTTGTTGGAGAGATTCCTTTTGATGGATTCCTCCAGATCGATTCCCTTAAGTCATAGCCTCCGCCAGTCATCAGCTCCATCTGTGAGTTAATGCTCCATGTGCCTTTTTTTGACACCCAGGGTATCAAATTCAATAGTTTCCATGAAGACTTCTGGACTAGAAAGCAGTTATTGACAAGAGTAATTACATAACCATGAAGAGCCATAATGTTCAATTCAATTCTATTTCATGCTCTGGCTAAATATGGATCAGGGATTCAAATAAAAGTAGTGGAGGAGTGGTTGTATCCCAAAACCACCATTAATTTAAAATTCTGTCTAAAGGTTGGATCATTTATAATTATTTACTGATTTTAAATAGTTATACAACAAGCAGCATCACATAAGAGAGAGCAAAAAAACAAGAATGGGCCATTGTTCATATTTACACCTTCTTGCTCTTCTTCATCTGTAAAATAAACCAAAAAAAACCCATCTAGTTCTCACATGAATACATTTAAAAGAATTGCTTCAATGAACATTGCTGAAAACAACGAAACACCCAAACTCTTTATGAAAAGGACATCAAGCAGTTTTTAAAAGCTTAGTAAGAAACCATGTTTCTTCTCAAAAGAGGAAGGAGGATCCAGGACTACAATTATTTTTGTAGACATCAAGCACATAAGGATCATTATTACTATACTGAACACACCGTGGAGTTGGATACAGGATTTGTGACCGATGGTCTATGCACACATCTCTACAGGGCAATAGTTTTGCATGCTTTCCCAAATATCCCTGCCAATGCACCTTAACCCAATGACTGGGTAGTTTATTAGCTATACCCATTCAGTCCTTTGTGAAGGGAGGTGCCAAGAGGACAATTTTTTTTTTTTTAATGCAGGAATTCCCTACAACAGCTCAGGAAGACTGAAGGTCATGCCAATTGCCTCTTAACACCCAGGAACTATGTACACAGTGACTATCGTCGAGCTACCAGGGGATAAAGGTCTGCACTGCAGGTGTCCGATAGAGTTCATCGGACATCTGGGTCTGCTGTAGCATTGTGATTGTGTTTATGTGTGGCATAGACATAAGGGTCTGTGACCACCAGATGGGAATAACATTTTATCACAACTGTTTGAATTGAACCAGTGGTATACAATATCATAAAACCTACTGCCAAACTGCTCAGCCACTCAGCCCTTAAGGACGTTTTACATTTTTGTTTTGAGATTTTATCAGGGTTGCTCAAGGATTGAATATAGCTCTGGCAGAATGAAACAAGAAACGAGCAGGGCTACTACCAGATTGTATTGTACAACACGTGTTCAACAGTATGAAATGGCAGAAAATTGAAGAGGACAGCCAAGGTTCAGAGCCTGGCAGGATTCATGATAACTTGGAATCGAATACTAACCAGAACTGATTTGGAACTTCAAACATTATTATTGTACTCGGGGATCACTGTAACTGAGTAAAAAAATATGTCTATTGTGCTTAGTCTAAAGAGAGCTGTCACTGAGAATGGGAACAAATGAGCAGTTAGATCTACAGGGTGTGGCCTCGTTATTAGTAACTATTAGTAAACAAATTAGGCAAGTGAGGTGAATCATATGGTCTGCCACATTTAAAAAGGGTCAGGTAGCTGTTAGTAAGTTTGCCATAAAACGGATAGAAGAGTTATCAGTTTGAAAGGGGCATGATAGTGGGTACCCAACTAATTACATAATTTGTATCCCAGACCAACTAGGACATTACTTAACATTGAAATGCAGATTTAAACTGACTGATCAGGGAAGATAGCAGCAAAGGATTGTGACAACTGAAAGTCAATATGAACATTAAACCCACACATTGAAATCATGTAGGGAGTAAGATGTAAAAACCTGAACAGTGTGTAGGTACTGTAGTGGCCTACATCAGCATTTCACAAACATAAGGACAACAAAACATTTACAAATGAGAAGAGGCCATTCATCCCATAAGTGTTCGTCCAATTCTTAGTAGCTGGTTAATCCTAGTGATTCAGGATCCTAGTGATTCAGGATGCTAGTGATTCAGGATCCTAGTGATTCAGGATCAAAAACATGGCTTGGTGACTTATTACATTCTCTCACCACTCTCTGTGAAGATGTGTCTCCTATCTTATATCTGTCTGCTTAATTTCCAGCTGTGTCCTCTGGTCCTGGTTTCTATGCTGCACTTAAAATCACTTGTGGCGGAACCGCGGGGGTGCTTGCCCCCCCCTCCAATGAAAACGCTGGGGGGTTGGAGCGGAAATATGTTTTATTGTAAACATATAATCCATAAGATTGTATTACATTTGAATGACGCTAACACACAACCTAATACATTACTCTGCTATTAACTTGCTGAGCACGCTGATACAGTTTTGTACTTAAAAAAAAAACAAATAGCAAAACCGGGAAGATTAACAATTTTACTGTTTCCGACTGGGACAAAAACTGAAGGCTGAAAACATTCCTTGAGACTTTTTTTTTTGTTTTTTGCTCTACTTGTTTCCTCAGAATATGAACTAAACGGAGAAATGTTTACTTCCTAGTCAGATTACCTTCTATAGTTTGTTTCCTGTGTGCAAAATCAGACTTGGTGGGTTTGCTAAACCAAGACCATCTAAACCAAGACCATCTCTTTAGGTGGAATTGGTACGGTTTGTTTCCCAAGTGGACTTTGTTATTCGCACTTCACACCAAACGTATCGAACCGTAATGAGTGCAGACCAAACACTCTAAACGGATCCAGTGTGAACACTGCCTGAGTCACTTTAAGGCTTATAAAAGGTATACGTATCTGTATATTAGAAAATGGACTGGAGATTCCCTTTTACCTGAAAAATACATAAGTATTGTATTTATGTATTTGGGCCTTTTCTGCTTGATGAAAGAAAATCGTTGTTCTAGTACACACCCTCTGAATGTTGTCTGTTAATGTGATCGGCAGTACAGTAAACCCAACAGGAATAGCAGGCAGTCTCCAGTGTGAATGACAAGTTGTAGAAATCAAACAACTGGATGCAGTCTGTCTACTATGATTACACTTTATGAACACAATGTGAACAGGTTGCTGAACAAACAACACGATCACCACTAACACATGTAATCTACTAGGTATTGTTTTTTTATTATTTATTATTTATTATTTGTTTATTTAGCAGACGCCTTTATCCAAGGCGACTTACAGAGACTAGGGTGTGTGAACTATGCATCAGCTGCAGAGTCACTTACAATTACGTCTCACCCGAAAGACAGAGCACAAGGAGGTTAAGTGACTTGCTCAGGGTCACACAATGAGTCAGTGGCTGAGCCGGGATTTGAACCGGAGACCTACTTTTGCTAAAAAATGTTACCACCTATTGGTAACTTAAATGCTTACACAAATACACGAACGTTCACAAACTCCTAATTAAAAAAATTCAATCAAACAGAGGGACAAATCGTGTTCTTGTTTTTCTTTCTAAAGGAGCAAAACATATGTAGAGCCTGATTTATCTTTCACCTAAATGCTATGTCCACAATGTCTTTACAAAGGGAAGCTAATGAAAGGCGTCTCATAAGGTTTATAAGGTGTTTGTTACCAGTAACATTAACAATTTGATTTCCCTTTCAAAAGAATGGTGCAGGTTGCATTTGGCAGTGATGAGGAAGATCGCAAATGTATGTAGTTTCATATTTGCTTGTTTATATTTACTTTTCCTCTTGTAATCAGTTCTTATGAATGCTAGAAAAAAAAAAGATCTCTTAACATTTTACACATGCCTGGTGGCAAGATGTAACATTTATTCTAATTAGCGCAGAGGAAAAAATGTTTGATAATTAAATCAAACTGCCCATTACAGCATGTACATTATGTGAATATTTCAATTCATTATTAGCTTCAATAATTTCTTGCAAAAAAAACCTAAATGTATTGTTAATTTGTCCATCCTATCCAATTACAGAGCATATTTCTAGTGCTTATTTTCAGCAAATAATATTTCCTCCAGAGTTCTGAACTAATTTCCAAACGGCTGCTTTGGTGCCAAGAAACCAAAGAAAAACTACTTAGAAAAACTACCCGGAGAAACATTGCCATCAATGTCATCAATGATCATTCAGTAAGGGACTGAGTAATATCCCTGCCAAATACATGTGAGAATGTGACTGTTCCCAAATTAGATAATTGGTGCTAAGTGGAAACCACCACATGAGATAAAAAGGGAGCTAAAACCTCCATTGGGGGGAGAGGGTTTTGGAGCCACGTGGAGAGACACAAGCGACTGTCTGTTTAAAATTTAAAACCTCACTGTGCTAGTGCAAGACTTGGGTGAGGGATTTTCTTTTGATTATTTGTGGTGCGTGACTGTTTTTTTACCTCCCTTTTTATCTCATGTGGCTAATTTGGGAACAGCCACATTCTCACATGTATTTGGCAGGGATAGGAATTAACCCTGTCCCTGCCAACCACCACCAACATACAAAGCATTTACAAGCAGGGCTCTCTTTTACCCTGCCACACACTTTTTTACAGACTTGTTGTTAAGGTTGACAGCTCTAAACTTCCTGATCATAGTGTCCAGAGTAGATGACTAGATGGGCCCTGTTATTTAATATTTTGCTTGTAATTCAATTCAATACAAATCCCTTATCTAACCAAGTAAAAAAAAAAAAAAGCATTGGTGACCGAGAAGGCTCAAACTTCAGCAAAGACAACATGTGTCCAGTAATCCTACTTGAAGCTATGCAGTTTCATTGAATCTCTATGTAGCCACTAGAGTGATCAAAACTTGGCCCATAAAGTACTTAAGGTATAATGGGATTGCTGTGGTGTGTTACAAGGTAATAATGGAACTTAAGGTTGAGGGTATTATTTGAACAAGGGAGCCCTATGATTATAGAGGAACATACCACCATATCACTATGATACTACACTTTCTTAGTTATATGTTTATTTATCATTGTTTGTCTGAAACAATCATTGTAGACCACTGCGAGAAGGACTTGCACGTCCTATGAAGTATTGCATCAGTAAGCAGTGGATTTAGAACAGGTGTTAATAATTAGTGTCAGCTCTTAGCCGTGCTTTTGTTACTGAGTAATAACAGAACGACTGACCAGCAAAGAAAACAACGGAAGAGCAGTGTTTGATTGTTGTAAAATAACATCAGCCTTGCCATTTTACCATTTTAGTCTCTTGTCTCTTTCTTAATATAAACTGCTATCCTGTTGAAAATTCCACAGCAACCTGAAATCACACTGTTATATCTAATTTTACAATGAACATGCCCCACCTCATTTTGCATTAATCCTTCCTTAGTTATTACATTCTAAAATGATATTTGCCTGTTACCTGTTTACAATGGAAAATGTATAAATCTGCTGGTAATATTAAAACATTCGTAGAATTATTTAATTCCTGCCTTGTATTACCTTATTTAAATGTACTGCATGACCTGCACAAATAAATGCAATTATTACATTATACCACAATTAAATCTATGACAAGTAAAAACCTAACCAGTTCTATCAGTTCTTTCAGGTCACAAGGGCAATGTTTTTGTGGGCCACGCTCCCAAACCATGTGAGTGACTCTTTTTAGCCTGCAGGGGCCTGCATAAGCAATCTTTTATTTCTGTGTAAACACCAAGCAAGGAATATCCTAAGTGCTGCTTTCACTGCAAATTATTAAATCAAAGCAGTAACAGTCAGTTTTTTTCTAAATATTAAATAACAAAGCCTGTCCTACTGATTTTTTTGTGTGTATAAAACAGTACAAAGGATGGCTTGTAATAAGTATTTGGTTTGGTCCACAATTGCATTAAAAAATGGAACTGCATAGAACAAAGAACTAGATCTGCCCTCTGTTAACTGAACTTCAACCTGTGTGGGGGCATTTTTATTGTTGCCATAGTACACATGACACTACATTACGTTTAATTTGAGAGAGGGCAAAAAATGGCAAGCCATCTTTTGTTGCCGAGTTATCATCACCTTTTGATTTTTGTCTTCAAAGCATGGGACCCAACCTAGTCCACTACCTCCTGGTGGCAGAAAAATGTACACTCTGAGGTCGCAGCACCAGGTTCTAACAGTTTACTTAATCAAGGTAAGACTGTTAAGTCTTTTTAAACTAGCGACCGTTCAAAGCAAATACCACTTCTGATGGGAAGCCAATAACAAAGAGTGCTAAGACAAATGGCTATGGTAATGTTTTAGACTGTAATGCTTTCAACATGTTTTCTCTCTTTGATAAACTGTCCAAACCCCAGCAGCTAGTACTGTGCTTCAGCCTCAGGCCTGTGCCTCCGTGCAGGCCGAGTCTTGTGACAGTGGAGACAGAGAATAACATGGAGGTTAAACATATTACATTTGCATCAATTCCTGGAGATTACAAAAATAAATATTGAGCTATTTTGGCGAGTTATCTCTTTACACTGATAAGTGGGATATACTTGGTTTTACTGGTAAGCCTGAAATACAATCAGAATCCCTTTAGTGGAGCATGATGCCATTATGTGGAAGGATTGTATTCACATCCATTGATTATTTCAACCAGGTACAATTTTCATGATGAAAACTGAAAAAATGAAATACCTTTCCAACTTTGGGGTTGACAGTGAATGTAGTAAAATGTGATTTCTTACCACAATTAATTGTTATAGTTATTCTGTTGGACACAGGAAGGGTTTTCATTTTTGTTGCACAGATAAGGGTATTAACCATTTTCAAGCATATGCGTAAGATTATTACTGCAGGTATTACTATTTATTTGGCACATTATTCCTATCCGGTCCATTGTCAGACCCTGTCCGACATCGCAAAAAAACGAAAAAAACGGGTTTCTAGTCGTTTTTTCTCCGGAAAAAGCCGAGAAAACCATTCAATGGCTGAGTGGGAGCGACAGGAGTCGAGACAAGTTTCTTTCTGTGTATATGATTCACTCACCGGCCCCCTAAACAAAAAGAAAATGGCCTCTGCAGGCACAGGTCCATGTCACACACGTGGTTTAGGGGCCTGGCCGACTACAGTTATTGCTAAGTTAAAGAATAAAGTCCTGTACACTGGGGCAGCAGTGTGGAGTAGTGGTTAGGGCTCTGGACTCTTGACTGGAGGGTCGTTGGTTCAATCCCAGATGAGGGACACTGCTGCCATACCCTTGAGCAAGGTACTTTACCTAGATTGCTCCAGTAAAAACCCAACTGTATAAATGGGTAATTGTATGTAAAAAATAATGTGATATCTTGTAACAATTGTAAGTCGCCCTGGATAAGGGCGTCGGCCAAGAAATAAATAAATAAATAAATAAATAAAAACCACATAGACAAAATAAAAACTGAAAAACACTTAAGAAATAGTGGGATTAAATGTGATTACATACTGTAATTCATATTGAATGCTAACAAAATTTTCCACTGTCTTTAAGAAGTTTAGTAATTCATACTGCAAAATATCTTTCCACAAGGTAACAGGCTTTTTAATTTTATGAAATGGTGGCTCTCGTTTTTAATCACATGCCCTGAAGAGCCTACTTTTCATTGTCATATACATCCTATTAAACCAGTCTATTATAAAATCACTTTGGGGGTTTGATAAGTCTTTTTTTTTCATTAGACTGATTTTAGAGCTGGATTTTATTTAACACAGTGATTAAAATCCAACTACTGCTTCCATTATCATTTAATCAGATCTGAAACACCATCAGATTATTCCTGCTTCATAATGGATATTATTTTATATAATTGTTGTTGTTAATGTAGTTGACATTTTAGTAGTTGTCCATAGATTTTGTAGATGTGTAAAATGTTTTGTTTTATGCAAACGCTCTTGATATAATTATTCATACAAATATGATATATCCAGCTGTAATCTGAAATCTAATTATATCAATTTTACTGGGCCCTCTGCACATCATGCCTTGTTTCCAGTGCCACAGGGATGTCAGTGATATAGATTTGAAATCAATTGTGTCCCTTTCCATCAGTAGCAGATCAATATCCACATGATTTAAACTGGGACTCACAGTGCAAGTTTGAATGAGAAAACTTAGTTGTATTTCTGGAAGGAGAACCCGCCCTCTAATCAACATGTCATATCCAAGCGCCATAAAAACTCTGTATGGCTTGCATTCATGGCGCTCTTTTTGTTTAGCCTCTCAGTCATGCGAAGCGAGGCCAAACAAGGAGATGGACATCTTTAGAGCCTGGAGGAAGGGCTACCCTCAGCCATGGATTCCCTAAGGTTTCCCCCTACCAGTGAAAAAAGTTTTTTTCCTTACCTGAGTGCCGAGCGGTTTGTATTTAGTTTCTGCAGGGTGCATGGCAGGCCGGACAGGCCGGGTTCTCCCACACTGCATTTCATGCGCGGGGGCGGGCTCGTGTTTCAGCTGCTTACTTTTCATTCATCCCTTTCCTATTTTTGGGGGTAGGTGGCATTGCGCCACTGCAGTTGTTGCATTAACCATTCATCATTTTCTTTTTTCCAGTCATGGTTTGGCAGTCTTGTGTTTTGGGGAGAGGTGGCCCTGTGAGCCACTTCCTATCTGCGGCACTAGACTATATGATGTCATCGTATTTTCGCTAGCCAGCCAACATTGCAGATAGCTGTCAGCACCCATGGACACGGTCTCTGACCAAATTCATTATCATTAAATCGTATGTTCAATTAAAATCATCCAGATTGTGGATTCTCTGTACTGAAATACATACTAAAAGAAGTTTCACCAGTGGAGTCACTCTGAAGTTACCTAATGAGCGTCCACTAAGAAGAGAGGGATTCTAGAGGAGGAATGCCAATTGTTTCCCCAATCCCCAAAATTTGGCAAAACAAACAGAGCACTGTGAATGTATTACACTATCAGGGAAATGAAGAGGTTGATGAATTCATTTATAAGTGGCTGTTATACAAAAGCATGATACAAACAGAGGGCCTGTTGCAGATTGTTGAGTGCAGATGGAACTGGCAGCAGCCCCAGTTTTGATATTGGAATGAAACAAGATTGAGTTTTACAGGTTTCCTGGTGCAGATTAACACGTCATTAGACCCCTGAGGTCTTGTATTGGCTGTGTGATGTGAGGTTGTGTTACAAACCAGAAAGGCTCCAGGCAATGTTTCATTGTCCAAAGCATCTTCTTTCCTATCACTGTGCTTAGACTGTAACCAGATCAACTTGTTTCACATCACCTCAAAATAACTTCCTATTCATTTAAAGATATCTCTAAATCATTTACATATATCTCAAAATCATTTACAGATATCTTGAAATATATTCCTAGTAATTTACAGATATCTAAATAATTTAGAGATATCTCTAAATAACTTCCTGTTCATTTCGAGATATCTCTAAATGGACAGGAAGTCCATTCAAAACATAAAGCATTTTCACAGGAAGTAATTTCAAGATATCTCTAAATGAACAGGAAGTTATTTCAAGATATTTTTATAATTGTTTAGAGATATCTCTAAATGAACGGGAAGTTATTTTGAGATATTTCTAAATGACAGTTTGGCGTACCGTGCTAGCAAAACATTATTTAAAGATATAATGTGCATATTTTGTGTTTGTGATATTATTTTTTAAATGTGTGTTATTTTGCACCAGTGTTTTAGGTCGGCAGGGAACGGTTAGTTGCCTTCCCTGCCAAATCACTTCACGTGCAGAATGTACAGGCACAGCTGTATAAAAGAGTGGATCAGCCGCTCATCAGGGTTGGGTGTTCAGGGAGTAAGAGCAGAGACGTGAGTAAATATAACAAACAATTGCTACTCATGCTGGCTATGAACCAGCATGTTACTTGATTTTGTTTTTCGCATTTTATATCTGCTTGCTTGCTTTTTGTTAAGTGTTTTGTTTTGTTAAAACTATTTATTTTGAAATAAATCTGTGCATCAGCGATCCACCTCGCATTCCTGTGTGTGTCCATTTCCTGGTCTGATGTCACCACCAAGCCATCTTGTTCACAAAGGATATCCAAGGAGTGGATTGGTACAGAAACTGACAATTGCCCATGAGCCACCCAAATCAATCTCCTAGAAAATGAACCTACACTTGGTCTAAGATATTTCTATATTGCTTTAATTTTACGTGACTCATAGCGATATCAGTTACAATGCGTCAAATGTCATAAATCATTATAGTTTCAATGTGGGGCTTTGACCACCATGCCCTTCAATGGCCTCTAACTGTACAACTGAGAATCAGATTGGTCTTATTACAGAAAACTTACAATGGCTTCAGATTCTGATATAGCTTGATTAAAATTACATGTTTCATGACACAACTCACTCCATCTTAGCACCTTGTGCTTAACACAGACAGAGCATTAAAAAATAAATGCATACAATATTGCACCATCATTTTCACAATGTACTGCAATACAGAATTTGTGTGTAACATATGAGATGTGCTGTATACTTGGGTATTGCATTCTGTATCAGAGATGGGTGTTTTGTGTTGTGTTTTTTTAATGAAGATAATTAAAAAACAGGACAATTGAAGGAATTTCTATAGTATGTCTTTTAGTAATAACATGACTCCATCATTTTATTACTGATATTCTAAAATATCACAGAATTAGGATTAGCAGAAATGCCTTATATATTGATACAGATATGGATATTAAACAGGAAATAAATCAAATGTTATCAGAAGTTATGCAAGTACAAATAATCCCTCCAACTCACAAGGCAAGCCTAAAAAAGCATGTGCTGCCTAGGATAATGTGTCTGTAACTTGTCTTCACAGCGTTTTTTTTTTTTTTTTGTAATTCCGATGATTTACTTGGAACACAGTCAGCTAAGGGCTTGTACTTTGTATAAAGCTTTCTCTTTTACAGAAGAATTTCTCTATTTTAATGACAAAGGCATGTTCCATATTTAAAAAAAAATGGAATTGCAGAAGTTAGGGCGGATTTAAAGCCCATTCTGTTTCAGAATTGTTGTATCAAATGGTGAAATGGAGTAATTTGGAATACTGTTATTGAAGCTTGTGCCTGATGTTATATAAGTCCAAAAGGTTGAACAAGTAACTGGGCACCTGTGTATTCAAATGTCTGTAAAATGTAAACAAGCAATGAGTATCCTCGAGATAAACATGTTTGTACTACTGTGCAGTGATGAACGGAAGGTCCACACTGCATCTAACTCAGTGTTTTTCAATAACTGAATTGTAAACTCTCCATAATCCCAGACTAATGTTATTAAATGCTTAACTCATCCTAATCAAGCCCTCTGTTCAAGGTTAAATATGTCACCACTTCTGATGTTTTGTAAATGGGCACCAGACTGTTTTTGAGGTTTAGTGTGTCTTCCCCAGGGCTGTGAGGATGGGACACTATTAGTCGGCACGTTACTGTATGTGTTTCTAAATTTCATGGGTTTGTTCATGGGGTATTTTGGTGACGGGGGCGCTTTGAAGCTATCAGGTCCAGAATTGTTCCCTTTACTCATGCATTTCCCAAGGTTATACTGCGCATTTACCATAGTTTACCATGGTTTGTCATGCTTTTTAATTTTCTTTAGCATACTGTGACGTGTATTGTAGCTTTACCTGTGCTTATTTATGTTGTACCATGTTTCCACTATGTTTTATTAAAGGAATAATGCACGACAGGGCGTGTGTTGTGCTGGGATAACATCATGACTTGGGTGACTGGGCACGCGGCCGCACCCAAGAAGTGATGTTATCCCAGCACAACACACAACCTGGTGCATTACTCCTATTATACAATGGCTAGCACTGTAAAAAATAGCAAATAGCATATTTCATTTGTTTAAAAGTGATTTTAATCAGACAAATGTGGAAATAAAATTCTGCCACATAAAATAGTTCCTGTTTTCCATTTACAACTGTAGTAAAGTACTAACTATGACGTTCTAATAGATATACTAAAGTGTTTTTTCTGTTTAAATTGAGTTAATAACAATAGGACTTCTCAGGTTGTTTTTTTTTATGTACGCTGTGAACACATTGTTGGCAGAGTTGAACTCTGCATTTGACAGTATATGAATGTTATGACTCAGGGGCAGTTCATTTCAGTGTCTTTTAAATCCCGCTCTGAGCCTCACGTAACTGCTTATGCCATACGGCTCTCCAGAGCTATTTCTGACAGAGGCATAAAATTGTCATAGAACTGTATTAAGGTGTTCTATCGTGACAGTTTTCAAGTCTATATTTGTGTTACTCTCACTCACCCAGTCATAAAAAACTTTGACTGTCCAGTTGGTTTGTCGTTTTATGGATGCTTCTTTTTTGCCAGATTTTATCTTGTCTAGTCCCTCAGAGTCAATCTCCAAGTGTCTTTTTTTTAATGTTTTTTCTTCTCTAATTGAGACGTGCTGTCTGGTCTCCTGGCTGCTGTGTGTTTGAAGGCTTGCCAAACAAGGTTTCTACAGTTGTCATGTTGTTTAAGGTCAAATTCACTTCAGGAATTGTGTAATTTATTCTGTGTTATGGCAGTTGCAGCGGATTGATAATATGTCTGTGTAGGTTTTCAGTGAGGAGGTTGCCGGTACTAGATCTGTGATGTTATGCTGGGAAAACATCACGGGTCAAGTACAAGGCTGACCAATCAGAGCTCAGGAATGTTTCTTGCCATTGTATAATACACTTTATTATGCCTTTTACTATGGGGAACTTCTAAGTGTTTAAAGTGGTGTTGGTCTCAGAAAAGGCTTTAAAGAACCTGAGGTCCATGGGTATACAATACAACTCCCTGTGAACCAGTTAGGTCACATGGGTACAATCACAGAGAACATGTACTCCATGACATGATGTCTGTGGGTCTGCAAAGCAACTTCACATACCATAACAGAGCTCTATCCATGGACCAGATTGTAGGGTTGTGGTATTATTTATAATTAGCCGATATCAATTATCCTTTGCCTTGTATTATGAATTAATAATTATTTAATATGAATTATTAATTATCAATGACAAGTCATGAACAATGGTAAATATTAATAAGCAATTACATTTTATTAAAACAACAGCATCCACAGTTTCTGACAATACAAAAACAACACAGTTTATACTAAATATTTCTCTATATATTAGTCATCTAGCTTTAACAGTTACAAGATAATTGATCAGTATTACCTGAACTGGGAATTCTCTTTTCAGGCAAGACCGGGGATGCAGTATTCTGAGAAATGCACTGTCTTGTTGTGACAAGTTGGCTTGTGATGACGTCAGACCCGGAAGAAGTAGCACACACAGACAGCTCTGGGGTATGAATGCAATGCTTTATAAATAAAAAGATTTAACAAAAGAAAAGCAAAAAGGCACATTGGCAAAACAAATAGACAAACAAATAATAACTAAAACAAGTATTGTGCTGGTGTTGAACCAGCACGCATAGCAATTGTTTCTTTAGTTTTCTTCTTTTGCCTCCTCTCTCTACTCCCGTTCTCCTCTCCTGAACACTCTCCTCCGTTCAGCCAAAGCTGTAGGTCTTATATTGTGGCCGAAGGGTCAACTGGCTATCAATTACCTAATTTGCCCCTCAACAACATTCGGCACAGGTTTTATCATATGCGTGGTCAACAGCCAGTTTATCAACACGCACTCGCTGTTGACCACGCATTCTCATGATTTTATCTAAATGAGGCATTTTAACCCCACCCAGTCTGTAAACAATAATAAAACATTGTGCTTTTACAAAATTAATGCGTTTAATATAACACATAATATAATTATAATGTTATACAGCAAATGGGTTATGCTAGATATGAAATCATTCTCTTTATAAGGTTAAACTTATAAACAGTAGGTGTTCATCCACGACATCCTCAAATATAGATTTGTGCAGATTGTTATGATCCAGCACATGCATTAATGAACTCATGTTGAGCAGCCATTTGCAAACTGTCTTGAACAGGGCCCAGCCTGAACAGTTGAAATGGTGTATTTCAACAAACATGTCATTAGCTGATAATGTACGAGTCGCTTGAAAACCTCAGCTAATATTAGAAAAGAGAAATGGATCTATTGCGTCTACGCTTCTGAAAACAGAGAGAACTCTGTCAGGCTTCCAGTCGGTACAGGTGAAATGCAAATATATTTTATATAACATCAGGCACAAGCTTGAATAACAGTATTCCAAATTCACCATTTGATTCTGAAACTGAATGGGCTTTTAAATCCACCCTAACTCCTGCAAACATGCAATTCTAGTTTATTTTTAATATGGAACATGCCTTTGTCATTAAAATAGAGAAATTCTTCCGTAAAACAGAAAGCTTTTATACACATTATCTCCTTATCTCTTGATATTGTGTTGCATTGAAACTGAATTACAAATGCCCTTTTTACTGTAGCCATTTGGTGAATGCCTTTAAAGGTTAAAATCAAGTCAATTATTCTACTTAAACTTTTCCTCATCATGTCTACTCCAATCTTGGCTTGTGTGATAGTTGATTACATTTGAGGCAAAGGCTAATTCGGCAGAATTTAATTCCAACACTGAACTCATTACTTTCTGAGGATATATATATATATATATATATATATATATATATATATATATATATAGAAGCAAACTGTGTGATTGTTTTCTTTCCTTCCTCCAAAATTAGGTCCTGCTGATGTACCTTAATTATATTTAACTTCTTTATTGTATAGCTCTAAATAGTCAATTAGTCTCTAAATTAGTGCTATTGGAAAATTATGTATGTGGATATACAGTAAATAATCAGTTTGAACAAAATGTTTATATTCTATGTGGGTGTTTCAGATGAAAAGTGGACAATGCAATAACTTTGATAGTTTGTTTGTTTTCAAGCTCATGTTAAGTTAAATTACTGTTGCTTAGCATTTTTGTATTTAGCCTAGCTAAGCTCAAACCTGGGCTTGCTTCAGTTTGTCACAACTTGAAGTCTGCGTTAGGACTCAAACCAATCGCTGGCAGTGATAGTTAGGTCTTCATCTGTTTTAGGTTGGGCAAAACGATCAATACTTCCAGTTCCCGGTTCACATTCCTTTGGTTTTTTTTTAACTTTTTTTATTTTTCTAAAGCTATTTTCATGTTCTACATCTAGAATATCTACTATCTTCACTTACAGTACAACATACACTTTTGTCTGTGTAAGTGGTACTTCAAACTCAAACTCTAATGAACTCAAGACAACATTCCCACAATATGACAACGTTTAAAACGTAACTAAAAAGCGCAAAAAACAAATACAAGTATCAATTAGGAAGAAATGTTTTAAGTGTAAAAAATGTTTCGATAACGAGATTCAATTGATTGTTAATTTGGTAATTGGATTTCATTTTTGCACTTTTTTATGCAGAATTTCTTACAGAAAACATATAGAGTGTGCAGAATGTTACTGTGAAACCACAGTTGTTTGCGACTATTTATCATTTGATTTTTGGAAACGTGTTGGGTACTGATATCAAATTCCATTTACAATTGCAATCCAGGCGAGTTGGCATTGTTTTTTATTGATCAGAAGTTCTTCTGGCCGCTGTGTCCTGGGTCAAAAGGAACCCCGCTCCTCATCCTGTCCTGATCCAAGTGATTCAGGTCTCAGGCCTGACAGCAGCTGTCAAGCTGACACACAAAGCAAAGTAAAGCCAGGGCAGAATGTGGCCTATCCAACATCAAGGGGAAGGTGTGTGCTCAAATTGGGCACTTTGAACGTGACACATACCAGTATACATTTTAACGTTGTAATGATTTTACAGTTAGCCTCGTGTAAAAGGTCATGTATAAAATGTCTGTTTTGTCATGTTTGCATCAGAAAACAGTTGCAGTATGACAAAATATTATGCATATCTTGGGATGCACATGAATGAAATAATGTGCTTTCTGAATTGGCTTTTTTTGCTGTCAATAGATGTTACATTTTGGTATATTATTTTTTTTTTTTTTTCAATTCCACTTTTCAGCCCCTTGCAGTACGTGTATTCCTAGGTAAAACATATGCACTGCAAATATAAAGTTATTTCATTTAACAAAGCCACAAAACTAGTACCGATGATTAGGATAATGTACAACTACTAGTACAACAAGACACCAACATTTCAGGAATGAAAACTGTCTTATGGGTCTGATTCTGGTCTCAAATATTTATGGACTTACAGTAATTGGGAATCAATGGAGAGCTTCAAAGTTAATTAATGAGAAATTTCTGCTGCCAATATCAATACTACCCCACGAGTGCAGATAATGCTCTCTCCTAAGTTCCAAGTACATATAACAATGCTATTAAAAGCTGTAATTGCCTTATTAGATCATATTTAAAAAGGAATTATCTCAAACCACTACAAACTGAGTGGAATATGTCAAGAAAATGAAGTGATATGAAGGTGCAGTATATGCTTACCACAAAGAAGCACAGCTTAATCCGTGGAAGTGAAAACGAGGACCTTTTAGGACATATTTGTTTTTTCCAGTCTTTAATTAACCCTTTTTTTAAAGAGGTGAAATGCCTGTTAATTTTGCAAAACTAGAACCAGTCCACTAAGCAATATAATCAAACTTCTCTTAAGCACTCTGAAGATGTTTGTTTATCATGAATTAAAAAAAAAACATAGGAGTTCATTCAAGACTGGAGGCCTGTTATGACTGAAATATAAACATCTTTTTTAGCCATCCTTATTGATATTTAGAACTTTTGTTGGTGTTTCGATTATGAGAAATAGTAACATTGCCATAACAATTTCATCAGAAAGTAAATAAAAATCTTTGTTCAGGGTTTCCCCTAAAAATGAACCTAAAGCTTTATCATGTTTCCCCATCTTTCTTTCAAGTACACATTTATCAGCGAAAAGGTGTATTACCCTATGTATAACATGCTGGACTGGACAATGTACATTTCTTGTATACTACCCTAGCAAAAAAAGACAATATACTAGCCAGAATACTACAATCCAGGTATACTGTGCACCTTATATATAACCTGTGGCTCATATATAAGAGGCAGAAATTCTGCTGACATTTCAGAAAGGGTTCACGTTGTACTCTATAGTATATAAAACTATGGATACTGTCTAAATATGTCTAGTGCCTATGACAGGTGCTGTGACCCTGTCCCTTGCTTGGAATGAAAATACAATTTCATTAATGGAAGGGAGAAACTGGAGCTGACTCCCTAGCATATTGAAGACAGCTGAGCGCTCTCTGGTGGAACCCAAGTGGACAGGCAACGTAAAAATGCAAGGAATGCAGAGTGTGATTCTAGAATTCCCTGGAACGTCCCACCTGTACAGATGACTAAAGAGTGTATTCATTACCAGGTCAGCACAGAGAAGCTGAGCAACACTGTGAATCGACACTGCTTTACTGTGTGCAGCCGAGCGTCGGTGATGGCCATTCATTATTGTGTAAAGATAGAGAGATCTTACCGGGTTGTCAAGTCAAGGTATATGTAAAGGCTTGAGTTAGTAATAGTTTTCCTACTGCAAGACTCATTAGAGGCAACCAGTTGAAGGCAACCTTTTATTTCGTTTTTTGGTTTTGAAAGTGTTTGTGTTTTTTGAGTTCTGTAACTTGTGAGAAGATATACCAGGCCAAGTGGTGGCCCGTTATAACCAGGTGATTGTAATGGAAGAATTTCAAAGAAATGTAAATAAACCTGGCCAGCTGAGCAGTGCTACAAAAAAAAAAACAAAAAAAAAAAACAGGTCACTTCGTCAAGAGAAAAAAGTAAATTGTTGAAAATTAATATAAGACCATTTTAGTATTTCTGAGGATGATATTTTAGATATCATTTTTTTTAATCTAGGGGAAGCACTATATGGTCAAAATAATGATTTAAAAGTTGAAGTACCTACTCTGCCTTTAGATTTTCAAATGCTACTTTGTAATTCGATTCTGCCTAAAGTTACTATTGAAAATGACATTTGGGAGGGGGTGAGTTGGTTTGAGCTGCAGTGGCACTGTAGCATCTTTAATTACAGATAACCACCATGATCATTAAATTAAACTCCTCATTACTCTATATCTGGTGCAAACAAAATTCAATTACCCTTTAAGAGTACCAGTGCGTGAGCAGGTTTATATTTATCAAAGGCGGATGAGAGCTCAGGCAAAAAATTATTTCAATACGAAAGAATAGATGTAAAATGTGATTACGAAAAAAATGAAATTGAATTATAAATGTGATGACTTTTTAATTCATGTAGTAAACTGAAAAAATGTGGTTCTACTTTTAAATGCATTGGTTATAAACAACTGAAAATATTTTAAACTGGAAATGAAACATTGTTGTGCTCATTTTAAGGATGCGGTGACAGCACTGTGGAGCTTAAAATTATAGCAAGGCACCCAATAAGGAATGCAGTTTCAATGTTTCTTTATAAAGATATAGTCTGTGCATACAGGCCAATTGTTAAGTATATTATATCTGCAGCATTGGAATAAAAAAAATGTTTCTGTGTTTATTTGCTTCACAGCCATATAGTTTTTGGTCAATAAAGAGAATAAGAATAATTGTTGTTTTTGTTTTTATTGTAAGACCTCGTTTTTGGACAGTAGTTCAAAATAAAATTACAGTTAAAATGTAAGGCTGCTCCTGGTTTCTGTGCTGCACTTAAAGTAATGGTTAGGGTTAAGTATATCAACTCCTTTTAAGATTTCAATCATGCCTCCTTTATTGTCTTTGTTCCAGGCTACATAGATTCAATTGTTTCAGTCTATCATAGCTCCATCCTGAAGCAGACCTGATTCTGTGGTTGAACTTCCTACTGGTCAGTAAAGCAGTCCACAGAAAATAGGATGCCTCCAGGCTACAAGCAATGGTCTTGATGTTGTGTGCTGTCATTCAGTTGAGACAATATCAAGATCATGTTCAGTTGGAAGTTATAAAAGAGCCTGTAGCACTATCTTTAAAAGAATGGGGTGCCAACACAAGAAATTCTGGTTAACTTTAATATAGGGTACATAACAATTACAGGTACCCAACTAAAACAATAATTATGAGGTGGACATGCAATCATTTATGAATTAAATATTGATGGCCATTATTTTGCCAGCCTCAATCTCCCTGGTTAACTACTTGGTGTCTCAAGTAGCCAGTTACCCAAAAACAAGTGCTCTTCCATTTGTATTTGTTTTGTGATAAGAAATGGCAGAATATTTTGTTCTCAATGCATACATGTATAATAATATGCACATGCATGTTTTCATTTGTATTTATAAAAAGTCTAAACTTGTACGTTGATTTTGAAGATGCTGATTATTGTTGATTATAACTTGTCCAATGATTATGAAATTGGGTATTGATTGTACCTCTATTAGCATAAAGAGGATGTTCTCTCCAGGGCAGACATGAGACATGTTTTATATACAGCAGCTGCAGCAACAGTGACAACATAAAGCATAAACAAATAGTTAACAATTGCTGTGAAAGCAAAATAACCTTTGCCAAATCTGATTTTATTTTGGGAAGTGTCCGATAACTGAATCTAACATCCTTTCATCTATAGTCCGATAGATAGGCTCCAAGAGATTTGTCAAATGCTGTGCCATTACATTTTTAAACAATATCTTTAGGGGGTTTACAGTACATAAATCCTCAAACTTACAGAAGGTCAGTTTCTTCAGAATAACAAAATACATATCAAAAGAGCTGTTTTGTGAAGCACCCGGGCTATTGTTGCTGTATGCACATTGTCTCCCAGCTCAGCCGTGGAAGACTGTAACTCCTTTAGAGTTGCCATAGGCTTCTTGGTGGCCTCCCTGACTAGTGCCCTTCTCGCCCGGATACTCAGTTTTTGAGGACGGCCTGTTCTAGACAGATTCACAGTTGTGCCATATTCTCTCCATTTCTTAATAATTGACTTTACTGTGCTCTGGGGGATATTCAATGCCTCGGAAATGTTCTTATATCCTACCCCTGATTGGTGCTTTTGAAGAACCTTATTCCGGATTTGCTTTGAATGTTCCTTCGTCTTCATGATGTAGTTTTTGTTAGGAAATGTACCAACTGTGGGACCTCCCAGAGACAGGTGTATTTAACCTGGAATCATGTGAAACACCTTAATTGCACACAGGTGGACTCCATTCAACTAATTATGTGACTTCTAAAGACAATTGGTTGCACCAGAGCTTATTTAGGTGTGTCATAGTAAAGGGGGTGAATACTTATGCAATCAATTATTTTCTGTTTTATATTTGTAATTAATTTAGAACAATGTGTAGATTGTATTTTTCACTTTGACATTATGGACTTTTTTGAGTTGATCAGTGGCAAAAACTCATTAAATCCATTTTGATTCCATGTTGTAACACAATAAAATGTGGAAAAGTCCAAGGGGGGAGAATACTTTTGAGAGCCACTGTATATACGGTATCTATCTTTTTCCTAGTGTTTTCAGTTTCAGCTTTTTACAAATGGAAGCAGCAATTCAATAGATTAACATCAATGAAAAGGGGACCACCGATAAAGCTGCGCAAGAAAAACATTTTAAAACCAAGTGGTTAGCACTGCTTTAACAAACAACCCCCCTACATCTTTTGCTATAACCTACAATATTGTAGTCAATAATGTTTCATTAGGAGGTCTGGCCCATTACAGAGAACAAACCTTCAGTATTACTAAAGGGAAACATGTAATATATTACTAAATATCTTATGATTGAATATTTACAATTATAGATGAAGCTGTTATTGTTGCATCATTTGAAACAAAAATGCTGTCTTACTTGGGTTGTCTACTGTAGGAGCTTGTGTTTATCTATATAAATAACCAACTTGTAGCTCTTTTTTTCTGCAGCCAGATGGACAATTCTAAAATGGAGAGGCCTTTACTTGTAGATTGTTTTTAATATGAGATAATTACACAAGCATACGCATGAAAACATATCCCAAAAAACAACATGTCCTTGTGTTTTCTTGAGTAGAATGGGTTTCAGAAACATTTTGGGCAATTAGGAGATCATGTTTGAGCTTGTAAATCATTAACCATGACAACTGATAAAATCAATAATTGTATTGACTTGTAAGCAGAGCCATCATTTCTATATGACATTATCATAGCTGTATCACTTCAATATTAATGGTTTCTTCTGAACTGCATGTATCCTGAAAACATGTAAGAAACGTTTCCCCCTGAATGCTCGGCTTTACACAGATGCTCGCACAAGTCATTTAATGAAGGGTGACATCGACCACTTGTACAGTTGTTGTAACTGCAGTCTGATTAGGGCTGAACCCTGTCTGAAATCTTGGCACCAATGAGTGGGTGTCAATGTGGTTCAGTAGGTGAAGAGTGGTGGTGCGTTCAGTGATCATTAGATAAAAGAGCAACAGGAGGACAGCTGGACAGGCCTAGTGTATTATAACAGGTGTTGAAAGTTGGTTTCTAAAGGACCCTAAGGATTCAGCAATAACATTATGGCCTGATCCATACCCTTGTCATTCCTTATGTAAAAAAGAGCAGTCTTACCTTTGGCTGCCCATCAGTTTGTTTCCACACAATTTTTAACTGTTTCCTCCAGTCCTGGTCTCTGTGCAGTACTGGCTAGGGTATTTTCCACACCTTTTAATATTTTCAAATCTTAAATAAAGTCTCCCCTATCCATTCCTTTTTTCTAGGTTTAGTAGATTCAGGTTCCTCATTCTTTCTAGCCCTTGGATTATTCTGAGTGCTCTTAGCTGGACATTGTATGTATGTCTTACTATCATTGGCATTTCAAAGTCTGGTATTATGCAATGGAAGGGAAAGATCACAAACCGTGATTGGTTAAAATGCATCACACGACCCTGCTGGAAATGTAGCATTACTGCATGACGTTCACAATTTACCACTTCAAACTATGTGTACTATGTTTGCATCCATTGTTTATACACCACTGTGATATGTGCACCCACTTATTTTGAATTAAAACACTAGTATTATGTGGCAGGGCCCTGCCCTGCTTGTAAATAGTGCATTGTTTGTTTTGGTGGTGGTTGGCAGGGATGGGGTTAATTTCCTATCCCTAAAACATGTGAGAATGTGGATGGAGCCTAAGGCACTTCTTCACACAGAGAGTGGTGAGGGGATGGAATGGGCTTCTCAGTCATGTTGTTGAAGCAGAATCAAGGTCCAACTTCACAGTTCTGAGACCAATCAGCTACTAGAAACCAGATAAGTTTTCAATTTCTACTTGCTCTTCGTTGTCATAAAAAAATGCTAAGTGACAGAAGCACTTGGCTCGATCCTGTTTTTTATATGTTGTCTATTCTGTTTATTTTTTCTTCTGTGTTACTGTCTGTGTCAGTGTTCATTTTTTATGTGTCTGTCTACTTATTTGATGTCATTGTTTATGTTTCTATTGTTATGCTTATTAAAATATTGGGTATCTATGAAAATAGGGAATGTGAGAACAGATTACTGGCCAACATTGATAATTGCAGTAACAACTGGGATGGAAGACATTCTATGTATGTTTAGATAGATTTGTTGTAATTATTAGCTTAATGTATAGAGAAAAACTAAAGGCATTTACTTAATAGTTAATAATGACCTGCCCGATAACATTCCTGGAATGTACGAGGCATCAATTCACCTATTAAAAGAACTAGGATCATAAATACCATAAATAAATTAAAAGCCGATATTTGTTTATTGCAAGAAACTCATTAACATAGACAGAACATCAGAAACTTAAGAACAAATGGATCCCTCATGTCTTCACTGCATCCTTTAACAGCAAACACAGGAGCCTAGCAATTCTTTTAAATAAAACTTCTTTCATCCAGAGTTGATCAAGGTGGTCGATTTATTATAATTCTGAATATATTACAATAGTTAACCTGTAAGGTCCAAACGAAGACTGTTCTCAGTTTTTTCACTCTGTCTTTCTCTGAATTAGAAAATTTCCCCAAGGCTATGACAATTATAGGAGGAGACTTTAACACCACACTTGACCCTTATTTGGATAGATCGAGCACACCAAAAGTTATAAAAATTCCATTGGCTGTGGAAGTGATTAACAAATATATGAAAGAACAAGGTTTCAGTGACATCTGGCGCCTTCATAACCCTTCCAATAGAGAATATACTTACTTATCAGCTGTATACAGAACTTTCTCTCGCATTGATTTTTAAACCTAAACACCACAATTCACCCTATTATGATCTTGGACCACGCCCCAATTAGTTTTCAATTAGTAATTGAGGAATTTAATTCTTTCTTCCATTAGAAGTGGAAAAGTTTCTGGAATTTAATGACACGTCGGAATGTTCACCCTGCATTCTCGGGGAGACTGCTAAAGCAGTTCTTAGAGGTAAAATAATATCGTATACATCTTATGTAAGAAAGAAAAAGGAGCAAAAAGATGTGGAAATGGAAAAGCAGGTTAAAGAACTTGAACTGTTTGCTACCACTGCAACTAATGAAAACTACAATAATCTTCTGAAAGCTAAATATGAACTGAATAATACAATATCTGAGAAAACACAATTCTTGATAACAAAGTTAAGACAAACCCATTTTGAAAAGTCTGGTCGCATGATCGCTTGGAAAAACTGTGTCTATAACCGTTATTAAAGATAAAAACGGTCAAATTACTTCCAACCCTCAAAAAATCAATAATACTTTTAGATCTTTCTACTCAAATCTGTATAAACCAGAAAATGTGAGCAACTCTGAAGAGATAAAAACCTTTTTAAATAGTATTGATCTCCCTACTTTTAGATGTTTTAGACTCCCCATTCTCATTGGATGAACTTCATCAAGCAATATTTAGCATGCAAAATGGGAAATCTTCAGGGTTAGATGGATTTCCCATATAATGTTATAAGCACTTCTGGACTTTTTTATCACCTGTTTTTTTTAAATGGTTAATAATATATTTACATTTCAAATTCCACAACACATTAATACTGCGCTTATCTCACTAATATTAAAAAAAGGATAAATATCAATCATCATGCTCAAATTATTGTCCTATTTCATTATTGAATGTTGACTTAAAAATAATTTGCAAAATTTTAGCTTCAAGACTAGAATCAGTAACACAACAATTAATCCATCCTGACCAGACTGGATTCATTAAAGGCAAACATTCCTCTGATAAACCAGACGTCTGTTTAATCTAATTCATTTAGCAAAAAAAGTGAAAACACCTACTGTTGCAGCCTAACTGGATGCAGAGAAGGCATTTGACAGAGTCGGCTGGCCCTTCTTATTCTTAGTTTTAAATCACCTATGTTTTTTAAATCTGTCAACAATGCACTGACAAAGTTGCTGACAATCATATGCATACCTTTTGGTTTTGTAAACCTGTTAAACAATTTTGGCATATCATTGTCAGTACACTGTCACAGATTATGGGCTATAGCATCCCAGTCTCTCCTGCCATCTGTTTATTGGGGATCTCTCTGACTTAAATCCCTCTGTTTATGAGTCAAAATGTCTGCTTCTTTCCCTTGCAATCTTACAAAATTGGAAAAATAAAATAAATATATCATTTAAACATTGGCTAAATGTAATGACTGAATATGCTTCATTGGAAAGATTGGCAATGAGATCTCAAGAAACTATTTCAGAATCTGATAAAACATGGAGTGCCTGCTTTATATTTTTGGATTCGGGGTGAATTGATGCCTCATGCAATGTAGGTATATATAATTTATTTATTTACTTATTTATTTATTTTTGTTTATTTCTTTCTTTTGGGGTTTCTTTGATTCTCTTTTCTCTTTTTTCTATTTTGATGGCTAATTGCATGGATTATGTTGCTGGGAAGGCACTGATTTAGTTTTACTATCCCTGTGTTATTGTATTGCCCTTTCTCTTTTCTTCCCTGTGAGTGGGTGGGGGCGGGAGAGGGGGTGTTTTGTGTTTTTGGTAAATTAATTAATCTTTAAATAAAATAAAATAAAATAAATAAATAAATAAATAAATAAATAAATAAATAAATAGAAATCAGACAAGCTTAGACGGTATTCTAAGTACCATGAATGGCTCAAACTTGTAAGTATGGACAAAATGTGATGTTGAATGTGGTGGTTTTTATGTAGCTGATGATTTCCAATCATGTCCCCACTTTTATCCTTCTTTTTACCTTTATCTGGTCATTCCTCAACAATAAAACACAATTAGTTGTACATACAAAAACATTCCATTATAAAATGACATGACATACACATGTACATACCTATAGTACTTTCTGATTTTGTGTATTGCATGGACAGCTACTGTTTTATCTCAAGTCCTTTAATAGAGGTTGGCATGTACTACTTTTACTGTCATTGTAGCAGCACTTTGATTAATCCTGAACCCTGTCAGCAACCGGGACCCAGTGTGTGGGTGTTAGGGGTTTACAAGATTAAGAGTGGCAGTGTGTTCATTGATCATTAGAGATATATCCCAGGAGGGCAACAGGGCGATGGCTGGACAAGACTAGTGGATCATGACAGGGACTTTGGTAGATGTGAGCCATAGCCTTTTATTATTATCATCAAAACTATCATATTAGGCAGCTTATGTTTATCTCTACAGGCACAGCACTCATGTAACTGGCATTGTAAGGTTTTGTTAGTGTCTCCCACACTCTGACCTGTCTGCATTATATTTCCAAATGTAAATCCTGCATTTTGTGAATCCTGAATCCCACATTTTGTTACCAGCATGAAACAAATATACATTAATGTTCCATGTTCTTGTGGTTAAGCCACAGGTAATGTCTGTACTGTAGATAAGAAAGAGCAGGGGTCCTAGCACTGATCCCTGTGGCAAATTACTTCCCTCAGAATGGATTGGCTGCTTCCTATGTTTTAACCAGTTGAGTATTTAGGTACATATTTCTGCCTTGGGTTCCAAACAAATAGAGTCTCAAGCTGGGCGCCAATGTGGGAAATATAACTGTACATACCCCTTTGTGGATAGAGTACCTCATATCACTTACACTTAACCTGGGGGTCCCCAAGATCTTTGTTAACAGTGAAAGTGTGCCCCCTGTTGGCTATGCGCTATGTTCATTGCCTGTGGATGTTAGACAATTGAGATACCCCCCATAAAATATGGGGAGTTCTGCATTTACAGATAAGGTATTAGTGCAAGACAGTTATAGATCCAGTACATCTATGTGGGTTTATGGTTTATGCTGATAAATAATAAGCAAAAATATCTAAATATTTATTACTGTGGCTGCAAATAGTACAGTGCTGGAAGGAATGGAAAAAAAAAACCACATGATTTTCTTTGTTGATTTTCTACATGCACATTGAAGAAATCTCAGCCTTGTGTTTATTTGGTTATGCAGTTCAAAATGCAACATATATGAAATACATTTTCATGCTGAAATTGTGTGCCATCCCGTTTAGGTATACCCATCTGTTTGTCACTCTACAGATAGTAAAAATCTCAGTGATGACTATCTACCTATATGAACACTATAGTCAAAGTAATTGTAGTTAACAAAACCATTCTCAATTGTTTTGCACTTCCATTAGCTTTATTGTGTACAGTTTTTAAAGAAATACATGTGTTTAATAAAATGCATATCTATGAATATAGGGCTGTTAACAATTTTGTCGGTTTGTGGATCTATAACATATGCTGCCACTTCCTTTCCTTAATTACGTAACCTGTCTAAGGACCACCTGAAGGGAGCCCGCAGACCACACTACGTAACTAGGGGTATGCCAAGTAGCAGGTACAAATAAGTATTCATAACAAAGTATGACAATTTTTCCAATTATGTGTAATTGTACTATTACTCTTTATTCAGAGGAAAAGATGTTAAAAATGCATCAAATCAGCTCTTTGCCAGGACTGTTTTAAAATGTAAGTGTAATCAGCAATTAAATAATGTTGTTTTTTTTCTGAGAAACTTTTGTCGTTTAATAAATCAGTGCATCCTTTATTCACAAAATAATTGGTTGGAATTCAAGAAATCTGTAGAAGCAAAATCCATAAAATGTAATATTATCATGGGAAAATAATTTTAAAAAAATAAAATCTGTTTATAAGGTTAGAAATATTCTTTTTTATTTATTTTCTTTTAGTACTGACTTTGTAATATGTAAAGCAATAGCTTATGATCACCGATCTGACCCTTTAATAAACTTGAAAGTGTGAGAGTGTTGGCCACAAGATTACTGACCTGGAATAGTGTATGAATGCAGCAGACTGCACACAGTACGTGTCAGCTCATGTGGTTAGGTCCCAGGAGTATGATATTCCTTAATACAAACTTTACAATGGAGCTTTCTTGTATCCTCTTCTGTTAAGATGGATAAAACTGTCAGGTTATTCCAGGTTCTGCCTTCAAGAAGTGTCATTTCTGTTGAACAGGATGACCCGAACATAGATAAAATGGTAAGTCACAAGGTGACGGTGGATATTCAGACCATGTTGAGCAGTCTGAATAGTCAAACTCTAACTTGCAGCGGAGAGCTGCTTTCATTTCATTGTGTGTCTAGCCATTTTCATGACTACTTTTTGTCAATGTCATTGTGTTCTGTGTTATTTTGCCACTACTGTGCTCTCTCTCTCTCTCTCTCTCTCTCTCTCTCTCTCTCTCTCTCTCTCTCTCTCTCTGTTCAGACAGGAAGTGATGAGTATTGTATAGAAGGCATTATACAGAGAGATTGATATGGTACCTTGGGGTTATCATAGAAACCATCATCTTTATACACTGCCATAATAAAAAAAAAATCAAAGTAATAGATTAGCTGAAGGACAGAATACTACTCCATAGAAGATTACCTAAAACACCAAAAGTCACTTACTTCCAAGATTGCTGATTATGAGTATTATATATATATATATATATATATATATATATATAAATATATATATATATATATATATATATATATATATATATATATATATATATATATATATATATATATATAATTATTATTATTGTATAAATATATATATATCTGCAGATCATCTCCAGATCTTAGTACCAACTGTAACAAAAGAATACAGGGAACAAGTCCAGGATCAGCTGATCCACAACTTTAGTACAGACCTTTTGTAATTTGCGTATGGGAAATGGCAGTGAGCATGGCAGGGACAGAAGAGTAAGAGGAATGCTACATTCTTGTATGCCTACTTATAGTTGTTATTCTTTCAGCACTGAAGAGAACAAGAAGATATTCAGTACCTGATGTTGACAAGAATAATTACCAGAAATTAGAGAAACAGTTCTGATTATCGTCCAAAACTTTGTCTCATGTGCATAGATATAGGATAATGCTGATTATTTCCTTCAGAGTGCAGATGCAAAAGTTGGGTTTCTGCCAAGCACAGGCCTGGTGGCAGCTTGACAGGATAGATATATGAAATGAATGAAACATTTCAGTGACCTTTTGCTGAGCTACATCATGGCTCTCGATCTGGCAATGCTGTTTATTCAACTAAGGGTGTGTAATTAATGGTCAATGGGAAATGTCAAGTTAGCATATGGGTTGCAAGCTTCAGCTTGGCTTTACTTATATATTTTATTTTCTGTGAGTTATCTATCTGAACCTGTAAGCAGGGCTTGACGGCTCGCTAAGATGGACTCAGGCTCGTCCTTTTGTTTAAGCCATCATTTCTGAAAAGAAATACGTGACTACAATTTTTGTTAATTGCTTAACACCTTTTCAGATATGCACCATAAATGGAAGAAATGGTGTTGACCTTGTTTTTTGTCGACCTTGAAGAAAATGCTGGACTTTTTAGAAAATGCTGCATTACCTTTGTATATTTTATTTCTAGGTTGAGTGGGTCTCAAAATGTCCAATCCACAGCCATGTTCTGGTTTATATAAAGTAGAAAATCTTTGAAATATCAGTATGTATTCAATACATCACATAACAACACAGCATTTTGATTTTAAAAATGGTATCAGGTACCATATTAGGTTACCAAAAGCTCTTTGGTTTAATACCGTACATTCAGGTAATTCTAAAGCCTCTTGCTGCAAAGAATGTCATTAGAGAAAGCAGATGGTGGGTTAATGACAGGATGTCTCCAGGATAAATGACCTAAGAAGAGAAAGTATAATATATCTGAAATAATGATTAACATAGTGTAACAGAGATCGAATGATTCTTCCTGACCTGCGAGGTTGCTGTAAAGGGGACTGCTGCAACATGTGTAGTATACCGTCAAAAACAACAGATGTGCTGCACTGGTCCAGATCACAGAAACCTTCAACACTGGACAAGACCAATAGAACAATGTGCGGGGCTCTACACTGATAGTGATGTAATACACATGGGGGGGGGGGGGTTATGAGTTTAACATAAAAAATACTGAAAAATATTACTGAAAAATAATATTCACCTTTCCAATTTACTATAGTCTCAAGAATTTGAAAATAGTTCATGGCACATTCAAGACAATTCTAAAATGGTCAATGATGAATATGGCTTACTGATAATTGAACCTCTTTTTGCAGTGCATGATTGAAGTGGAAAAAAGATACCTGGAAGGACCAATCAGTGCCAAGGATCTCTGCTTCCTGCCACCATCAGACTCCGGTAGGCTAATTTATTTTCCAGCAGTGCTGTTTGTTCTTGCCAAGAGTCTGCAGCCCATTCTGTATTAAGGCACGGTTTCTTATTTGAAGAAACATTCTACTGATCCTTAGCAATTTGATTGTGTTACACCTATTCAGACCTTGCCTAAGGTACCAAGGTTATATAAATAATCATATTCAGGCACTTGTTTAGAAGGACCACTGTTTTCTGTAAAAATTACTTTTTTTCACTAAAAATCTCCATTTTCATATTGAATCAGATTTACAGAACTATTTCTGTATTTTACATTCTTCACATTTCCAAATCAAGCTCTTATTTATTGTGTAACAACAATATGCATACCTCTTCTGAGTTTGGTAGAATCTGTCTTCAATAAACTTGTAATTGCTAGGTCTCCTGATCTCAGACAGCATTGTAGTTTGTAACAAGATACTGCTTATTGTGAGCCTTTAAGGTGAGCAACACCTTGTTAGTTGTCAGTATTTTGTTGGTTGTTTGATTTTAAGAATCTCTCACAAACCAGTCAAAAATATAAGAGGTTAGAGAAAAAGCATTTTTTTAAATACTTGCTGTATAAAGTCTTACAGAGACACTCACCAAAAATACAAATACTCCCATAGGGACTGAAACCATGTTTCTAAGCTGTTCTTTGCTGACTGACAGTGATTTCTTGAGAGATAATGATGGTTCTGACATTGAAGAAAGGGTATTAGATGAAATTCCTACAAAGCAAAGCAAATACTAGCTTAAACCTACTATTTCTTCAGAAAGTATATATGGCAATAGAACAAAGGGTTCAAATTTGATGACTAAGGCATTTAGTATTTTTTTCTAAGTTTTTCAGTTTCTGAAATGTGTAGCAAAACACAGTAAGGGATATAACTGGAAAATGCACAGAGGACTAGCATTTCATAAGAAAAGTCCCCAGCAGGTTAAGACATTAATGAATCTTAGGTGTATATTATACAGAACCACCGTTTACTGTAGCACCAGCATACAATCAGTCTCTGTGGATACCTCTGCACATTCTAATAAAATAAATAACTTACTGGACAGAGCAGAGCAACCCAAGTGTAAATCAATCTGAAAAAAAAAACTAAACCTTTCTTTTATTTTGTGTGTCTATTCGGTCAACATCTCTAAAATCAATAACTGTTAAAAAGAAAACAATTAGCCTGAGCAGCTCCAAGTATTTCATGCTTCAGTTGTAATATTTCCACTGATGCCATTGTAGGTCAGCTTGTTGTTCTTGGTTACAGCTCTGTAGTTTCAATTTAAAATCTGCAGGTTCAGCAAGAACAAGCCATTTAAATTGGCACAGTGGGTATTGCAAATATCTTTCATCTTTTGAGGACTGTGTTTGAAATTGGCCTAACTTTCTTGGTCTCATTCAAACCCCCAGTGGATGTTAGTTTCTAAACAACCATGAAACTGGACATTACTGGCAGTTACTTGTTTACCTGAATGAAAAGGTTTAGGTTAGAATTCTGTCAAGTGAAATTATCAGTAGAGTATGCAGTGGGGAACCTTTACAGACAAAATCAAAGAGAGGTAAAGATGACCAAGGAGATGCAATTTTCAATGTTCATGAACAACAAAAATTACTGTGCCTCAGTCCAAGCTATTATACGGCTAAATCCACCGTATACAGTAGTTTTAACATAACCATTTTTAGATAACTATTATAAATTGATTTTCAACATACTTACTGTACTTACAGTATTGTGTCCAATTCTGGTAACCGCAGCACCAAAGGGATATTGTGGCCCTGAAGAGAGTCCAATGTCCCACGGCTGCCTAGTCATTTTATTGAGGGAGAATCAAGACCCAACTTGACTAAGTTCTGAGATCAATCAGCTACTAGAACCAAGTCAAGCTTAGATGGGCCGAATGGCCTCCTCTAGTTTGTGTATGTTCTTATGTAAAAATCTCTGTTATGCAGTTTCCCAGGTGTCTTTGAAAAAAGAACATGCAAATAAACTCTCCACTTTCTGTTTAGGTTTCTATGTTTAATGGCAAAGATTTTCTTCCACATACTAGCTTCTCATAACAACCTCTTTGTAATTTTTGTGAGGATGCAATTCAAGTCCTCGCAACATCCATTAAAATATTCTATTCATCTCTTCACTTGGATAAAATTGATTTTTAATTATTTAAATGCTGAAAACAAATACAGTAATCCATTGTGTATCCGCCCTGACTGTTTATCTGCCATGATCAAGCTTAGCAACATCACCCATGTGTACAGCGCTAATGCAAAATGGCTATGAGTAAACAAAAGCTAGTTGTGCTTACAATTGAAAAAAAGTTGGAAATACTTTCACTTCTGGAAAAGGGAGTTATCAGGGATAAAAGCGACCCATATAAGAGATGGAAAGATACTGATTACTAGCTAGAAAGAGGAAGTTCTCTTTATTTAGCAACCGCAAGCTGCATCCGTGACAGTTCACAGAAATGTCACCGACTTAGTTAGAAATAGGTACAGCTGACAGGATACTTGTAAATTAGATAAGTTGTTATTATTGTATATGATTGGTCTCATCTTAATCTTCCAAGCTGTTGCTATCCAACGTATACTGAGCTAAGCTTCTGTGATTGGCTCGCAATAACTGTAGGCTACAAGGTATATATTATGCTTACTGACCCTGCGTAGTCAGAACTCTACTCGATGTTTTACTAACACCACGTGTGTTGAGAGTGTTCTCGGGTTTGCAAACCATTAAACTCATTTACTCAAACTCTTCTGTTTCACTGAGTCTCTATTACAGGTAGTTTTGAAAACTTCCACAACAGTATAATGGTATTTATTAATTTATCCGACTTTTTACATATCCGCCCTTACTCTGGTCCCCCCGCAGTCACATACCCGACGGACTACTGTATAAGAAATCAAAATTGGTTGCTTTTTCAATAAATTTCGTTGGGTGTCTTTTTTCAACATAATTTTGGACATTACCTTGGAATACAACTGGATGGAAACTGAATACTTTCAGCAATTTTACTTCAGCATATTATAATAGCACAAGCACTGTTCTATCTTCTCTAACAAAGTCAGGAGACTTTGAATAAACTTTATTAACAAGTTACTGAACAAACAGCACGATCAGCATTAACACATGTAGGCTACTGAATATTTTTAATTACTAAAACTTTCTTAAATGTTGCGACCAAACGGTAACTTAAATACTAAAACCTACACAGATACATGAACCTGCACTCAAATCTTAATTAGAAAATAAATAGTTACCGGTACGCTTATTCTTTTACATGTTTTACATTTAAGTACAGTGCACTCCGTTTATAAGAATCACATCTGTCCCATAAGCGGTTGATTCTTAAAAGCAGACCGATATGATTGCAATTAGCAAAGCGTGCCTCCGCGCATCAGCAGTGTAAATACAGTATACAAATGTCAATGGTGCTCAATTACCGAGGCCAATACATCAACTTGTTATATGATCACAATTATGTTTACTCAAGGCTGCAGAATCCTATTTTACTACAGTATACTTGAGAAGCGATCGTCTCATGAGGGTGCCTAGTTTAACTGCCGTGCAGTGTTGCGTAAATGGCCTTTGAATTAAAATGGAATTACAGTTCTTTACTGTCAGAACTACCACTGAATTTAAGCATCTGCGGCTTGCTTTTTTTCAGTTGCGATGCAAATCTCACAGTTTTTTACAAAGCGGAGATGCATAAGTGGATTGCTTGATTCTTATTTTAGCATGGTTAGTATAGGAATAAATTTGTCCCAGTGGTTTTCATCACTATATGCGGTTGATTCTTATATCAGTAATTCTTATAAACGGAGTGAACTGTATTAAGTTATTATTTAGGCTATTGGAAATACCCACGATCCGACATCGTCCACTGCTAGTAATTTAAAGCACAAGACCCCGAGATTAACAATCTCAAAAACTGTAATATTGTAAAGGCCTCAGAATGTATCATTTCAACTGGAACAATGATGCCTGGAAGCTACTAGACCCCTCAATAAAGATAAAAAAAGAAAACCACAGTACTCAAGTAATATTGAAGAAAATGTTTGCATTCATTCATAAATAAAACTAGTGCTGCTTAAAATAAAAAAAAAATAATAAACAAACAGAAAAACTTTAAATGTTATTTTTTAATGCAGCCATTTTCAAATGCCAATCCCTCATAAGGGGGCTTTACCATCTGGTAAGGCCCTACTTGTTTTTTGTTAAATGGCCTCACCTACGGCTCAGGACATTTAATTGAACCAGACAGTAAAGCCCTCTTCTTCAGGTTCTATTGCATAATTCTACACCATCAAAATCTCTCCAACCAATCAGATTGCTCTAGTCCTGTTGATTATATCACAGTACACTATAGTTTTTCAATTCTCTAGTATATGAAATGGAACTAAATTAAGTTGCAAAAACAACATGTCTAATGTCTAAATGTAGCATTTTAAGGTATTATTCTATAAAGTTATGGTGTATAATAACAATGATTCATTAAGTGCACAAGGTAAACATTCGAAATTCTTAAATAAGTGACTCAGCAGGCCTCATCATCAATTGAAAATTCAGAATATTAACCTCCATGTAAACTAACAAATTATCACTTGTACTTAAAGGAATAACAGCAAGTTGACAATACCCACTGATAATTAACAGCAGATGTTGAGATGTACGGACTAACTGTTCTGAATTTAAATAACATAACATCAGGTGTTTATTGAATGCAATTGCATTTTGTTCCACATTTACTTGGTTCCTTGCTGGTACATTTATTCAGTGCATTTACTAGAATCTCACTTGTACGACATAGTACTTTTGAATGGTCATTTTACCACTGTGGTTTACCATACTCTACCATACTTTTCTGTCATGTATGTTTTATTTATGGTTAAATACACTGTTAACATAAGAACATTTGGCCTATGAATATTTGTCCAGTTCATAGTCATTGATTGATCCCACAGCTCATTCTAGGTAGCACTTAGAGGATCCCAACAACGTGGCTAGGTATTCTACACTCTGTTTTTGATGTTTTTAAAACCACTTTATTTATTAGGAATCTTTTCATGTCTAATTCCTCTTCTGGTATTTTTGTGTACTGGGGAGTTTCGAAAAGATGATGAGGCACTGAAGTGAGGATACCCTTTCACACCCAAATGCCGCTACTGAGCTGTCTCAGAGAAATTCTTTAAAATACCCATTCACACAGCACAAAATTGCACCATTTATGCCGGTATAATACAGTCATAACCCTTTCACACAGCCAAAGGGATCGTGTGAGTACAACTTTCAAACCTGTCAGTCAACAGATTTCATGGTAATGGTGATTCGCCCATAAATTACAGCACCACGCACCGTCCCTTCTACTTGTGAATTCACCTCCTTGTCAATCTCTTAACTTCTTACGGACTCCAATTACTAAATTGTTCTTGATCAGCCATTGTATTTGCAAAAATGAACGATAACTGACGATAAAAAGACACTACCTTTTCCTTTGTTTTACAGCTGTGTACACACACCAGCACAGTCGGGCTTCTACACACATCAGCAGCCGCCATGAGTGGGCTAACTGCTCTCCTTAAATACTCTGCACCTGGCTCTAATTTACAATCATAGCCAGGTGCAGGTGATAATTAACAATAACATGTTTTTCTGCAGGGAGGATTTAACCCCCTCCCTGCTGTCTTACAATATATATATATATTGCAATTATTCTTCAGTATCTTCAGCTTAACCAATTTAAAAAAGCTGAATATAGTATGTATGCTCAAGATCACAGCACTGCTACTTATGATTTTGTGAGTATTGGTGTAACAGTACACTAAGGTCACAATGGAAGATTCTTGTAAGAGGTGAATCCTCTAACTGGGGTAATGCACTCAATGGAGTGCCGCAGGGCTCCATGCTTGGACCATTGATGTGTCTTATCTACATCAACTATTTAGATCAGGGGATAATTAGCAAACTTGTCAAAACTGCAGAAGACACAGGAAATCCAAAAAGATTTAGACTATATACAGTAGTGGGCAAAAACATGACACATGAAAAGTAATGTCAACAAATGTAAAGTGTTACATGCCATTTACAAAAATGTAGGATCCAAATACCAAAAGGGGGGATAAAACTAGAACAGGCACACCAAGAGAAAGACCTTGGTGTTGTAATAGATGCATCACTGTCAGCAACCACAGTGTGGGGAAGCAATCGAAAAAGGCAAACAGAATGCTTGGGTATATAGCCAAAACAGTGCAAATCCAAGGAGGTAATGATGAGGTTGTATAATGTACTGGTGAGACCACGCTTGGAATGCTGTGTCCAATTGTGGTCAGCTCACACCAAAGGGACATTGTGGCCCAGACTAATCCCAGTGCTGCCTAGTCATGTTGTTAAGGCAGAATCACTTGGATCCTTTAAGACCCAACTTGAAAAAAGTTCTGAGATTAATCAGCTAATAGGAACAAGACCAGTTTAGATGGGCCTAATGGCCTCCTCTCATTCATACATTTTCTTCTGTTGTTATGTTCTATAATGTGGCACAATGCTGTGGCCCTCATGGGGTGTATGATGTGAAAAGAGATCAAATGAAAATTAAACACGGATTATTGTATTAAAATGCAAATCTTAAATGAGATAATATAATGCTCTTTGAATAATGAATACATGTGATTTATACAATATTGATATAAATCACATTTGTTGTTTTATTTATCATTCAAGGACCATTTGATGCACAACAGGTAGCTATGTAGTGTCTTTGTACTCATGCTAGTCCCTTCTATTATGATGCATTACACAATGTAAAGGGGGTATCACAATCCATCAATGTATAATTAATCAACTGGTGTACAATTATAAAATGGACACAAATCTAATTACAAATCAAATACTGTTACAGCTTTAATGAAAACTACAGAGATTCAGAAACTGTACTATGTTATTAAAAAACTATTTTAATTAAAATTATTACCATGTGGTTTCTTACAATACAATACGTATGTTGAATAGAGATGCTGAGGTAGGAAAATTAAATAGCTGAGCTTATGAACAGGTTAGTAGAAATGCAAGACTGATAGGTGTCCTCATTTCTGGGGTCTTAAGTTGTGTTTGATCCAGAGCCACGAACCACCTTAAAGAGTAAGTAGCGGGGTTCCGAAAAATCGAGCACTATACATCCCCACGTGTTGCTGCAAAATAATGTACCTGTCATTTTTCTTTTCATTGTTAACATCCTGACAACTCTTTACACTTATAACTTTAAACTCTGGTTCAAAGCTCTTTTCAAAATGGCCACTCTAGTGCACTGGGGTTTGAGATCTGTCCTCTAATGTTAATACCAAGTTTCATCACAATTGAATAACCAGTTGTCCAGATATATGTACAAATGTAAGCGTAACATAGGACTATAGATGGGCAAATGTCAGACAGGTACCCCCCCCCCCCCCCCCCCCCCCAACCAACAAGTTTCTTTAAAATTGAAGTTGTGCTTTATCCAGATATATGGAAATAATATAAAGTGTGATATATGTATGTACAGACATACTTTTACTGCCAACATATCCCAGGGATTGCATCCCCTGTGGGGGATAATACATGTAAAAAGAACAAGATGTATTTTTATTGCATTCTTGGAAAGTCAGCAGGTTTTTGGGGGTGAACTGTAAAACATTAATTCCTGTTAAGCACTGTCTTGCTAAAGGAATGGCAAATCCCAAGTTCCCAGGCTGCATAACACAAATTGATAATTCATTTTAAAACTAAGGCTTGAAATAGATTTAAAAAATAATGTCTGAAAAAGGAGGAGGAGGAGGAAGAGGAGGAGAGATAGATGGGAACATACAAATAGAAAGAGAAAGTCAGACCAGGAGAAAATTTTAAAAACTAAATGAAAAGGAGGTAACTCACATGAGCTCTTTATATGTAACTCCTGATTACATTTTTATAAAACCCACTCAAACAGACTCACTTTACGTAGAGCTATAAAAGACATTTGTAGCTGAAGGCTTTTTTTTATTTTATTTCAAACACCAATTGAAGTTGGCACTGTAGGCTTTGAAATTCCCAGAATTAGTTTGAAGAATCTAGGTTACGCTTTTCTTTTCATCGCGCTCTTATAAATATGTTCCTGATGAATTTTGTGCCCCATAAAATATGCCAGGATCTCTACATCACTTGGGACTGAACCCCTGTAACTGAAGGTAAAGCACAGAAATGAATTAATTCCCTGTGATTGTCTGTCTGTCTGTCAGGTACAGCACAGTATATATTAAACATGGTGCCTATAAATGTAGAGGGGCTCACTGCATCTATTTCTTTACCCAAAGTGCAGTTATAGTACTGAGATATGAGGTCACAAGATTTTAGCCACAAAATGTACCTCTAAATTAAAAAAAGGAAGTTTGTTCTGATTTTGAAGATAACCATTCCAACTTGATTTAAAAAAAATATATAAATATATTATTTAATTGTACATGCATGCATTTTTCAATCACACAGAAGAGTGCTAATCAAGTTATACCTTGAATGCATTTTTTTAAAAAAATTTCAAATCTGTTGTGCTTGAAGGTCCATCATTTAAATATTGCTGTTCTGAACAAAAGGACAAGCAAAGTTTTGCAATACTGAAGTTTTCTAGCAGTGCTGTGACCTACTTCAGTCTCTTTTAGTTCACTATCAAATGAGTGAGTCACTGTGGTTATGTTTTGCTTGCAAAGGTTTACTACCTGACAAAAGCACCATTTATGATCCCCTGCTGCCTGCTGAGAGCCAAAGACATAATGGAATGATTTTAAAGCAAACATCTTCACAACTTTTGGTCAGTTCTTTATCAAATAAAATGTCTGAACAGAATTGGGTCAAACTTTGATCAGGTGTTGAAGTTTTTGTCTTGTCAAGCCATTTACCTCTGGAATCTTTTTAAATTTTTTCTTATGTCCTGGATCAGGAATGTGTACAACTGTCTCTTTTGGTGAAAACTTTGGGTTGGCAAAATCAGGTCCATTCCAGTTCCCCAATCTGGGTCAGTTTTATAAATAAACACAGGGTTCCTCATTCAAGACACTAGTGAAATCGGAAAGATAGGAGGTCATTCAGCCCATCAGTAGTTGTACAGTTCTTCAAGGTTCTAAGATCTAGACAGAACACCAGGATGAAAACCCTGATTCTGCTTTGAAAGTGGAATCTTTAATGAGCACAGAGCCTTGGTTCCAATATGTGCCACATTTAGAAAAACAACATAAACACAAACCTGTTCAACTTATAAAACCTTTAAGAAACAACTTGGCTGCACTTAAGAGCCCATAAATTAAATTCCGGAGTGGTTTATGTCTGGTTTTGTAACAGGAACAGCTGTGTCACTTTCCCACGGAAGCTTAAAACTTGAAAACTGTCCTCCAAATGTGTTGTATTTTTTTTTTTAATATGTCACAGTTTTAGAGCTTCAAATCTGTTTCCCTTCTGTCTAATTCTGGCATCAGTCCGCATTTTTACATTTTACACAATGAGAAACAAACAACTCAAGAATGCTTAAGATACCTTAAATCATATCACAAATGAATTAGAAGATCAGCAGATAAGAAAATGTACAAGTGCTTTGTTTAACGCTTGTCTAGTTCTGCAGCTGATTGATCTCAAGCCAAGTTGGGTCTTAAGGGACCCCAGTGGTTCAGCATCAACAACATGTCTAGGTAACAGATTCCATACCCTCACCATTCTCTGTGTAAAGAAGTGTCGCCTACCCTCAGTCCTAAGTCTATCTTCACTTAATTTCCAGTTGTGTCCTCTGGTCCGGGTTTCTTGGCTGCACTTAAAGTAGTGTCAACTCCTTTTAAGATTTTAAAAAGTTATCAAAAAGGATTTTACTAAAGGCTGGCTCAAAGTTCTTTGAAGATACGATATGCCCCTTAATGTCTTCATACTAGTAAATCACAGTGGTAAAGCTTGTCTTGGTTAGGAATAAGGTAATGCTTTACTATCACCTCCTTGCCTCCTACAGGTGTCTCATTTGGCTGTAATCTGATAAACTCTCAATTTTATACACATTTTTTTTAACCTTTCACATACTGTGTCCTTCTTACATGATTATGAGGATCCTCTGTATGTGTGTGCACTAGTTTTGACTGTAAGGATACATTGGTAAGACTATGAAGCAAGGGTAAACTGGGTCTCAACAGGAACCTATATATTGGTGACATTCCATTTTCAATAGTCAAAATATATTACCATTTCTGTCAGATTTTCTGTAGGACTTTGTAGTCATGCTAGTTATTCTCCTTTATAACAGTGATACAATTTATAGAAACTCATAAATGGAAACCTACTGGTCTCCCACAAAACAATACAAATTATTGTAAGATGCTATTGTGATTCGTGAACACCCCAATGCAGCTAAAATGAGACACAAAGCAACCCAGAACCATTCTAACCATTACATAAAAGCGGACATGTTTGTGCTTATTTAAATTAAATCTTTAGCTGTGTCTACTTCGTCACACTTCAGGTATTACATGTGTCAGTATATTGCTAATAATGACAGCTGTCTTATAGCCAAAGGATTGACTCAGAAACAATAAAAAAAGGTTACATTTTAAATAATTGCCTGTTCGGAATGTTAGACTTAGGGTTAAATATCAATAACTTCAATAACACTCAATAATTTATAAGGTAAAACTGACACGCAACTAAGTCAAGTAGACAGGCATTCTGACTAGTGCCTTCATCAGTGTAAACCATGAAATCAATTAACAACCCTTGCACTTTTCTCTTAAAAGGTTTTATTTTATAGATTGAGTGTTTTTTAAGTTATGGTTGAATTATCTATGTATCGGGATTCGTACGCTAGTTAAGAGACTGTAATGTGGATTCAGAAGAAAAGTTTCCACGCATTATTTGGAAATAATAACGTGATGTATCATGTGATCAATTGCAATATATAAGGTCTTGAGGAGTTGGCTACAGTATATGTTATAAACTGTAAAATAGAAAGATGTGTTAGCACTTAATAATGAGGATGCAACAGAAATGTGGAAACCAAGGACCACCAAGTCATGCTTCTTTAAGTAGGTAAAGTCAGTACTGATACACACAATGACACTCCTTTTAAATTTCAGGTTCTTTTTTTAAGCTACTCGTATCTAATAAATTGTTAAGATGTCAACTTCACATTTTAAATTCTGTGGAAACTTGGGCAAAACATAATTATACCCTTCACTTTGGCCCGTGACCTAATGTGATTGCCATATTATGGACATTTTGATTTTGGGATGATGAAGACCAAATTTCATATTCTGTATTGTATTATATGATTCTATGTTCAATCATACAATAATTACTCTTTTGTAGCAGTAATCGTACATACCTACCATGGTACTCAAAGACCATGGTATCTCAAAAAATAATTGAGATAATGCCTTCATATCTTAGAAACTATTACTAATACCTTTTCATACATGTGCTTCAACTTTTGTATTTTTTACCTAATGTTATCAAACACTAGAAAGCCATTTTCCTTGCATTTTACCCCCAGTAATGTATTTTTTTTTGTTCACTAAGCAGCCCATTCTAATCACCCTATGTAACCACTATTCAATAAGTCATTTCTTTTGTTAAAGGTCTGGGTTGATTTGTACAGTTACTGTTCTGAATTTCAGTGAAGTTAATTAGTTTCAGTGCCAGGTGATTGATTGCATCCTTATCTGTGTTTTAGTTCAGTGACTTTTAAACGTGTATTGGTTGCAGTTTAGATGGATCTGGTATTTCGAAGCTCTTATGTACAGTGACAAGTGGGGGGAAGCAGTATAGTTGATCTATATAAATTGGAAAGCTCCAGTTTAAGATTAAAATTCTAAACACTACCGGAAGCAGTCTAGACCAACGCTTTATTCTACTTTAACTATAGTTCAGGGACTCAAGGCGTAAATATGAATATATCCGGGTTTATATGATGCCCCTGACAGATAGATACACAAATACAGTCTGTATATAACGTATATGACCTTACCTGCTTGTCTACAGTAACAAGTACATTGGGTCCAGTAAACTGCAGGTGTTCCAGAATTTCTATTTGTCCCATACACTTCTGTCTCTGTCCTCTCTCTCTCTCTCTCTCTCTCTCTCTCTCTCTCTCTCTCTCTCTCTCTCTCTCTCTGTTTTTCTCTTGCCTGGTGTTTTGTGGCAACTGTAAATAATGCATGTGACATGCATTAAGAAACTAGTCAAAAAGATATTCAGAGGGATGTCATGACCTGGTAGAAGAATGAGGGAGGCTGGATGCTCAGTGCCTCTAGATTAATGGTGAGCTGGTCGTTTTTGCCTCCAGGTGTGGCGGGACAAGCGTTTCGGCTAGTGTCTTCGTCAGTGTAAATCATGAAATCAAAGAATTAAGGGGCACACAGGGTTTTCAATTAGTTTTAAGGTATGTGGCACTTACAAGGTAGCAGGGGCCCCAATCTCATTGCGGGGGAGAGCATGGAAGGGGGCCGTCCCCACTCCCACTGAGACATTTTTGAAAAAAGGGATTCAAATGGTGCATTCTGGCACAATTTGTGGATGGATTAAACATGTGCAAGACTAGTAGTGGTCTGCTTATAGTGTCTGACAAAGTAATCCATTAGTTCAATGAAGGAGTTTTATTTCAGCACTGCTCACAGCAAGGCAAGATCAACAAGAAGAAAAATGGACTTTTGGAGCATCAAGGCCCCTGCAATGCAAGACTGGCTGAAAATGTGTGTGGAATTGGTGACCGCACCTTTAATTGTGTACAGTTGTAATATTAGAAACTGCATGCTGCAGCTCCCATGCTCAGCGTTAGTCAAGTCCTGATCTGACAGCATGTAACATAGACAGCTCTTATGATTACATGATGCTATTTATTTATCAGTAAAAACAAGTTTAAATTGCAGCGTGTTCTGCTATTATGATATTAAATACACAGCAAGCACATTGTGCAAATGAAAATATCTAAAATATATGACAATCTCAAAGCCAAATTTAGTGAATGGCAGGTTGTTTTTTTATTGTTTATTCCAGTCAAGAAAGCTGCAGTATGTTTTATTTTTAATTCCCTAAATATTTATTTATTTATTTATTTATTTTCTCAGCAGTACACTTCCTAATTACAGTCCCAAGTATTTCTATGTGTTCTGTTTTCACCTTTCTGGTCAGTTTGAGAAATAAACTTTCTTTTCCCTACAACCACTGACCCTGCTTTAGTATTAAACTCACGCTACATTACTGTTTTTCATTATGCTAACGTCTTAAATTACCATGCCTGCTTCTTTGGCTGAAGAGCTATTATTATATAATCTGCCGCATGATTAAATCACCCTTAAACTCCTGACGGTAAACAATGTAACCGATGTTTGTGGCTGCTGAAGAAGATGTAACAGACGACAAAAATCTGTTTGTGGGACTCAGAAAGTTATTTAGGCATTCTATGATTTGACTGGTGAAAGATAAAGTTGGTTTATTGCAGCGTGGCACAGTAACCTTTTTGCTTCCTTTTTTGTTTAATTATTGATCTTTTTGCTGCATTACAGCTCTTCATTAAAATTATTTTCTTTATGTTAAGTTTTCTGGTCATTTTGTTAATGGCACACTATGTGCACACAAACCTTTTTAGCAATTATTTTACACAACAGTGCTCACACACGTTTGGTCACCATCACAACTGTTGCATAAAACTGGGGCTACCATATTCTGCTGGTGTTAATACAGCACCTCTCTGCAGGTAAGCATTTGTATCCGATGACAAGGGCTCAGCTGATATCTCATCATGCCTTTCTTCTTAAAGGCGTACAGCCTCTATACATGAACCCCCAATATCTCTGACAAGCTACCTGCCTTGACCCTATACAGTATATATATATATATATATATATATATATATATATATATATATATATATATATATATATATATATATATATATAATTTTTATTTTTCATATCATATTCATGCAACAATGGTGCAAAGAAATTCATTTGTACCATGGTTGCATGAATCTCTCAATTACTCAACTTTTAATGTCCGTATAAAGTCAAGTTGTATGATATTTGTTGTGTATAGTAAACAGCATATAGCCTGCACTGCCTAGATATATGCCCTGTGTTGTTTGATATGCAGATCAGCTGCAGCAACATCTCTCTGTTTGTTGCTAGACAGATCAGAGCGCCTCAGTGAATGAAAAGGGGATTTTAACATCCTTGTTTAACATCAAATTAATGTAAAACTGACATTTAAAGCAAGGTGATGATGTATTGTTCTGTGTGGAGGGTAGTGCTGCAATCCAGTACTGAGCTCCTGGTTCCTCTGGCAAGCCAAATTATCATTTAGAGATATCTCAAATTGCATTTTAAGATATCTTGAAATATTTAAAGATATCTTTGTGCAGGTTTTAAGATATCTCAAATTCATTCAATGAACAGGAAGTTATTTAGAGATATCTTAAAATGAATTCCGTATATCTTTAAATGATTTAAAGATATCTCAAAATGCATTTTATATATCACAAAAGCTCAAGTTGACGCTCAATTTAGAGGTATCTGTAAATCAATTTAAGATATATCTAAATGTGTTTTAGATACCGGTAATATCTCAAAATGATTTAGAATTATCTTCAAATATATCTGCAAATATTTAGAGATATCTAGAAATGATTTAGAAAATATTTAAAGAGTCTCTAAATGATAATTCAGCTTGCCATTGGTTCCAGCCTATATCAGCTATTTCATTTCTAAATGTCAATTATCATGGAGCTCTCATTAAAAACCAAGTGACTGACCTCAAGTTATTGCCATAATACGGTATTAAAGTGACTAAATTAGAATGGGTCCTAATAGGCCTTTCTATACAGAATATTAATTTGAAAGTTGAAAATTATAATCTACAAAGTAAAAGTTGCCTTCTTATTACTGATATTATTTTTTAGCTTAATTAGTTTTTTCTTGAGAAATAAAAAGAACCCTGGATTAACATTTTATCTGTAATGAACGGATTCTCTTAAAGCAATCAAAGTCTCTGTTTAATATACGCTATCTTGGCGGTTGTGCATACAGCAGAAAGAAATGACAGCAGCACATGTTATTTAACCTGAATAACAACAGGATAATGGTATCTGGGCATTCCCACAGATGCCCCTGCTTCACCCAGCCATGTAAAGAGGCTGTTGCACATATTGTTGCTTACTGCTAGAAAGGCAATACTAGTGAATTGGATTGCCCCTGTTCCCCCTTTATTTAATCAGATAACGGTACGATACTGCACTAAACATGCTCTCTCTTGACCATCTAACTTGGCTGCTGAGAGGCAAGGAGACTACCTTTCATAGGCTGGGATATACTATTAAACCATCTAGAAAGGGATTTCAGAAACAGATCCCTTTCCTTTAGGGGTGGGAAAGGACAGCTTCCTCTCTACAGAGAGTTCTCTCCATTCTGTGGCACTATGACAGGGCTAGACCTTAGCTCCCTTTGCCATGGTTACTGAACTTTGCCATCTCCCCTCCTCCTTCCTTCTGCCCTTCAACTAATTGTTCCATGGAGCTTAATTACAATGTTTCTAAAAAGAAAAAAAAAGAGAAATGGCAGTTCAGTTTGTTTCTGTGAACTCACAAAAGGTTTAACAAAGGCTTATAAGCAAATAAATGGTTCTATTTTCAAAGCTTTTGTGTGTAAAAAAAAAAGAAAAAAAAGTGAAATATAAAGAACAACACAGAAGAACTAAGCAAGGTTTTTATTAGAATCACCTGTATTCTACCCCAGCAGCACATCTATAGCATTATCATTGAAATAAAAGAAAATAGTGTTTTAAAGAATGTTTTGTTTAGGACAGTTTTTTAAAAAGTTTTGTCTAATAATTGTATATGTGTTTTTTTCCCTCTTTTTAACCATTTCAAGTCTTTTTTTACTTTCATGCTATCTATATTTCTTGTTGTGCTCAATTAGTAAAGTATGAACTTAATAAGAAAATAAATCTGATGCAATGCTGTTTTTTCTACTGTGGAACTTGTTCACATTACTGAGGCAGAACGACGGTGATTTTATTTCAAAGTTCAAAATTCATTATGTTTGGATAATAATTGAGGACTGATTCATTTTGGAAACGGATTTAAAAAGCTTAAAGCTCCACACAATGTTAGACTCCCTCCTCCGTGTGGGAGCAGTGCAGCTCGCATAAGCTCATGAGTGTGTGTCCCTCATTTCATTTCTTCTGTTCAGGATAGTCATGCAAATGATTCAGTTAGTGAGAGTATTTCCAACTATATACTGTATAAAAGTTTTGTGTTATAGATACCTAAATAGTACCATAATCTTTAGAATATAACACTAAGCCTTTTACACATTTTAGAACAGGATTCACATAAAAGGCACACGGAATACAACAGTTGTTTCTCAATGACTTCTGTTACAATTAGTTATTTTGCAACAATACAATTACAGAAATGGACCCAATGAAAGTTCCTCATTTAAACCTTCTAGAGATTCAGTTCGAAGTCAATGGGTCATATTTAGCAATGTTTGCAAACCCCTAAGGCAATCGCAAAACACTTTTGCAGACAGTTAGCGAACCAGAATCAGACGCATGTGTGGGCAAACAGACTTTGCCCACCTATGTGATTTAGCAACCATGTTTTAGTGCAAACCTGGCAAGTCAGTGTTAGTGCTGGACATGGGCTGTACTTTAGAGGAGAGTGTCCTAATTTACATAATGTAGCGATTTAGCAAACCACCAACAGTGTAGCGTTTGTGTTTCAATTGGCATGTGAAAACCAGGTCTAAACTACCAGGGAAGCAGGCAAGTAAAAGAGAGAGAGAAAAAAAGAGAAATAAAATAAATATGGAGTGTGCACTGGATTTCTGCGTGGCCAGACAAAGAGAAAGGAGGTGGAGGAGGAGACGTCCCTAGATATTTAGAAGTCCTCTGTCTTTTCTGAGCCTGTCTGACACACAATGTATGCAGCAATTTCGCCTCAACACACAAACAATCACTGATATCTGCCAACTGCTTCAGGCTGTCCTGCAAGGAGACATGCACAGAGCACACTGTTTGCCTGTAGCACTAAGGATATCCACTGCACTAACATTTTATGCCACTGGCTCATTCCACTGTGGGTTATACTGAGTAAGTCGGCTGTATCATGTGCAGTGTGTGATGTAATTTCAGCTTTAATAAAATGGGTAGGAGAATTCATCCATTTCCCTGTCTCTCATGAGCTTCAACATTATACACAGCAGGGTTTTCTTGGGAGGTATGGGTTTCCTGGTGTCCTGAGAGCCATCGATTGCACACATGTGCAACTACGTGCACCAACACAGAATAGGTACCTCTGCATAAATCGTAAGGGGACCTATTCTGTCAACGTGCAACTAAGTAGTGTGTGATGCCAACAACTACATCACAAATGTGTATGCAAACTATCCTGGCTCCTCTTATGACTTGTTTATCCTCACTAAATTTGCAGTTGGCAGCTGTGTTTCAGCGGGATGACAGTCTGAGAGACTGGTTGATAGGGGACAACGGGTATCCACTGAAACGGTGGCTACTGACACCGCAGTTCAACCCCAAGACCCATGCCAAACAGAGGTATAACCGTACCTTTAAATGTGCTTGTTTGGATTTGAACATTACAGTACACTCCTCAGAAGGTTAGCAATATCATCCTAGCTTCTTGTGTTTTACATAATATACAGTAGCTCTCCATGATTGATGTGATGTTGAACTTACAAAGGAAAGATTACAGTGTTTGAGGGAAGCAGATACTGAACTTGAAGGACCAGTGGTGGAGGTTGCAGATGCTGCAAGTGCCAGGCAGATCAAACAAAGCCTTATAGATTACTTGTTTATATTTTGTAAGTATTCCGTAGCCTTGCTTGAGGGGCTTGGTCATCCTCACTTGGACTGCTGGATATTTACATTTTTTGGTGCTTTTGTGTCCTTTTTTTTTGGTTTCAAAATGCCCTCCGTTTGGTATCATTGTACAAATGAATTTTATAGGTACACGTCTTTTCTACGAGTGTACACATGTATTTTACAGGTACAAATCTTTTTTTATGAGTCTACAAATTGATTTAACAGGTATAACTTTATTTGAAAGTTATTTCACTCCATATGAGCTGTCTGTCAGCAAAAGCTGACATTTGACAAAAAAAAAATACAACTTGACAAGTATACAGTTTATGCCTAATTGATACATTGATAATATATTATGGACAAACACAGCTTAAAGTATGATTGAAGTATACAGGGTCCTTTCTGTGTTTAAAGTATTTCAGAGATTAGGTCTGCCTACAGTGATCTGTTCTGGAAAGATACAGGACTATTCCTCAATGATGTTGAAAAATGCATTGCCCAGTTGATGTGTGCTTACACATTTCAAAATATGTTAAAAAAAAAATATAGTGCTACAAGACGGACAACACAGGGACACAGCAAAGGTATAGTAATGCATCTCTTGCACACTTTAAACATAATTACTTAAATGTAGTTTCTATAGCATGACTTACCTTTACGTGACTTCTGTGGTACAGTACATGCAGGGGTGAAATTCTGCTGGTACTCACCAGTACTCAGTACCGGGACTTATTTTGATGCTGGTACTGGGTACCGGGACTTATATTATCTGCTTTTCATGCAACGCGCATGCATTCCATCCACTCTTACAGTTGTTTATTTTACAGTCCACTGGCGTTCTATTAGAAAACGTTCTATTAGAAAACTCTATTTGAAAAACTTGTCACAGAAACTAAACAATCATTAAAATTTTCTCGAAATGAACCAATTAATTGCCTTAGTTCTTGGCAGCAAGTTGATGAGGACTTTATTTGGCAGCTTTGGTTCCAATCATTATTAAACCAATCGGTCAGTCTCATCCGCCTATGGATTTATATGATTGGTCAGTAACGTTGTCGGTACCCTCCCATAATAGACTACACATTCTTTAAGAAATGGAAAGTAAAATACAGTTGTTCATTTAATGAATGACATCTGAAGTAAGTTTACTGTTATGAAATATTTAATTTAGTGTTTTCTGAGGCATGTGAAATACAATTTAAAAAGTAAAATATGAATTAAGGCAACAGCTCTACAGAGAAATAATATATCATAATGTTCTAAATGTACGAGTGTGTTACTGAGTTTTTATAAAAATGAAAGTCATGCTTGTGTCCACGTTAGCTACATGAAGTTTTGTTGTGTTAAATTAAACTCTTCATAAATCCAGTTGGTTAATGATTCAGAAGTTAATTGTCCAGGATTGATCTCCCGTCTCCGGGTGAGACTCAAGAAACTCCCAATAATGTAGATTGCCAATTGTAATGCATTATTACCTTAAGTTAAGTTTGCCCCCCCCCCCCCCCCCCCTCGCTCTACAGGGGAAACAGTAAAAAAAAAAGTTATGTATATCTCATAATTCACCGCCCCCCCAAAAAAACTCCAGATTTTGCATTTTCAGAAGTTGGCAGGTATGCAATGACTTCACCTTATCTTTGCTTTAAAAGCTTTTCCAATATGAATCCAGTAAAATGAAATCATGACAAGTTAATCTGCCATTAACATTTCAACCTCCTGTCCGTGTATGAATCATAGAGGTAGGAGCATGATGACATATGTGCTGTGCTGTGGTCTGACACAATACTTCACATCCACGCACTCTGTGCTTACTACATACATACTTAACTACAGTTCTCTTCATTTCACACTGTGTATTGTGTTCTGTTCCTAAGGGAGGATGTTTTTTTTTTTTCCTTGTATATTATGAACAGAAGTGCTGAAAGGACTTCATGAAAGATAAAAAAATAAAGAATGGCAGTTTGTTTTCAGTTACTGGAAACATATTTAAACAAGAATTTGTGGATGGACTGAGTAGATAACTGTCTTCTATGAACACAGAAGTTAGTGTTGTGAACTCCCTAGTTATTGTTATTACATGTATCTTTAGAATAAAAGTAACAGGGACAGTTCATAATAGTTGTTGGTGATGAGCCGCATCAGTAGATCATTAAAATCTCATCATTACCTTTTCTATTACAAAAGAGCACACATCTTTTCATCAGTGTAATTATTTAATTCAGAAGAACAAACATCTCATTATTCATCTTTTTGTTGCAGCTCTCTCGTTGAATATCTATGAAATCATAAATAATGGGTTTCAGTCATCATGAGGTGAAACAATAGGAATATACTTTTCTTTGAACCGCAGGTTCCCTCATCATCCCCTTTTCACTGATTTAGTACTAGTTTTCTTAAAAATCCCATCTCATATGGAAGCTTGCTGTGACAGGAGAGAATAATGTGCATTCATGATTTAGTTTCACTTTGTACAGTTATTACTGCCATTGATATGGTACTTTTGGTACTGTAATGAATTAGGTATTATTAAAGGGTTATAGGACGACAAGGACTGGCATGCTTTTCAACCAATAAGATGCTTGATCCCTAAGAATCTGCTCAGGTGAAATACAAGTTAAACAGATTTCCTGAAAGACAAAGCAAGGAAACTATGATATGTTGGTTTATTGTTAATATACAATAAAAATATAAAAAATCCAGCTAGATTTGTTTTCTAATCATTAACAAACTTTACTTAGTCTGTTGTAATTTAGAAGAGGGAAAAGCTTGAGGAAGAAAATACCTTTAAGTCGCTGAGGTAAGTGGATGATTGTGATGTCACCATTTTGAATTGACTTGCAGTTCAATGGAATTCCGAGAGGGGTCTCACGTATATATATATTTTTTAAAGTAGGTGACGCCAACCAAACTGATATGGAGAATACAGCATGATAAAAACTCAAAACTGTACCGTTGATGTCATGAATTGGGTTTCTCTGTGATGTGATGTAGAAGACAGCAGTCGTGAACTCTGATTGTTAGTTGTTATGTCGATGGCCTAGTTATAGGTACTGGAAAGTTCTTGAAAGAACTACAGCTATGTTTAACCTTATTTCTTCACATCGTTATGTAATCTTAAGCCTACGGCAGTACATTTTATAGCGTCTTCAAGAAATGTATGCAGTGGGGGGGGGGGCAGGGCAGCAGGATTTAAAGGCACAGAGGCCTATTTTCAATATGTAATTACTTATTTCATTTATTTTACTTATTTTTTTTGTAAATCACATCCAATGCTTAAGATCCTTGCAACATTAATGGAACGCTATATTCAGTGCTTAATTTGAGCCGGATCCTGACGGAACAGGATCCAGCACCTCTCAGATTTTACTTTTTTTGTTCCGGCACCTAATTTGCCCGGATCCGGTACCTCTCGCGGCATGATTTATTATTTTTTCCACTGTTTGCACTGTAAACATTCTATTAAAAGCGATCAGAGTTAAAGTTGCCTCTGCCTCGTTATTTCTCCCGCCCCCCGTAAAAGCGCATCCTATCCCGTCACACCGATTCCAGACCTGTTCTCTTTGTACATAGAGGTTATGGGGCGGGCCGGCGAGTCTGATCTTGAAACAGTGGTGGTCAGCTAGTGAGAGATCCCTACGTGATCACGTCACGTAGCCTAGGCTAGTCGTCGCTACTGAATTTGAAATGTGTTGTGGGAAAGGAAAGCCAAATAAAAAACGTCCTCCACTAGCTAGTAGGCCACTAGTGAGTCAGACTCGGCGGGAGAGGGGGACGGGGTCGGGGAGGACTAGTGATGGGCAGTTCGATTATTTTTAGTGACGATTCATTTGATTCAGTTCAGTTTGGTGAATCGATTCATTTCGTTCATTTGATTCACTGATTCAATGACACAAAACCAATCAATGTAGACCGCATTAAGATTGTTTACGTAGGTTTATTTGAACCGGAAAGAACTAGTCGTTCACAAACTGCACATCACAAAAGCTAGGGAGAATCTATATTTGGTTGACTTGGTTCATAAACATTAAATTAACCTCTCAAAACCCCAGCCCCTCACAGACAATTTCCGCCTGGGGGGCTGTGCCCTTAAATAAATCACCATATCTTCCAAAGTATAGACAGCACAGGCATGGTTCAGGGCTTGAATTCAAGGTAATCCCTTGGGCATCAAGAATAAAACCTCAGGTGTGATAAAAGTCTTACTCAGTACCACACTGGAAGGAGATATCCAGAAAAAATACATAAAAAAACAACAAACGCTTTTCATTTTTTTATGTTTTTTCCAGTGCTTCACCAACATGTCTACTATACTGGGTAAAAATTTGGAACTATTTGAATAAAGGGATCAAATTCTACAGGAGTTTTTACAAAGGGTCCCCAAACCTCTCCAAACCTCTCCAAAAATGAACATTGTGTAAATCTTTATGTCCAGTGATACACTAGTTTCTTGAGCAAGTTCTAAAAGGGATGTGAACTTCTGGCACCTCACATGCTATCCATTGCCACATGAATTAGATTTCGTAATCCCCCCCTTTTTTTTTTGTCCAATATTTCATTCAAAAGGTGGCCTTTTTGGAGAGCTTTGGGGTGCCCGAAATGTATCCATGATGAGTATGCATGATGAGTATGCCTTTTCTGCTGAGAAACATCAAAACTCTCACTTGTTGAGGGGGGTTTTCTTCAGTGTCCTCACTGAAAATAAAAAGTGAAATGAATTGAAAATTAGAATAACATTTCCATTATCAGTATCAATGAGCAACAGATTCAAGCACAGTATTTGCACTACTGAGAGGTGAACATTGATTATTGGATAAAGGTGTCTGCCAAATGTCTACAATAATAATACTAATAATAATGAGATTGCAGAGAACTTGGCTGCTCTCAAATGAAGCTGCCAGACTAAAAACACCTCAGTTCCTTTCATCTTTACTTTGATTGACATGTGGCAAACAAAGGAACTGGGTGAGTGACTGTTGGGGGAGGCAGACAGCTTATCTTGAAAGGATAAGAAAACCTACACTGTTTCTAGGTGAGTAACACCACGCCTTGTAATCATGGAATTATATATAAAAAAAGTTTGCTAAACACTCTCATGCAATAAATCAGTGAACATCAATGAGAAAATAATAAAAACGGTCAGGAAGCAACAATTATTTCTTGCAACTTTTATTGCATGTAAAGATCAGAGACTGTATAGAGCAGCACAGCACAGTTGAGACATGGTGTTGCTAAAAAATTATTAAAAAAAACGTTATTTCTATGTGTCCCTTGAGAGTCAAATGGTTGCATTTTCTAATAACATACTTACAGTAAAAAATGAATATTGAAAATTATGCATAATAATAATAATAATAATAATAATAATAATAATAATAATAAAATAAAAAAATAAAAAAAAAAAAATATATATATAAAAAAAATAATAATAAAAATAATAATAATAATAATAATAATAATAATAATAATATATAGTGTGGATCCATTATACTTACAAATCCTGAAGAACGTCATCCATTAGAATGTGCAATATCCTCCTAAAAGGTTGTTGTATCGTAGCTGATACTACGTTTCACCTTGTGGACTAAGGTGAATCGCCGTCATTATTAAATTATAAAATATTTAACCATAGTTGTAAATTGTCATGTATAAAATACATTCATTTCTCGGGGCTCCCGAGTGGCGCATCCAGTAAAAGCACTCGCTTCCAGGGGGCGGTGCTCAATTGGCCGAGCGTCGCCCAGGGGGAGGGAGGGTTAAGTCGGCCAGGGTTTCCTCGGCTCACCGCGCACCAGCGACCCCTGTAGTCTGGCCGGGCGCCTGTGGGCTTGCCTGTAAGCTGCCCAGAACTGCGTTGTCCTCCTACGCTGTAGTTCTGAGGCGACTGCACAGTGAGTTCGCACCAGTAAAAGCACTCGCTAGAGTGCAGGATGCGCTCTATAGCCTGGACGTTGCGGGTTCGAGTCCAGGCTATTCCACAGCCGACCGTGGACGGGAGCTTCCAGGGGGCAGCGCTCAATTGGCCGAGCGTCGCCCAGGGGGAGGGAGGGTTAAGTCGGCCAGGGTGTCCTCGGCTCACCGCGCACCAGCGACCCCTGTAGTCTGGCCGGGCGCCTGCGGGCTTGCCTGTAAGCTGCCCAGAACTGCGTTGTCCTCCTACGCTGTAGTTCTGAGGCGGCTGCACAGTGAGTTCGCAGTGTGTAAAGAAGCGGGCGGTTGACGGCACACGCTTCGGAGGACAGCGTGTGTTCATCTTCGCCCCTCCCGAGTCAGCGCAGGGGTGGTAGTGGTGAGCTGAGCCTAAAAAATAATTGGGCATTTCAAATTGTGGAGAAAATAATAAAAACTAATTGGCAACGACTAAATTAAAAAAAAAAAAAAAAACATTCATTCCTCAAGGTCAAATATGTAATCACAAGTTATATAATTAAGGCCTTGGGTACAATAACGTTACAATACCAGTAGATGTTAGTATTTATTTATTTTGGAAATGAGGTGTATATCTCAGTTATTATTATTATTATTATTCTTATTATTATTATTATTATTATTATTATTATTATTTAGTAATTTGGCTGACTTTACTCAAGATGACTTAATCATAGGGAGGGATGAAACTAGCGAAAGAGTGGGTGGAATGTACAGTAGTGTCCTCTGCCTCCAACGTAAAAAAAACAACAAATAGCCCTCAACCTGCCCGAACATGCCCGAACCAAGGCCCATTTAGCTGCAGCAAGCATTGTAGCCAAGGCTAAAGATGACACCTTAAAACAGGTTATAGTTACATTGTCTGGCTACATTGTGTTTGTCACTTTTTTCTCATGCTTTCCGGTACCTCAGAGCCCCCCCGGAACTCCCCCCATCTCGCGCTCACTATGTGTTCCGGGACCTCCCGATTTACAAATTAAGCACTGGCTATATTCCTGTACAAATTCCTGTACATTAAATGAATGATCAATGAGATACAATGTAGCCACGGTTGTGCCTGCTACGTATGAATGTGTGATTAGCCTGTAAGTAAGTTCACTTAAAGTGATGGTAGTAACAAAATAATGTCATACATTTTCCCTGACATTTTTGCAGTGCCTTGCGTCTGACAGTCTTGCACTTTCGTGGTCATTTCACCAGGAGAATGGAATTGTCACCATCGCCTCTGGGTTCGTTATCTATTAGTAATCAAGCAGCTACTTCCCCTATGTACTGACATGCTTTGCAACCAGTAAGATTCTTGACCCCAATGAAACTAGTGAGGTGAAATACAAGTTAAACAGATTGCCTGGAGGGCAAACCAAGCAAACAAAATGTAGTGCTAGCACTAGTCATGTTTTAAAACGAAAATATATGTGTGTGTGATCTGTTTATTTTTCAAAACTGCACATCAGAGACAAAAATAGTGAATAGAATAGCAAGATAGGCAGGATTTATGAAAGTATTTGTTACTGTAGCTACAACCAATTTAATGCTAATTAGTGTTTAAAATGTGCCCTGTAACTGCAAGCTTTAGAAATGCTTTTTATTTCTTTTATAGAAAATAATAATGTTGTTAACAGCAGGTACTTTCGAACAAAATCTCACCTCTCGGTGATTATTTGGATACCGGTAAGTAATTTCTCAGAAATAAATGGTCATGCTCGTCTTTGCAGCTGCTGTTTATTATAGCATGGATTAGGACTGTATGAATAAGGAGGTGAGGATTGGAATTCAAAAGGGAAACAAAATGTATTTCATATCAGCACACCAGAGTCAGGCTGCTACACACATACAGTACTGTGCAAAAGTTTTAGGCAGGTGTGAAAAAATGCTGTAAAGTAAGAATGCTTTCAAAAATAGACATGTTAATAGTTTATATTTATCAATTAACAAAATGCAAAGTGAGTGAACAGAAGAAAAATCTACATCAAATCAATATTTGGTGTGACCACCCTTTGCCTTCAAAATAGCATCAATTCTTCTAGGTACACTTACACACAGTTTTTGAAGGAACTCGGCAGGTAGGTTGGCCCAAACATCTTGGAGAACTAACCACAGTTCTTCTGTGGATTTAGGCAGCCTCAGTTGCTTCTCTCTCTTCATGTAATCCCAGACAGACTTGATGATGTTGAGATCAGGGCTCTGTGGGGGCCATACCATCACTTCCAGGACTCCTTGTTCTTCTTTACGCTGAAGATAGTTCTTAATGACTTTCGCTGTATGTTTGGGGTTGTTGTCATGCTGCAGAATAAATTTGGGGCCAATCAGATGCCTCTCTGATGGTATTGCATGATGGATAAGTATCTGAATGTACTTCTCAGCATTGAGGAGACCATTAATTCTGACCAAATCTCCAACTCCATTTGCAGAAATGCAGCCCCAAACTTGCAAGGAACCTCCACCATGCTTCACTGTTGCCTGCAGACACTCATTCATGTACCGCTCTCCAGCCCTTTGGCGAACAAACTGCCTTCTGCTACAGCCAAATATTTCAAATTTTGACTCATCAGTCCAGAGCACCTGCTGCCATTTTTCTGCACCCCAGTTCCTGTGTTTTCGTCCATAGTTGAGTCGCTTGGCCTTGTTTCCACGTCGGAGGTATGGCTTTTTGGCCGCAAGTCTTCCATGAAGGCCACTTCTGACCAGACTTCTCCGGACAGTAGATGGGTGTACCAGGGTCCCACTGTTTTCTGCCAATTCTGAGCTGATGGCACTGCTGGACATCTTCCGATTGTGAAGGGAAGTAAGCATGATGTGTCTTTCATCTGCTGCAGTAAGTTTCCTTGGCCGACCACTGCGTCTACAGTCCTCAACGTTGCCCGTTTCTTTTTGCTTCTTCAAAAGAGCTTGGACAGCACATCTGGAAACCCCTGTCTGCCTTGAAATTTCTGTCTGGGAGAGACCTTGCTGATGCAGTAGAACTACCTTGTGTCTTGTTGCTGTGCTCAGTCTTGCCATGGTGTATGACTTTTGACAGTAAACTGTCTTCAGCAACCTCACCTTGTTAGCTGAGTTTGGCTGTTCCTCACCCAGTTTTATTCCTCCTACACAGCTGTTTCTGGTTCAGTTAATGATTGTGTTTCAACCTACATATTGAATTGATGATCATTAGCACCTGTTTGGTATAATTGTTTAATCATACACCTGACTATATGCCTACAAAATCCCTGACTTTGTGCAAGTGTACCTAGAAGAATTGATGCTGTTTTGAAGGCAAAGGGTGGTCACACCAAATATGGATTTGATTTAGATTTTTCTTCTGTTCACTCACTTTGCATTTAGTTAATTGATAAATATAATCTATTAACATGTCTATTTTTGAAAGCATTCTTACTTTACAGCATTTTTTCACACCTGCCTAAAACTTTTGCACAGTACTGTACATGTAGAATTCCATATACTGTACACGTGCCAATGTGGCTCTGTGTGCTATGTTTAAATTAATTACATTGTAAATCCCATGAAACCAAATTATTTAATATTGTCTGGTAATTACATCCCCTTTTCACAGCTGTTGCTGATACAAACTGATTTTAAAACCTCTAAAAAGGTGTGTTGCAGTGTTTTATACAGACATTATTGAAACAACCGCATTTTAACCAGGTTGCATCTAAAAAAGGATACCTCCCCAAAGGATGTGTAAATACCACAGTCATCCCATACGTGCACACATGTTCTGTACCCAAGGACAGTCTTCTGAGTAGATCAGATCTGACAGGAAGTCAAGGATGTGATACAAGTAAGGGAAACTGTTGTTTAACAGCTATTATAAACCTCATGGATTATCTCATCCAGTCATGTTCCGTGTAGAGTGGTCATTATCCCACATTAGATGATGACAAAAGCCTAGAATGTTGTAACTGTCCCTTTAACACTTTCCTGGTCTATACTGAACAAAAACAGATTGACAAAATTGATGCTTAACATTGGCTTGCTGAAATAATCAGAGACAATTTGATCGAACAACTAAATGATAAAACATTAGGTTATGGATGTAACCCTGGTTCCCTGAAATAGAAGACGACCACCAACAATACTTTTGGGATATGCCTGCCACAGGTCAGGTATTCACTGAGCATTTTATGCCAGAGCTGCAAGAGCAGTAGAAGAAGAAAAAAACATACACAACAGCAAAGCTGTGGGGGTAGACCTGTCACCACACCAGGCGGATAGACTGTGAAAAAAGTGTTTTTTGGGGTGTTTTTTGGGGCCAAAACAACCGGTTGAGTCGTCTCAACAGCAGGACATGGCAGAGCCAGGCCTAAGTGGAGGAAATCACACGTCTCTTTTTTTTTCAACTAGCAGGAGAAATACACAAACAACAGCAGATGCTGTGGGGTTAGAAAGCAGTCTGTGACGCAAAGCGATGCAGACTGGTGAAAAAGAGAGAGATCTAACGAAGTGCAGTTGCACAACGATTATAGCTCAGTTCATAGAAGCTGAGTTTCTGATTCCAGGGAAGTGGCAAGCTGACTTCCAGAAATAATTTCTTAAAAATAAAGCAAGGGAACTCCAGTAAACTCAAGTGAGAGCTCTTTCATACAGACTCAATCACAGCAACTGGACAGGTTAGTATCTTACATTACCACGATGAGAAGCAAAAGAGGAAGTGAGCTCCATGGAGTGACTGTTTGTTCCCTCGGGAGGCAGGACCGAGGATGTCACTCCCTGGAGGGGCCTATCACAGCTCTGACATACAATGCTCAGTGAATACCTGACCTGTGGCAAGCATATCCCAAAAGTATTGTTAATCGTCTTCGAATTGAAAGGGAACCCAAACATTTATACAGATCCGTGAACTTCACTACAGGGCCGACTCAAGGCTCCCACCACCCCCGCCCCCGCGGGGGCCTTGTTGTTGAGGTGGGCCCCCAAGCCACTTGACATAAGAGGTGAAAAATCCAAGTTGAATTTTTTTAGTGAAAATGAATCATCATCATGATCTACAGTGCACTTTTACATTTTTTCCCCAGTTTTATATATTGAGATGTACCATAGACAAAAGACAGACGTGAGAACCATCCTTTCATTAATGGAAATGACTTAAAGAAAGGGTTCGACACAGATAACCCAGCTGGTCTTTTGCAGAGGCAGGATGTTTGAAAAAGACTGGGGATCCAACATGTACAAATGCATTTCTAGAAAATGACATAAGCAAAAGCCTTCAAACTGATTTTATATAGTGTTTTCCAAATTCCCACTTCTAAGTTATTTAGAACAGATTTTCATGTTTTGTAATTAAGTAATATGGAAATACCCCTTCTGCCAGAGCATGTTCTTACCTTATCTTGTAAACCACATTTTGTTAATTCTAATTACTAACTTGCTGAATCTTAAATCATTATTTGCTAAAACAAGGTGTTTTTGGAGATATCCGATGCCCTTAAAATATACATATGTATGTGAGAGAGAGAGAGAGAAGAGAGGGTTCAGAGATAGTATTCAGATAAGTTGACAGTGCTGAAGCATGCTAAGCTTTCCATATAGAAGATATAAAAACAGCACATCAGATGAAAGTCTATATGCTTCTGTATAGATTAGTGCATGCTATCCATTCACTTACAGATCTGCCACTCTTGTCCTAGTAAGGCAATCTGTCAAATCCATCTCACAGGACATCTGTTGGACTAAAATCACATTCTGGGGAAAATGTTCAAATTAGACCTGATCCCACTGGATTCATGGATAGTCATCTTGGAATTAGCCATTCTCATTAGGAAAGAAAAATATTGCAGGTAGATCTGCTTTGATATTCAGGTACGATCACCACACAAACTTGGCCTGCCAGTTTTCAGATCTCAATCAAAACCAAGTCACATGGGATTAAACTGAATGACATCTCAGAGCAAAGTAATATGTATTTTATGATTGCTATGGTTAGAGATCTGGCTAAATCAAATCTATCGACATTCACATTTCTACATAGGGAGTTTGATTTTCTGACAAAGCCAGGGAGGTTTGGTTTGCAGTACATATAAATAACATACTTAGCTGCCTTCTGTATTTGTTTTTCCAGTCAAACAGCTTCATGTGATTTGTGTAACGCTTGGTGGCTAATGTGTTTCTCTCTAAAGTAATATAAATCACAAGTTGCCAATTCCTGCAGGCTAGCTAATAAATGCAGAGCCTTAAAATCCATGTGGGCTGTGATTGTTCAGTGTTCACTTACTTAGGCATTCTGTTTCTTTCAATTGAGCTATTTTCAGGAGAGCATGGTGGAAAGCTTTTTTTAATGCATTTTGGTTTATTTTTGCTCCTTAGAGATTCTCTTTGTGGTGGGTCATATTCACAAAACTGTAAGTATTTTTAAAGCCATTTTCAATTATGGTGTTTTCAGTTCATTAAACTTTTGTCAACTGTTTAGAAAGGGTTAGTAGTAGAGATGTGCCGAATAAGGAGTACAAACAAATATCTGTAACAATTTTTCCGAGTATAAGTAATATACAAGTAAGTTTGCTATTACTTGTTATTCTAAGAAAAAAATAATATATCTATAAAAATGCATTGAATCTGCTCTTGGCTCCAAACGAGCAGTGAAGACTGTCAATCAAGAGGGGAAGCAGTGTGACACAGTCTCTGACACCATCCGCTGTTGCATGACTGAGGTCACACAGACAGAACATTCGACTAAGAATAAAACTTTTCAGAGATATATTACTTTCACTTTGAACAACTTTGCTAAAAGAATATCTTTTTTTAAATACCCTTTTAAAAAATTATAAAAACGGTATTTATGAGTTTATTTGGGGATTTTAGTCTTTTTCAAGGCTAGTCCTTCATTTTGCACTTGTGCTCGACCATGCAAATAATTGTACTTTCATTTTTCAAAGAAAAAAACCTTCTGGTATATCATTTATTCAAAGATGTTTTTGTGGTGGATTTCAGTAGTTTTTGTGTTTTTTGGGATCGTGTCTTTGTCTCGCAAGAAAAGCCATTTTGTGTTTGTCTAAAAGCTTTAGGCTGCTATATCTTTTTATACACAAAGAAGCACTGTTTTACTAAACATCTTAAAAAGCAAAGTGCTCGTATATCATCTAGCAAGAAGACAGGGTTTTTCATTATCTTAACAAATTAAGATTTCTTGAGCTTTTCTTGAGTTTTTTTTTCTTAAATTCAACAAAATGTCCTTGTTTTAGTTAACTAAAATAATAAAGTTGCACAGAGAGATATTTTTGGTGTTTTTTTTGTATAACTTTTTTATATTTTAGCATTTGTGCAAGATTCAGGGGGCGGGAGTTGGGGCTGCCTAATTAACGTCTATCATTACTAATTTTCTATTTAAACTGCAACCTTACGAACTTCCCTTGTCTAGTGTTTTTGCTTTGTAGCTAGCGTATAGACTCTTTAATCGTGCCTTATTTTCTTTTGAGAAAGATTCCAAAACCTCATTGCTTTGTTCTCTCGTCCAACTCGGACAACTCTGAGCAAGACATCATTTTCCTACCTGCTCTTGAGATACGTCTCATACTGCACAAACATTCAGTCTCCAGCTCAGCAACCACGCCATTCAAAATGGCGGTCCACTACAAAACCTCCATTACAGCTTCATTATAAAGACTGGCCCATTGCCAAACTCCTGATAGCTTATTCGATAAAGGAATTAATATTCCTGTCGGCAGTGATCAGCTCGCTCTTTTCAACCTTTACTACAATGCTGTATCCGCTGAGCCTGTCTTCCCTCCTCGCTTGCAAGCAGCAGCAGGCAGATGCCCCTTCCCCGTTCCACACACTGCATCGGCTCCTTCAGAGCCGGCTCGATTCTCGATTCAGCAGAGGACCCCCTCCTTCATCTTCACCAGACCATTTTTAATGATTTAAAAGATCTGATCCAGCCCATTGCAAGCTCTATTTCAATCATGTTTTGTGTGCATCAGTGTGTCCTCCGGCTCATTGTGACCTTTGAGAATGTCTCATAGAACCTGCCCTGTTGAATATCTCTGTACACCATTCTGGGATGTTTTCTGAGTCATTTAATGGAAAGTAGACACATATTTGACAATGAGTCTTTGTAATTGTCTTTTGTATACTATACCTGACTGTTGCCAATGCGATTATCCCTCCTCTCATGAGCTCTTAATCCAAAAGCACCAAACTTCAGTCTCTTAAGCCAAAACATTTTTTCAGATAACTGATGCTTAATTTATGTTATGAAGCTCTTAAAACACCTGCTCCACCATACTGTAACTGTTAATTCCCCTGCAACACTCAGCCCACTGTGGATAAAAGATACCTCTTTTGTCCTGTGTGATATTTCTTACTGATGTATTTCCACTAGGGGCGGAGTCTTGACTGATATCAACCATTGAGGTGTTGAGGGAGGTGTAGAGGGAGGTTCTCATACTTCTCATATCTCGACTCTGTGGCTCTTGAAGGTAGGCTCTCATAGCTGTCTTTTGCTTAAGTTGCAGTTGCACACAGTGTCTAGTGCAACTTTAAAAGTGCCAAACATGATGTCCACTACAGGCTAACCAGTAAATACAAGTAAATTAGTGGTGTACTGGATATGTACCACTATAAAAAAGTATATGTAATTCAGACAGCAAGGGTAACCCTGCCAGGCAAATCAGCTCTGCACTCTGCCAAATCTCAGCTATAATAAGCCCCTCGATGGTGATTGCGTTGAGAGATGGCAAAATGAAGTCTTTATAAATATGCATAGGTCGGCAGGCTACCCATGATGTGGATTATTTATACCACTGGGTGTAAGGTAGGGCTAATGAAAGGGAGTTAAAGGTTCACTCTGCGACTGCAGGGAGTTTTTGAGTTAAGCATTCTCTGCAACTGAGATGTATGATGAGCTCATAGTAATGCTTTCATATGGAGGTGCAAAAACACTGTTACTGTCTTCTCTTTCCTTTCTTTTATTTCTCCATTTTGTGGAATGAGTGTTTTTTTGTAGTATATAACTCTGTATGCCATCGAAAATGAGACATAACAAATATGTACTGGAGTTGAGGCATGATATGGTATAGATGGCAATATGTTTCTATTACAACTTTTGTGTTTTTAGCATATTTTTCCTTAGTTGAAAAACTAGGGAAAAAAAAAAACATTTTCATATTGTTTGTGAAAGAGCATGTCAGAGGTAGAGCCGCTGCTATGACTACTGTATGTAGTGTTGCTATGAATGGCTGCTGTGTATATGTACTGATGCTCGATCACTGCTATGAATATGTACAATTTGTTAAGGACTTGTAAGGCTATCACACTAAGTATTAGAAGTCAAGTGATGGTGCTTTAATATTTAATACAGACCGCTTGCAGCCCCGTGGAGTTCTGTAATTGCATTTGATGTGGAATTTCTTTTTTGTTTCACGTTGTTCTTCAGTGAGTCTCATGGAAGCCATTTCTTTTGTTGGCAGGTGTAAAGTGTGTTGATGTATGCAGCTTTTTTTTTTTTTTTAACCTAGACATGCATAGTTCAGTCCAACAAAGTAGTAATTCCCAGGTTAATTTCGCAATAATGTCTGAATACAAAAATATCAAAACAATTGGGAATTTGTTAAAATTTTATTTTGGTGATATGTACAATTAAAAGTCAATAAGTCATTAAGTAAGCAATAAGGCAGGACAGGGTGTGTGATATACTAGTAGAGTATATCACACACCCTGAAGTGCCTTGTTGCGCTTATGAAATGTGTTGAAAAAAGTTTTTTAATTAACAAAAAAGTCATTTTTATTAAATATCCTTCCGCCTAAAAATTAGCTAAGAAAAAATAGTTCCATATACAGTAAATTAAAAAAAAAAAAAAAACAACAATGCATTAATTAAAAAAAAACAAACATGATTTGTAGATGTTGCATTGAACATTGCCATGAAAGTGCAGTTTTTATTTATTTGGCTCGTTCTACTTGTAATTCTTGGTTTCTTCATTACATTTAAAGTAAATTATTACTGCCCATTTTCATCATGACACAGCACAAATGAGTCTGCCTTTTAAAGCGATCCTTCACAAGATCTGCGACAGTATCAGGAGACAGTGCTGTTTTTTCTTTTCTTTTTTTTTTGTTTTGTTCCTTTGTTATCCGAGGAAGTGACAGGGGGTATCCATACCAGTTTAGCGCTACCACTTCACAGTGGCGAGAAATTTGTTTCCATTATGGAATACCAGGTCACTTATCAAACTGACTTTCTGGTTTATGGCTGGACAACGTGGAGAGCTACTGGGCCCGTGGTAAGCAATTTAAAACAATGCAGGGCACAGCAGTATTTATATGGAGAGAAAGGTACAGCAGGAATTGTTGAGATGCTTTCATAAATACTCTGCATCACAGATCACACAGCAGGAGATGCAACCGACCAAAGGAGGAGTACAGATATACAGTAGACTGGGGGCAGCGACAACAAATCATCCATTTAATCACTCAAATCTTTTTTTAAAACGCTGAAAGTTTAAGATATGTTTTTAAAAAACTATGCAGTGTGGAGTAGTGGTTAGGGCTCTGGACTCTTGACCGGAGGGTCGAGGGTTCAATCCCAGGTTGGGGACACTGCTGCTGTACCCTTGAGCAAGGTACTTTACCTAGACCGCTCCAGTAATAACCCAACTGTATAAATGGGTAATTGTATGTAAAAAATATAATGTGATATCTGTGTAATGTGAAATCTTGTAACAATTGTAAATCACCCTGGATAAGGGCGTCTGCTAAGAAATAAATAATAATTTCATTATTATTTAGGGAGAAGGGGCAAAGCGATCAGAATGGCGAGTTTTTAATGGATTTGAATACTTTTGCTTTTTTTCAGTACTTCCTTTCAGGTTTCCCAAAAGGTCAACATTTACATAAATCTGGTTAGTTCTTTTTATTGCGATAAAATGGATGCTGTTATTTATTTATTTTTATTTTCAAAATTCTAGTGGCGTATGGATATCTGCCAGTGATTTGCCCCTTTTTGAAAATAAGTGTCGCCCCGTGGTGATATGCTGTAATAGCAACACCCCAATGTGACCTGTTTTGACCAATCAGGATTGAGTGTGTAAAAGACCCATTTTATAAGGGCATTGCAATTACATTCAAAGCTGTGTCATGTTTGGTTGCAACATTGCATTTCAATCAGCAATCAAAATTCTGGAAAACAAGATTTTATTGATTTTCTGTTACAGTACACAATTGTTATTCCGCAATAAGTTGGCCCATTGGTCTCGTCCAGATAGTGATGAGGAATGGGATGGGATACCTAGCCATGCTGTTGATACTAAATCAGAATAATTTAAGACCCTGACACCATTTTGCAATCAACTGGTTACTTGGAACTGGCTGTGCACTGAGGGCCTCCTCTCATTCATACCTACATTAATTTGATTTCACTTTTTTCTTCTAATGTTATTGTTTTTCCCTGTTTAATTTAATATGGTCTGTTTTGCCTTGCCAGTAACTTAGCATGCCATATGTGCTGTCTATGCTAATGCGCTTTGCTGTACCGTGATTTCTTTCAATTTTATTTTAATTAAGTCCATGTCTTGAGAAAAGGTGTTGTGAATATTTAGATAATTTGCTGCTGGAAGGTGTAGCAGTGAGATTTTATTTATTTTATTATATTTTGAGTTTGGGTTTAGTGCGACTACAACTATTGCTTGGCTCTTTTGAAAAACAAAATGCAAAGCTTCTGTTTTTGTCCAGAATGTTGCAAACAGACAGTAACCCTACCTCTGGGCTGGGCACACGCCCCAGCTCTTCGTTTTATCTGTCGCTTTCCACACTCACCCCTGGGTGTTGTGCTGTTAAAAATGCAGAATACTTTTGTAGGGATCTGGGATCAGGCCTAAACTCAAAACGCCTGGGGTTGTTATAAAAGTCCGCTAAACTGATGTTGAGTTGGGATTTGTTTACTTTTTTAATAGCAGAATTGCTTTTTGCCACTTTAATCTAGTCCTCAAGTTATAAACATTCCTATGTTCCCATGTCTGCGCCAAGGCACAGTGCCAAATACAGGACAGCATGATGACGCTGTTTGAGTTAAACCTCAAGGAGGAGCTTCTTGTTTGCACTTTTAGAAATCCAACTCAGGAAGTAATTATAATGGGAGTGTGACGGGGGACTGCCCCGTCTTTATGAACGTGGTTGGGACTGGCAGCCACAGGGGATAAAAGCCAGGGGAGAGGCCCTGGCTAGAGAGAGAGTTCTGGAAGGAGAAGGAGCCAGTGTTTTTCTGTGTGTGCTGTTTTTCATTTTGAATCCAGTGAAGGCGTTGCCCAGCCTGGAAGCTTTATTTGTAAGTTTTGTTTTGTGTCTATTTTGTGTTTTGAAACCTTTTTGTTTGGCCCTCGTGCCTGTTTATTTGGTGTATTTTGTTTAAATAAAAACTTTATTTTTGAACTTTCAAACTGTCTCTGAGCCTCACCCTCTGCCAATCCTGCCACAGGAAGATATAAATATAGATTGGAATTCCTCTAGTAACAATTAAGACATCATTAGTCAATATCATTTAAGTCAGTTAATATAAGTTATACTAAAAATAATGAATCTGCCACAATTGGTCTTATTTTTACCAATAATCCCTCATACTATGCCTCCACAAGGGGACTGCATCACTGAGTGATCATTGTATTACTTTTAATATTAGGAAGGTACCTACAGTAAAACTACATCCAAGGATTATACGATACAGATCCTTCAGAAATGTCCATATTCAGGCATCCTTAGCTGACCTTCTTCAGGTTGATTGGGCTCACCTGGATCTGATTGCAGTTCAGGATATGTGGTCCTTTCTTGTACAATTCGTTGCTGTCTGTGACTCATCAAAAGGCTCATCTCTCCCCTAGTATAATTCTGATATTGCAGCTCTGTGTAAACTTAAGCCCCTTTCACACTGGCACTCCTACCCGGGTCTGGACCCGGATCATGGCTAGTATGGGTCAACACGCTTTGACCCGGGTTGAGCGAGACAAAATGCATGAAGGCCGTTCGTGAGCCGACGCAATAACAAACAGCCACGCCTGAGTGAAGGTTTCACTTCATGAGCCAGATTGCAGCAGGGATGTAGAAACATTTGTTCTAATCAACATCTGGGCCGACGGTTCAATCCAGAGAAGCTTGGATGGATGCATCAGTAACAAGCTGCTTCCGGGGCATTGATACGTGCATTGTGCCCTTGTGTCTGTCACCCAGGTCAACCCTGCTTTATCAAAAATCGTGTGAAATCACATACCCGACCCGCATGACATCGGGCCCTGACCCAGGTAGGTTCTGACCTGGCCAGTGTGAAAGGGGCTTTAGAGATTGCACATGGAATAAAGCTAAGTTATGCTCTTGTTCATCTAATTGGATTTAATATACAAAAATTAGAAATCTGTGCACAAAAGAAATATGTAAATCTAAAGCATTGCATTATCTTAATCTTATTACTGAGAATTGTTTATGCTTTAATTTTGTATTACTGTTTTTCCTGTGTTTGTCACTGATTTGTCTATTTTTGCCATTGATTTCATAATGTCATTTCTTGCCGTCTTCTCCTGCCAGGACCTCTTTGAAATGAGATATATATCTCAAGAGTTCTATCCTGGTTAAATAAATACATTTGCTAAATAAATGTGAATGGATTCTGTGTTTGACAAAGTGTAATTTTTATTTGAAAAACCATGTGGGGAACTATGCTTTTTAATCAACATTCAGGCGCCATTGGATTTAGGTCAGAGCATCTTTGTTTTAAAAATTTTCTATAAGGTGTTTGTAGCTCTGGTAAGGAACCAAAATATTTTTTAGCATATTGCTATAAAAAACTGCATGAAATTTGCATTTGTCAATAGCCAATCACTTAACCCAGAATAATACTCTCTTGAACCAGCTGTACTTACTGTAACAGCTCTGACCAGTGTTTTTTTTTTTTTTTTTTTTTTAATCAATCTGTTTTTGACAGTACTTAACAGTCTTCTTCAACATCCACTACTCAAGTTCAATAACTCACACTGCTGAGCAAAGATGCATTCAATAACTGCTTACAATCACATTGTGAATCATCTGTATTGCAGCCCTATCCTTAAGAACCACACATGCTGTGCAGAATATTAAGATGTTCTGTACAATGCAGGTTAAACAAAGCAATGATTGTGATCGATATGTTGCAAAACTCTGAGGCTTACTTTAAGTGTGCTGGTACAGAGGTAGAAATCCATCTACTTTCAAGAAAAATAATCATTTGTGACTAAACAAAACTGAAGCTGTTGTGTCAGTGTGAAAGCACAAACAAGTGTCTACCCCACAGGTTGCTCAGTGCTTGAGCACAGTGTTCGTGAACCTTTGAGATCCTATGTGGATGAAAGACAAGATTTAAATGTGTAAGGGCTGTCATTCTATGGCAGTCAGAGATTTTCTGGTCTGTAGAATACTTTCCACCAGTAACATGCTTTGATTCAGAAAACAATTCTGAGGGAAGTGTGAGTTTAACAGATTTCCTGAGAATAAGGCATAGAAACTCAGATCTTTCTTTAACCTAAAGTAGTACCAGATTTTGAGACCTTTATTTGTATAATAATGATTTTACTGTTTTTATCTTTAAAAATGTTATGTGGCAGTTAAACATGTAGTATCATCTGGAAAATTGAGGGTTTCTATTTGAATATTGGGCAATGATGTGGCTCAGATAGTTACTTAAAAAACAATTACATAACAAACACAATTAGAGGAGTTTAGAGAAAACTATGGTACCTAGCAGGATAAGAGTTAAAATTCAGATGCCAAGTAGGGTGGCTAGCTGTGACATCTATGCAAGAGGCTGATGTGGGGGGAGTGTGGGTGGATTTATTAACACGTCTGATTTTTAATTTATGTACACCGATTATTATCCCACACTGGGAATGTTGCATATCAAAGCAATATTAACTTGATTTGAACCATTTTTGGCACAAGTAATAACATGTATCTAGTGTCTTTATGAATGTCATTTTACAGTTTTGCGTATACCTTGAGATCTGTGTGTCTGGTTATGATGAAAGCGCCTAAGGATCTTCGCTAGTACAAGTTACTGAGTGCATCGTAAACTGGTGGGTATGTGCAGGTTGTCTGTCTGTGGATCCATCTACCTATATGTCATACTCATTTACATATATCAGAAACCCGCTTGTTAGGCTGCATAGAGAGTCCTGTTGGAATTCCACCTGAATTGCAAAGTTCCCTCTAATCTGTCACACAGCAAACTGATTGGGGACCAACATAAAGAAATAATGCCACTCTAGAGCGCAATTCCTTCAAAGACATTTTAATAACAGTTATTAGAAATCAAAGGCTGAACCATGGCAAGGAGGCATTGAAATCTAAGAAAATGAAGTTATTTTGAAACCTTTCCTTCTACTAGTACACCTTCAGCACAGGTCTTATACTGTTATCTTTATGGACTGTCAATTCTACAGGGCTATCCAGGTGGTATTGCCTTGTCTGGTCGTGCTTCACACAATGGTTTCACCCCGGTGTAGGAAAATTGCAAAATGTATCGTTGCCTGGCTGTTTCTCTCTCTGTGTCTGTGATGCGCAAAGAAACCCTCTCTGCCAGGTTCTGTAAAGGGGCTGATAAAGATCCCACTGCCAGGAATCCCAGCTCTCAGTTTTCTGAATCTATTTTTGAAATGGAGCCGGCTGTCAGTGTCCTGGGAACACAGCCCGAAGGAGCAGCTCCATATAAGGAATGCCAGTCAATTAGGGCCACTTTGTTTCAGTTCCATTCATTCCTGATACAGATGAGAATGCACAGACGACATATTCAGATAGCTTAGTTTAGGGATTTCAGTATGTATCTCTTGTCTGGATCAAAGCCAGACACTGACTTACTGTGTGACCTTGGTTTTAAAGCAAACAAGAACCACAACAACTGCATCAAGCGCTTCTCGTATTGAGCAGTGGCCATTGGCCTGGATATATTGCTTCATGCTACCTGTTCCAGTACTTCTTAACATTTGTATATTTAATATATAGTCAATCTTAATTAAGCAAAGGAGGAAGCTCAAGACATTTTGGACATTATAAACTGGGTATGGAGTCTTTTACTGCTGAACATTTTTTTTTTTTAATGCAATAGTAATGGCCAACAACATCTCATGGTGCCTTTTATTGGAAATAAAACATCTGTGGGAATTCAAATCAATGTTAAAATTAAAGGTTTTAAGTAGACAAAGAGAATGTGGGCTGAGGCAAAGAAAGTACAATCACAATGAGCTGATACCATGGGTGAGGCGCTACCAAGGCAGTGATGGCCAGAAGAACTCTATCAAACCTATTTTTAATAATAATGTTAGTATACCAAAAAGCATCATAAAAAATCTACCATACAGCTAATGTATTTAGTGATACAGTGCTCATTATATATGACCCTATATACTGCAGGAGAGGTTAAAAGGCTGTGTGGTCATGGCTCCCATGTGCTCCATAATACCATTACACTACCACTTATATTCTCTTTATAAAGCAGAGCACAAATGGTATGGAGATCAGATCAGTCGCTGTATGTGTCTGAATAATCAAACAATTCAATAGTACCCCAGTTGACAAAGACCCAATCTGCAAAAGTAGTGTCTCCTTTGTTTTGTGCTGATGTTTTTATCTATTGTAATACATAGCTATGTTATAATATAAAAAATCCTTCATTAAAATGAAAGAGTATCAAAATATGTATCTGGATTTTCCTACCCATGTCATAAATCTTGAGCTGTAGTGTAAAAGACTTTGTAGCATGAATTTTTCATCATAGTGGTAGAATTACATTTTTTGTTGTGTCTAGGGATCTATATTCAATTACCACCCCCCGTACTCTTATGTGGTATGAAGTACTTTCATTAAAAATTGTTCATACCCTGCCAGTTTGGTGTCATTCACCTACTGGTTTGAAAGGGTTTCACAGTGGGGGTAATATTAGCCTGACTGTATTATGGATCAGACTGGGTGTGATAGCTTCCTACTGCTTTTGCCCTTGGGTAAAGTGAATAGTTACTTAATAAAATGTTGATACTCAACTGCAGTTCAGTCACAGTAGAGAGAAATCCTTCACCAAGCAAGTCCATGTAAACAATGATATCTGGTACAGCAGGGTTACCTAGGTTGTTGTTCCAGAACTCCTGCGTGTGACAGCTCTTCTGTCTAAGGGAATACCTTGGGCCTCATTTACGAAGCGTTTACCGTACACAAAACATGATTACTGTGCGCAGTTCTGTCTCTGTCATATTTACTATTCCCATTTCCGTGCGGAAAACAAGGATTTAGTGGATGCAAAATGAAAGGGGCAGAATGGCGCCGCCCGCCTCCTCATTTGCATTGAATTAATGATGTTTGCATATGCAAAGCATCATGTTAAACACAGATAATGAGTTGCCATACATTCATGCATTATTCACTAAGGTGTGACAACGATTTTGCGCAGGCAAAACTGAGTTCAAAACTCCGCCGACTGAATGCTGCTGCAGAGCGGAGAGCATAGGCGGCAGAAGCTGTGTACCGATTTGAAATGGCAGATATTTAAGGTCCTGCATAGCCAGAACGTGTTAAAATATGATTAAATAATTTAGTTTCAATATAAAATCATATTTTTATTATCTATGCTTCCTACAACAATGTGAAGCCTACAACGCATCAGCATGGTTTGTTTTGTATTATATGTAAGATAGACAAAAAAATAAATAAAGCCTGCTAGGTATTCATTTGATTTTACTGCTGTTTAAGTTTATTTTACATATCTATATTTTTTAAATAATGTAATGTATATTTATTAGGCTATTAATATTTTAAATTGAAACTAAATTATTTCAGCATATTTTCTTTCTCATATTTTTATCCCTGCCGCCACCAGTAAGTAAGCTCCTTCACTTGTTGTCAATATAATAAATACCGTGCGCAACTTCAGACCTGTTGTCACCCACAATTGGTATGCTAATTTGAATTTTTCCGACCATATTTTTGCTTCTAATTAGTTAGTAAACAGGAAGTGACACTTTGGGAAATACCATGCCCAGTCATCTCAATTTTCCACCTGCAATTCTGGCCAAATTACCACCGTTTAGTAAATGAGGCCCATGGTGTCACACCATATTTCTGCCTGATTTGTGGTGACATATTTGTTGTAGTTTATTGGTATTTCACATTAAAACAATTGTGTATTAAAATGAACTTATTATATACTAGAGTACTGGTATAGACTACATAGCGAACGGTTCACAGATCAATGGAAAGACTGCCTTAACACTTAATGAATGAGGTTGTGGCTAATGCAAACATTATGTCTCATTTGTAGTTCCTGAGAAATCACACAACCCTTACTGAATTACATCATGAAAAGATTTGAAATCCGGAGAAGAAAAAAAAATCCAACGGTCTAATAGAGATGAAAACATTTATAGGAAATTATCCAAAAAGTATTCATGCAGCATTCATTTTACTATCTATATGGAAAAATAGCTACACTACAATGTTTATTTGTAGTACGAACAATTGATTGGAATTCAAGGATATAGAATACTGCGTGTGCATCTAATTTATATGAGGAAATAATCTAATTTATATGAGGAAATAATCTAATTTATACTGCACCTCGTGTATTTGTATAAAACTGCACAGCATTCTAGGATTTTAGTTATTTATTTTTTCAAAGACTAAGCCATAAGCTTAACAGGCAGATGTTACTAGCCACTCCAAATGTAATGTGTACCGTCTTTTGAGGTTTTTACTTTTTTGTTGTTGTTTGCATATAACTGGAAACTGCACTGCATCTTTCAAAATTTTAGTGTTATTGTTAAAACTTGCCAAAGGAATGTGACCTCCATGTTAATAATTACATACAACACAATGGAAACAGAGTTGTGAAGAATGAAAATGTGATTTTAGGATTGTGCATTTCATTCTACTTAAAAGGCCAACAAGATGCTCGGATATATGTGAGTAGTGTTGAATTTAAATCAAGGGAAGTAATGTTAAAACTTTACAATGCATTAGTTAGACCTCACCTAGAATGTTGTGTTCAGTTCTGGTCACCTCGTTACAAAAAGGATATTGCTGCTCTAGAAAGAGTGCAAAGAAGAGCAACCAGAATTATCCCTGGTTTAAAAGGCATGTCGTATGCAGACAGGCTAAAAGAATTGAATCTATTCAGTCTTAAACAAAGAAGACTACGCGGTGATCTGATTCAATCATTCAAAATCCTAAAATTGTCGACCCAGGGGACTTTTTTGACCTGAAAAAAGAAACAAGGACCAGGGGTCACAAATGGAGATTAGATAAAGGGGCATTCAGAACAGAAAATAGGAGGCACTTTTTTTACACAAAGAATTGTGAGGGTCTGGAACCAACTCCCCAGTAATGTTGTTGAAGCTGACACACTGGTATCCTTTAAGAAGCTGCTTGATGAGATTCTGGGATCAATAAGCTACTAACAACCAAACGAGCAAGATGGGCTGAATGGCCTCCTCTCTTCTGTAAACTTTCTAATGTTCTTACATTCTATTTTTCATTGCAATTTTACACGTTACATAAAGTGCTTGTAAACTACCAGTAAGCTTTCCCCGATATACATGGATTTTAGCATATTACCTAAATTGCTTATAATGTTTGTCCATTTAATAATCATTTAGTATAATAAAGGTGCTCCTTGTTATAATTCACAATATATATGTCTGATATAATGGATTGTCTGAGATAAGTCATATATAGTGATTTAGGAAAAAAGAAAAAAGTTACCCATATCAGTAATCAAACAATTCAAGCAAAAAATATAAATCTCCCATGTGCACTGTCAGCTCCGTCAGGTTCATAGGATAATGTAATTATGATAAAAGCAATTTACTATTGTCAAATTGGTTTATGAATCACTTGAATTGTATGCAAATAAGCAAACGGCTGTGGTCACTGTACTGCCACCTACACAAAGTTGAAACTAAAATGCCAGTTAACCCACTTCATGACATGGTAAAAAGCACAACAACCAGTAACAACCTCTACCACCCCGGCAAACCGGACAGTGCATTTTATGCACTTTTTAACACTCAGCATCTCTGATCATTGGGAGTATAATGCTTCATTGTGTATAAATTAATCTTGATACCTAAGCCCGGAACACACTGCTTGATATGTCCGTTGCATCTCAATGGAGGAGGAAGGGATGCCCTGGATGCATAAAGTACAATCACTTTTACGCTGAGCAATCCAGAGCAAAGGTGGGCGGGCTACCGATCCCGGAGAACAGAGATCAGCCCTGCTTTGTAGCCACTCTGAATGTGCTCGCTGTCTGGCCAGTAGGGTTCGCTGTTGCGCGCATGCTTGGAACTCTGTCAGTCAGCAAACAATGAAACGTTGCTTCAAAAAAGCTGGGGTTTCTTTAGTTGTGGAGGAGAGTGACGAAAATACAACCGAAACTGAAACTCTGACAACACCAGAGGGGATGTCAGAGGAAGAATTCTCAGCTGTGTAACGACCAGGACGCTCTGCCTGACACAGACACCGATGACGTAAGCGTGCGTGCTGCGCTTGTAACACTGCGGCGTGCTATGGAGCAGCATCCGGATAGAGAGCCGAATTGGGATTTTTCAGAAAATGCTGAAAGTTTGCTGTCCATACTTGCCAAAAACTTTTGTCCAGATGCATATCACAGAATTTTCATTGGAAACAATTTGCAGTAATGTAGCCTACATGTACTGTACATTTCCGCACTTGCATTACTTGTTTGCACTTACGTTTTATTACAGTCATAGGTTTTAATACATCTTTTTTATTAGTGTAATGAGTGTCTTAATAAAGACTTTTAACTGCATACATGCTTGTTTGTTTTGATTACTGTACTGGTGATTGGTCAGGTTATTGTGTGGGAGGTTATACCGTCCATCGCTTACTGTGGATCAATCACGTTAACACAAACCTGCCCGTTCTAAGCGGTGGCGACTATATTATAAGCAATAACATACAACAAAATTACGCCCAGGAAGTGAGGTAATTTTATAATGACTGCACACCCTGGAGTGTGTTATTGTGCTTATAAAATGACTATGTTAATTTTATAAAAAGAAAACCAAAAACACTAGACTTTAAACATTAAATTACTTTGTAGTACATGTATCCTTCCACCACTGCAAAATAGGCCCTATGCTTTGGCTGTTGAGACTACAAATTGGCTTTATAACTGCTGAATTCATTCTTCATTTATTTTTTTGTAAAGATTTGCAAATGTTTTTACTTAATTTTATACTGCAGCTTGGCTTTTTTTTTACCTACATGCTTAGCTACATGTTTTCACACATTGGGATGTAAATGTGTTGTTTGAAATTGCTGTTTCCCTACAATAATGACGCTCTACACCTTTAAATTGTAAACACCCATTTTTAATTTGTTTTCATCACCAGTCCTCCAGACATTTAAATGGTAATAGCTGATCTCATTTTTCTTGCCTGGCTTTTTGTACATTTAACATGTTTTGGTCAGAAAACAACACATCAAATGATTGTTATGCTCTGCGATAAATGCATGCAATGTTTAACTGTTAAACTATGATTGTGCCATTTTAAATGCTTCTCCGTTGCTTTGGAAAACTGGTAACCCTGGAAGAGAAGACATGTTTCTGTTCAGCACTTCATGGTGCTTTGAGGCAACTGGTGGTTAAAGGTCAATGAACTGATATTCCTTACAATACCAAATGTCAGCTTTTATGATTGTAAAGCACACAAGTAGCAGATTCAAGCAAACCTTGATTTAGGGGAATGCTGTGTTTGAAACTGGGGCTTTGTGGCAAAGTGGTAATGACGTGCAGGTGAGTGCAGTGCAGAAGAATCACACAGACAGACGTTGGTACAGGTGCAAGGGTGTTTATTTATTTTTGTAAATGTCCAGAGCCTCAAGGCAAAACCTGTAAATGATAATAGTGCTGGAAGTGATACAGCGGCGTGTATCACTTCTAATTTATAATCCCGCGGGTTTGACCCGCAACCCCAAAGTCCCGTTCCGACACCCACACTAAACACGAACACAAAAGACAGTGCGTGATTCAAGTGCTAAAAGGTGCAAACACAAAGACAGTTGGTAGTGAAAGGTGAGTGGTGAAGTCCGGGTTTTTCGCTGGCCTGCGGCTGCAGCTCCGGATCGTGCTCAGTAATCCTCTGTGACAAATAACACACAAGACACACAGTGTTAATACACAGACACAGAACACTCACGGTTTCCTCACAGTACGGGCTCCTTCTCGGTTATTAAACTTAACCATATGAAAAGGAACAGATCACTCAAGCCATGCCCCCTATTTATACCCTCGCCCATGACCCCGAGGTTAACGAGCGCATCCGCTCCTCCAGTCCTCGGATGCCACGCCGCTTACCGTCTGGGTCACTGAGCTCGGGTGCCATGGCTCCGCCCCCTTCCGAACTGACCGACTTCCATCTACCCTACGGAATAAATTGTCGTGCCATTTCATTAAGGGTACTCTGTTCCTCGTATACCGTGCTCCCACAGGTCGAGAGGGAGATCTAACACTAAGACTCATTCGATCTCTGTCACATATCCCACCGCTCAGAGTGGAGCCGAAGGAACACTCGGCTAAACCTACCTTTCCCATTACTCCCCCCTCCCGGGAAAAGTAATCCGCATTTTGGTGGTCTTTCCCTGCACGGTGTACCATATGGTACATGAAGGGCTGCAATGCCAGATACCACCGAGTTATCCGGGCATTGCTGTCCTTCATTGTGCTTAACCACTTGAGTGGGGCGTGGTCAGTGACAAGATCAAATGAGTGTCCCAGCAGGTAGTATCTTAAAGAGTGAGTAGCCCATTTCATGGCCAAACACTCTTTTTCGACGACGGAGTAGTTGCGCTCCCGAGGGAGCATTTTTTTACTTATGTACAGAACAGGGTGTTCTACTCCGCCTACCATTTGAGACAGGACTGCACCCAAACCGACATCCGAAGCATCGGTGTGGAGGATGAATCTCTTAGTGAAGTCTGGAGTGATGAGAGCAGGGGCCTGGCAAAGTCTCTGCTTAACAGTATTAAACGCCCCCTGACATTCTTCTGACCATTTAATTAAATTTGGTGCGCTCTTTTTGGTGAGGTCAACTAAGGGATTAACCACTGTGGCATACTAGGGGATAAAGCGGCGGTAATAACCGGCTAACCCCAGTAGCGACCGCACCTGAGCCTTGGTTTTGGGGATTGCCGCGTCTACCAAGGCCTGGACCTTGGAGACAACGGGTTTCACCCTGCCATTCCCCATTACAAATCCCAAATATTGTGTTTCTCTTTTGGCAAACGCACATTTTCGCAAGTTAGCTGTCAGCCGGGCTGCCCTTAGAGACTGAAGGACGGCTGTGATCCTAGCCAAATGCTCTCGCCAGGTGGAGCTGTAAATGACCACATCATCAATATACGCTGCCGCATATTCACGATGTGGGTGTAAAACCTGGTCCATCAGTCTCTGGAAGGCAGCAGGCGCACCATGTAACCCAAACGGCATGGTTGTAAAATGAAACAGCCCCTCTGGTGTTGAAAATGCGGTTTTCTCTCTAGACCTACGAGTTAACGGGATCTGCCAATATCCTTTCGTCAGATCCAGAGTGGAGATGAACCTCGCCGTCCCCAGTCTATCTAGGAGTTCGTCGACCCGAGGCATGGGATACGCATCAAACTTGGCAATAGCGTTTACCTTGCGGAAATCAACGCAGAAGCGGTTGGTGCCGTCCTTTTTGGCCACTATCACAATTGGACTGCACCACTCGCTCCTGGAAGGCTCAATCACCCCAAGTTCGAGCATGTCCCATACCTCTTTGCGAACGCCACTCCGTCGACTTTCCGGGACCCGGTAAGGTCTCTCTCGCACTGTGACACCTGGGGGAGAGATAATGTCATATTCAGCGAGGTTAGTTCTACTGGGCGTGTTAGAAAAAACATCGCTAAATTCCTCAATTAACCTACGTAGTTCACGTTGCTGATCAGGAAGTAACTGTTCCCCCATCGAAATGTTCTTTGTGCTAGAGGGTTCTAGCTCGGGCCCTAAATCATCCTCTATATTGCCTGGGGCTATAAATAACACCTCTCTTGCCTGCCAGGGCTTTAATAAATTTATGTGATAAATTTCTTTTTTGTTACGGCGATCGGGCTGTTTAATTTCGTAATTCACCTTTCCTATAGCCCGAATCACCTCATATGGCCCTTGCCATTTAGCACATAGTTTGGATTCCGCTGAGGGAAGTAGCAGCATTACCTTGTCTCCAGGTTGAAAGGTTCGGATTAATGCATTTTGATTGTAATGCTGCTGTTGTCGATGCTGAGCCGATCTGAGATTGTCTTGGGCCAAACGACCGACCAAATCTAGGCGATCTCTCAGTAGGAGCACATGCTGCACTACATTTTTGGACGAGCCTTTGTGCTCCTCCCACCCCTCTCTCAACAGATCGAGGATGCCGCGAGGCTGTCGGCCGTACAAGAGCTCGAAGGGGGAGAACCCTGTCGAACTCTGCGGCACCTCTCTCACTGCAAAAAGGAGGTAGGGGAGAAGCGATGCCCAATGTTTTTGCTCCTGATTCACAAATCGTCTCAGCATCGCCTTTAGAGTCTGATTAAAACGTTCCACCAAACCGTCCGTCTGTGGATGGTAAACCGACGTTCTGATGGGACGTATTTTTAGTAATTTATATACCTGCTGTAGCGTGTTTGACAAGAAATTAGTTCCATGATCAGTCAATATCTCGTTGGGGATCCCTACTCTTGCCATAATCTGCACTAGTTCTTTGGCTATCGCAGCAGCACTAGTGGACCTCAATGGAACTGCCTCTGGGTATCGCGTTGCGTAATCTACCACCACTAATATATGCGTATACCCGGAGTCAGAAGGTAGCAAAGGGCCGACTATGTCCACTGCGATGCGTTCAAAGGGGGTGGAAATAATCGGCAGTGGGACCAAAGGGGCGGGGCGCACTCGACCCGGCGCTACTCTCTGGCAGTCTGGGCATGTGGCTACATATTTCGACACTTCTTTATAAACACCTGGCCAAAAGAATCGAGCCAATATCCGTTCCCTTGTCTTGTCAACTCCGAGGTGCCCCGCAAAAGGGATATCATGCGCCAGCCTCATGACCTCCAGCCGACAAGACGGGGGAACCAATAATTGTGTTACAGGATGTCCTGTGCCCGCGGCCAGGTTTACCCTATATAGTAATTGCCCCTTGATAATGAAGTGTGGAAATACTAGTGCCCCAGCGCCTTCAACATCCTTACCTTCAATGGACCGGACCTGTCCCCGAATGTGCACCAGTGATGGGTCATTGTCCTGCTCCCACACTAGGTTCACATTCTAGTGCCACATGTCCGGTATATTGAGCGGGGCGGGAGTAACATCTGCCCTTGATGGCCCAGTAACCTCGCCCTCTCGGTCACACTGCGTTCCGACCCCCTTTGACTGACGTTTTTCACCGTTATAACAGGCTCCCACCAGCCCCCAGCCTTGTCTCATTAACGCTCCCTCCCATTTCCGCAGCCTTCTCTCTTTGTTTGTTTTTTTCGGCCGGAACAGGGAAGAGAACATTTCCGCTTGAAAGGGAAAAACATTACCAATTATTTCCCCTTCTACTTTTTCTGCCACATTTGCGTGTATGGCCGGGACTGCCCTTAATTTCAATAAATCTTTATAGTTGGGCCAGTCCCGACCCAGAATAATGGGATGTGGTAACCTTTCCGCTACCCCAACTACCAGGGAACGTTTCATCGGACCGACCGATAAATATGCTTTTACTGTGGGGTATGTTGCCGTGTCTCCATGGATACAGGAGATCGCCACCTGACCTTGTGGCTGCCACACCATACCGCCCAAGAGAGATGCTCTAATTAAGGTCTGACCACACCCTGTGTCCACTAATGCATGGGTCTTCACGTTTCCAAAAATCACCTTAACAATACAAGGCCCCTCCCGACCATTTTTCCCTCGCTTACCCGCTTCAGATGCCAGATTACAGACGGCCACGTCACACTCCATCGCAGATGGGCATGACCTAGCCTGATGTCCCGGCTGGCGGCACCTAAAGCAGGTAGGGGGAAAGGAGGGCACAGTATTAAATGGTCTGTCCCGCTGCTGGTATGGCAACGGGGCAGGGGCAGCACCTCTACCCCCGCTGGGGGCCAACCTTGGTCTCCATGAAGAGGAGGCAAGGTCGCCCATTGGGGTTGGTGCTCTTGGAGGTCGTTGAACCGGTCCTGGTGGTGGGGCTGATGGAGCAGAGAGAGGAGGTGGGGCTCGGCCGCTCCGTTGAGGTGGGGTGAGTAGCCCGGTCTGGGCGGATACCAGGGAGTCCTCGAAGTCCTCAGCGAGCTTGACTGCCTGTTCCAGGGTGTCGGGGTTGTGGCGCCGTATCCATCCTTGGGTCTCGGCGCCGACCACATGACAAAACTGCTCAATAACGATGGCCTCCCCCATCTGGGCAGTTGTTTTTAGCGCCGGGGTGAGCCAGTGTATCATGTGGTCACAGAGCTTCTGCGCGACCACCCTGGGGCGTACGTTCGGGGACCTCCTGTACTCCCTGAACCTCACTCGGTGCGTTTCCTGCGTAATATTCAGACGGCGGAGAATAGCCAGCTTTACCAGGTCATATTGAGCGGCGTCGTCATCCCCCATTGCCTGGTATGCTGCCTGCGCTTCCCCAATCAGGCAGGGTCCCAGCTGGCTTGCCCAGAACTGTCGGGGCCATGACGCGGTGGTAGCCAGCCGCTCAAATGCCACCAGGTATGCCTCTGGATCATCATCCGCCGTCATTTTATGCGTCCTGGCTTTGGGCGCTATGAAGCCGCGCTCTGCTGATGCTGTGGGAGGTATTGCCAGCCCGACCCTCTCGATCAGCGCGGTGTACCTCTCCTCTCTCCGTCTTTCCTCCCCCTCCCGTCTGCTGTCCAGCTGCTCCAGCAGCGCCGACAGTGTGGCGTAGTCCATCTCTTACTTCTGACGACCACGTGTGGCAAAGTGGTAATGACGTGCAGGTGAGTGCAGTGCAGAAGAATCACACAGACAGACGTTGGTACAGGTGCAAGGGTGTTTATTTATTTTTGTAAATGTCCAGAGCCTCAAGGCAAAACCTGTAAATGATAATAGTGCTGGAAGTGATACAGCGGCGTGTATCACTTCTAATTTATAATCCCGCGGGTTTGACCCGCAACCCCAAAGTCCCGTTCCGACACCCACACTAAACACGAACACAAAAGACAGTGCGTGATTCAAGTGCTAAAAGGTGCAAACACAAAGACAGTTGGTAGTGAAAGGTGAGTGGTGAAGTCCGGGTTTTTCGCTGGCCTGCGGCTGCAGCTCCGGATCGTGCTCAGTAATCCTCTGTGACAAATAACACACAAGACACACAGTGTTAATACACAGACACAGAACACTCACGGTTTCCTCACAGTACGGGCTCCTTCTCGGTTATTAAACTTAACCATATGAAAAGGAACAGATCACTCAAGCCATGCCCCCTATTTATACCCTCGCCCATGACCCCGAGGTTAACGAGCGCATCCGCTCCTCCAGTCCTCGGATGCCACGCCGCTTACCGTCTGGGTCACTGAGCTCGGGTGCCATGGCTCCGCCCCCTTCCGAACTGACCGACTTCCATCTACCCTACGGAATAAATTGTCGTGCCATTTCATTAAGGGTACTCTGTTCCTCGTATACCGTGCTCCCACAGGTCGAGAGGGAGATCTAACACTAAGACTCATTCGATCTCTGTCACAGGCTTCAAAAAAGTTTTTTTCAAGTGCTTTTTAATCAGGTACTGTACAGTACATCTATATATGGTGGTGGAGTAAGAGAGCTCCTGTTTTGACCACTGCTTGTAGCTGAATGACAGGTGCATTTAGCAACATGCTTCTTAGAAAAAGATCATCTTTATCCCATCCAGTTGATGCAATCACAAGACCGTGATAATCAGGTTGCTTCTCTGCTTCAGCTGTTTTTGTTTGCCATTGTGGCAATGTGCTCCGCCCCTGTGTGCATTTCTGTGTTGTATGTTGCGTGTGGTGTGTTTAATGTTGGTGTATAGATATGGCTGCACGGGATATAAATGGGTGTATGCAGCACGAGTTATTTAAAATGTATAGTTGTATTTAGGCACGGGATTGCACATCACTTCACGTGCATTTAAAGTATATAATATGTGAGCACGAGGTTGCACATAATTAATTCACGTGCTGGGATTGAAGTGAATAATTAATTCGTAATTGAATCCCGGCACAACAGTATATATATAGATTCACGTTTTACTCACTCGGGGTTGTGTGTTCGGTGAGTGGAGAACGGGTGTGGAGAAGGAGGTAAAATAAAATATAACAAAAAGAATAATAATAATAACTGTTTGACTCACCGTGTTTGTTTGTCTGTCCGTCCACCGTTTTGTTTAAGTGTTAGTCCGTTTTGTTTATCTGTTTTATTTGGCCTCAAGCGCCATGTCCTGTTTTCTGTTTTGTTCAACCTTTTTATTTTCTGTGTGTTAATAAAACACTGAGCGCCGCAGCGTATCAGATTCACCATTACTGCCTGTGTCTGTGTATTTCTCTCTGGCCTGAAGTCATCCCTGCAGCTAGCCTGTCACAGCCATCCACGTACATTTTTATTAAAACAGACGTCCTTGCTCTACACTAGTCAAATCGGAGAACATCTCCTTGCTGGTCCTGAAGGCTGCAGGAGCAAATCAATAAATAAACAATCCTGCACTGCAGGGGAAGTGAATGACACAGATATGCCATAATAACGAACTGGCAACGCTATGTTGTTGGTTTGTGCAGAACCAGGTTCGTGGTCATTAAGTCTAAGGAAGTGATGCAATCCCTTTTCTAATGCAGAGGCACAAGCAATCTTCAGACTATGCTAGGTGGGCGCTGACAGCTGAGCAGTGAAAACATTGAGAACCGCACAAGAAAAGGATTAATCCAGTGGCAATGCATTGCAGTCATTTTTTCGCCCTTCACGGCTTTGTGGCCGGGGCACATGATTCTGGGAAATGACAGTGAGATCACCAGGGTGCTATTAAAAAGTCCCCAGGATGTGATGACTGAAACAGAGCACGATAAAACAAGGAGAATTTGTTAAGATAAATCTATTTCACACTGACGCCAAGTTGCTCTTTAACTGTGCATGCTCCTGCCATTCCAAACTGAATAAAATAGATATAAACAAGGGGGTTATTCAGCTATGAATCAAGCAAAACTCAGAAACACAACTTAACACCATTCTATTTTTTGAAGTTCAGTTATTATGTAGAACATCCTTTTAATTGACATACATTTATAGTCGCTATGTATCTTGTATAAAAGTGACATATTAAAATGTTTAATTAATATAAAGTTAAAAATAATTGTAAACACTCATACTGTCGTTTTCATGACCAAAGAATCACATGTACTTCTGACCATTCTGACTGGTATCATGCAAACATGTTTAATAAGACAGGGTTACCATCTCTTGCATTAAGTCTGGCTATGTATTAACTGCAAACATTTTACAGTACCTGATAAAATGAAAGTGTTTATCATATCACCAGGAATTGTTTTTTCTCTCAGAACCAGGTGGTGGTGGTGTTGTTGGTGTTGTACTAGAATTCCTGATGGAATTCCCACGAATGGCCAGCACTGGTTTATGCTGGTCAGAGCTGGTGGGTTGCTGGTTTTCAGTTGGTTGTGCTGGTTCACTTGGTGCTGGTTGTCTGGGATTTTATACATGTGCCCCATAAATGGTGGTCTCCAGCAGTTGTATTTTCAGGAGGCATGAATCTAAAGTTACACATTGCATTCTCGTCTTTGGACAGGCCTGTGCATTTCATGGTTTTGAATAAATGTTTAAGAATATAATTGTACACATTTGAAGGTTTTTTATTTGTTTTAGTGAGTCAATATAGAGTGTGCAAGCCTACAGTTTTACATTAAGTCAGAGGTAGTACACCCAGGTACTTTAGTGATGTCAGATCCTCTCTCCCAGTGGCAATACATTTTTTACAAAACACTCGTCCAGTGTGTGTGTGTGCTAGTGTTGAGTGGTCTCTCGCTCTCTCTCTCTGAGGGAGGAGACCCTCACATTGTCTCAGTATGTATCTGGACATTTACTGCAAATGCTTTTTAACTGTTTTTGTATTGTGTTGCTGATCCTTGTGTCTAGTAAGGGAAAGGAAAAAAACAACAACAACAACTTCACTTACCTGTTGTATGGGGACTGGAGGCCTGTGGTTGGGTGTCCTGAAAAAAACAAAAGAAAGGTTAATCAAGACTACTGTTTAGATAGTTGGTTTGGAAGGGTGCACACTTCCAGAACAATGTATTGCAGTACTATTGTTAAGATAAACTTTAAAATGAACAACAGCTGTTTTAATGTGCATGTTTTTTGCTATGCAATGGTTTAGGTAACCTGAATTGGGTGTGGTGGTGTGGTCCTCCATCTTGACAGGAAGTAGGGAACCAGCCATGTTGGTGAGGGAAGCTTTTACTGACTTCCTGTAGTCAGGGCAGTACCTGTAAAAGATATTGAAAGGGGGATAGCTGATTTAAATTAAGCTTCCCTCTGCTTGTTTTAAAGCATAGTTTTAATGCACATGCTAGATTAATGTTTAGTTATATATATATATATATATATATATATATATATATATATATATATATATATATTCATTGATTTATGTTTATTTTGGAATACTTTGATATCTATTATTAATAACGGTTTGCTGGTTTGTTTCTATATAACCACCTGCATAATGGTTTATTCTGGGGAATGGGTAGGCCTGGAAGGGTATAAAGGCTGTTAGTTTGTTCAGTCAGGATCTTCCTTTTGTGTAGATTAGAGGGCAGTTTTGCAGCTCTGTTGGACTCAGTTATTGGAGTCAGTACTCGTGATTAGGTTACTATAAATAGTTATTTTCGGTTTCCACTTTTTCTTTCTTCAGATTATTTGATATTTTGTTCAATTAGTTTTTTATTTATTATTGTTCTTAAATAAAAATAATTGGGATTGGACCAAACTTCTCTGTGATCTGTGTGCTTCCCTTCAAATCAACACCAGCCGCTGGCTGCACTCTCCAACACACTCTCTCTCTCTCTCTCTCTCAATTCAATTCAATTCAATTCAATTCAATTCAAATTGGCTTTATTGGCATGACAATAAAAATAATTGTGTTGCCAAAGCACATACATGGCATAACCAACTCAAATATACAGACAAAGAATTTTTCTTAATACTAACAGTATCCCTCCTCCCTCTATATTAATACAGTAAACAGAATCCCTCCCTTCCCCTCTATATCAAACAGTACCCCCTTCCCCCCTCTATATTAAACAGAATCCCCCTCCCTCCCTCTATTAAACAGAATCCCCCTCCCTCCCTCTATTAAACAGAATACCCCTCCCTCCCTCTATTAAACAGAATCCCCCCTCCCTCAATTAAACAATACCCCCTCCCTCCCTCCCTCCCTCTTTCTATATTAAACAGAATCCCTCCCTGTTCACGGTCTGTCCCTCAGGCTATGACAGGTCTCCACGTATTGACCAGCCAGTCTGGCTGTGTGTTTGTCTTCCCCCAGCAGGATTGACAGCTTCTGGGTATCTCTCTCTCTCTCTCTCTCTCTCTCTCTCTCTCTCTCTCTCTCTCTCTCTCTCTCTCTCTCTCTCTCTCTCTCTCTGATTTTCTTTACAGTACCATACATCACCTTTTACGATTGTAAAGCACACAAGTAGCAGAAGAGGCGGATTCAAGCAAACCTTGATTTAGGGGAATACTGTGTTCGAAATCAACTGGGGCATTCAAAAAATATGTGTTTTTTTCAAGTGCTTTTTAATATTTTATAAATATGACACATGTATTATACAGTAGATATATATATATATATATATATATATATATATATATATATATATATATATATATATATGGTGGTGGAGTAAGAGAGCTCCTGTTTTGACCACTGCTTGTAGCTGAATGACAGGTGCATTTAGCAGCATGCTTCCTAGAAAAGATCATCTTTATCCCATCCAGTTGATGGAGGCACAAGACTGAAAATCCGGTTGCTTCACTGCTTCAGCTGTTTTTGTTTGTGTGGCAATGTGCCCTGCCCCTGTGTGCATTTGTGTGTTATGTGTTGTATGGTGCGTGTGTTAATGTTGGTGTATAGTCATTGGTACACGGGATATAAACGGGTCTGTGTTTCACGTGTATTTAAAAATGTATAATTGTATTTAGGCACGGGATTGCACATCACTACACGTGCATTTAAAGTAAGTAATCTGCGCGCACGAGGTTGCACGTAATTAATTCACGTGCTGGGATTCAAGTGAATAATTAATTAGTAATTGAATCCCAGCACAACAGTATAAATAGATGCACGTTTTACTCACTCAGGGTTGTGTGTTAGGTGAGTGGAGAACGGGTGTGGAGAAGGAGTAACTAAAAGTGAAATAAAGTAAATATAAGTTATTTGTACTCACCGTGTTTGTTTGTCTCATCGTGCACCGTTTGTTAAGTGTCTGTTCGTTTTTGTTTACCTGTTTATTTTGGCCGCAAGTGCCGTGCCGTGCCCTGTGTTTTTGTGTTACAACCTTTTTATTTTCGCTGTTCTGTTTATTTATTAAATGCTGAGCGAGACCATTCGCTCAGCTCCACCAAACTCCACCTCTCTCTTGTTGTTTTATTTCCTGCTTCTGGTCTGATGCCACCCACTCCGGCCGTCTTTGTGACAGTTTGCCATCCACGTACATTTTTATTAAAACAGACATCCTTGCTCTACACTAGTCAAATCAGAGAACATCTCCTTTGGCACTTTTGCAAAGCTAGTCTAGTCTACAGAAACGATCATGTTAAATCTACAGTAGCAAATAGCAATTTTTCCTCCAATAAAGTACTGTGCTAACTGTGTCTGTCTTTATAGCAACAAGCTATTCTCAATGTAAGGAACTATTTTGATCAAATCCTATAGAACTGGGGTCTAGCACAGCACAATACTACTTTAATTAAATTTTGGTTACTGTAGTGTAAAGCATGCATGTCTTTCATTGAGGAAAAGGCATGTGGCAAGCCAAGCAAAGGGCTGTGGCTGTTGAGTGCTGTGGAATAATTACACAGACTGATTGTCCACTGATGTGCAGCTCCTACTTGTCACTTGCTTTACAGAAGTAAGAAATAGCTCATACACTGGAACATGTGGTATTCCTAACATCAGCTAGGGGCAGAGTGTTTGCAGGGAGACTCGTTCATTGTTAGACACTGGTGTACCAGATGCACATGATTCTGGGAAATGATAGCGAGGCCAGCAGGGTGCTATTAAACAGTCCCCAGGATGTGATGACTGAAACAGAGCATGATAAAACAAGGGGAATGCATTCGTTAAGCTAAATCTATTTCACATTGATGCCAAGTTGCTCTTTAACTGCTCATGCTCCTGCCATTCCAAACTGAATAAAGTAGCTATGAATCAAAACTCAGAAACAGAACTTTACACCATTCTATTTTTTTAAGTTCAATTATTATATAGAACATCACATTAATTGAAATGCATTTACAGTAAAATGCATTATGTTGAAAAAGTCATTTTCTCCCAGAAAATAATGTTTGCATGAACAGCATTTTTATTATTATTAACATTAGGCAACCTTTATGGTAACATTATTTCTGGACTTTGGAAATGTTGTTCTAATGAACATTAAGCCTAACGCTAACTAATATTCTTGAGATAATGCTATGTATCTTTTACATTACATATTTCAATTTGTATAAAACCTATTCAACTGTTTAATTAACATATAAACTGAAAAATAATTTAAAACTCTTTTACTGTCATTTTCATGACCAAAGAATGTACTTCTGACCATTCTGACTTTCAAGTGGAGCAGGCAGTGGAAAGCTTGGCAGGTTCCTTATGGATAAATGGAAGTGCAAAATCAACTTCCCCTCTGTACCTCCATGACAAAGGGTTTCCAAGGCATCATGATTGTTTCATTTGGTAAAAGGCAGTTATCATGCTGTATTTGGTAGGGCTTTAAATCCCCTGTGCTAATAGTTACACTAGAACAGGACCTCAGCATTGCCATTAAATGTAATTTGCCTTTAGGTTTCAGTTATTCCTCTGTTTCATTTGCCAGCATAATCGGTTCCAAATCCCTGAGCCTTCTCATTGCAGACGTTGTGAATTGTTTTGTATTGGAAGATTCTGAGCTCTAACAGTTTGATCATTTGGGATGCCAGCTCATAGTGTGAGAGAATTTATGATTGGGTGGATTTGTTATGTAATGTTGCTGGATTGATTTATGTTTTTTTTTTTTTTTTTATGTCACGAACATATGAAAGTGAAGAAGCTTTTGGAAGCCAAATAGCTTATCTTCTGGAGAATCAGATGGACACTGACTTGGGTTACCAGTACATTCTAAATTAAAAACAAGTCTCTTTTTGTCAATAATTTGGGTTTGCATGTAGTTTTCTTTTAGGGAGAGAAATTCTCCTTCCAAATCCAAATGACCTAATTAATATTAAAATATGATAGGGTATATTTAAATATATTTTTCTCCAGCAGAATGTTTTTATTATTTTTGTTATTGAGGATCCAATATACTGGTAGTCCAGATGAGTTCAACAAATTCATCAGTAGAATCTAATCCAACTGAGCATTTTTGTAACTTTCTGGAACTTTGTTCTGTATGTCTTGCAGAAAACTGATGATAAGCCCCATGTTGGTGATTTAAAACAATTTGTAGAAGCATACATACACTTTTTTTTCATGTGTTTGCTCTTGTGAAATAAATCTTGCCCAGTGAGTTAGGTTTCAGAGATTTTACTTCAACTCTATCGCTCAAGCCTGGTGCTGAGGTCGGTAGTTTGCAACAATAACATGGGAGACCACTGGCACGAATTTTATGTCAATTTAATAGATTTGGGGATTCAAACCTGACTTTTTGTTCTTGGTAGGTACCCATCATACATGCTACTTAAGGCTAGTGCAACATGAATTGCATCTTTTCTTACAGCTAAGGGACAGAAAAGTCTAAGCTTAAAACAATCAGCTATCCTATCACCAAGCATGAAAATAACCAAAGTTCTATGTTTTTCAAAGGGCTTTGTTATTTTGTATTATTATTTATTGCAAAAAGCTGCGTTAATGTATTTATTTTTTAATGTGTAGTAGCTTCAGTGTTTTTTATAACCTTGCTTATAAAACAACTATATTATGAAGCACTCATATTTTACCTGCAAATGTCAATAATTTGAAACATTGAATAAATGATGCCAGATACAAAAAAATAAATAAATAAATATATAAATACTGACTCAAGAGTTCCAAACACCTCATACTGTATTACTTTCTTATCTGGTCAAAGAAGCTTGTCAGGGCTACTGTCAGCAGATCTCGGTTGTTAATTAACAATTGCTTGGTATGGTCTTTCGTTATAGTAGAAAGGTGTGGGATCTTCACTGCTGGAGTCCCGTGAACATATGATAGGCTTTCGAAGCTGTTGCCAAGCACAGTCCCCCTGTGTAACAGGCTGCGGCCAGGGTTGGCTTCTTGTTTCCTGTAGTTGGGTTGTAGCACCTCTTTGTTTTCGGAGGATGGGAGCAAAGTGCTACTTTTTAAAATAGTCTTTTTCAAGTAGGAGCAGTCTGTGTTGCACTTTCCATATATGTAATAATTGCAGTCATGAGAGTCTTAGCTTTTGTAATTATAAAGTATTTTCCTAAATATAGTTTGTTTATGTTAAAGTCCTTACCTGAGTTTTACAAAAGACAAGTCCTGATTCCTAATTATCTTTGTCGTTAGCACCTTTACCACAGATGTTGTCAGCTGTTGCCTGTCAGTTATGGTTCTTTTCCTGAGGGCCCCTATGTTTGAAGCACACAACTTTTAATGGTGTACTATCAACGCATGTGTTGTCCTTAATTTTTCATTTAGTCATTTATATTGTATTCAATTAGTCAGGTTGCCAATAATTATTCAGTGTACCGGGAATCCCTCCTACATCATTCACCCCTCGTATCAGCTGTACAGTATGTCTGCATTTATTTATCTATCTGGTTTGGGTTTCACTGTACATATTTATGTCTATTCAATGTGAATTTTGACTTTCTTTTTATGTCAAACTGTATGGATTTATAATAGTCTATTTTGCTTGTAATTGACACATTTCAATTTGACGTGACTGTCTGTCTGTCTGTCTGTCTGTTTGTCTGTCTACATCCATCTAGTTGTATATTGGTGTTGACCTTATTCATGCTGCCTTCCAGTTTCACTGTGATTTTTTTTCTATTTGCCTGCTTATCTATACACTTCCCTGTCTGCTTCTATACCCAGCCATTCATCTCATTAGAGGTATGTAGTTTACTTTGACAGTAAATATGCTTTTCAGAGGGGGCATAAATCACTGCTGCTGCCACTGGAAAGGAATTCAAGAAAGAACAAGAAAAAACAAATGTGAAATACTAGAGGCATGCCATCTCCCGTACATTTAATCCCCTTAGTTTCAATGACTTGTCACCTCCCTCCCCTTCTCTATCCTTCTCACTCTTCTCTGCATATCTCCCCTGTTCCTTATTGCAGCTATGATGGAACGTGGGAATTGAATTGCATTAGTGCAGGCTGCAGTTTTTTTTTTGCAGGATCTCGTATGTGCAGCCAGTCTCTCCCTCTCTCCTGCTCTGAATGCTACACAGCTCCTCCCTCCACCATTCACTGCCCTAGCTTTCTCGCCTCTCCTCTCTAGCTCTCCACTTCTGCACTGATCCATACTGTAGGTAGCAAAAGCAGCCGGTGCGTGTACTGCATGTGTCTGTATGTACATGTGAGTATTTTTCAAGAGGAGGAGGGTGACACTCAGTAATATTCTGAATTAACGAGTCCTGGATGACACAGTCACAAATCATTCTCAGACCCCAGTGCCCCAATTTTGTATTCATTTTCTCCAAAGTTCTTCAATGGCATTTTACATCTCTCTTCATCAAAAGCACTTGGATTTAATTTCTAGCATGGCAGTATGAATTAGAATTGGAAGTACCCATTTGAAGCAGGTAAGGCATTTTCAATATTTTATTATGGGTGGAGGGGACTCAAATGTGCACGCCAAGAAAAATGCTGTTATAAGATTTGGGTACTGCAGCTGAGATTACTAAACAGGGATATGGCGTTTGCCTTTTTTTGTTATGTGTCTGACCCCAGTGGTCATATTGTTAGGGCTTTGTGTACTATCTGAAATTGGGCCACTGATTAATTGCCTCATTCCTTATTCATTTCTTAACCCTTTCTGATCTCTGATCTGCCTTGATGGACTGGGCAGTGGTACTATGCTGTAGATAAACTATTTGTAAACTGAGTGCTTAGTTGTTTTGTTTTTATCAATGCTCATCATAGCAGAGACTGTAAACCTTTTAGCCCCATTTTCTACTACTGATGTAGCAAAATAAATTAGATAACCACAGGATTTGCTGCCCTCTTCTATAGTCAAGATCAGAGGCTAACAGCTCTACATAGACCTACCGTGCTACTGGCGCCCCTATCTTGCAAACTCCAGTTTACAATGGAAAAGCATAAGGTACTCCTTTTATAATGTCAGTAACAGCTTATTAAATCAGGGCTCTAAATGTGAAATAGCAAATCAAAACCATTAACTGTCATTAAAAACAGGTTTGCACGTCTTACTGAAAGCGGCAGCATATGAGATACAATACTCAGACTGCAGTATTGTCTGTTATTTTTAAGATACATCCTTGAGTGCCTGGACTGCTTTTTAAAAAAATGTTGGATTGCAGCTGTAGAATATGTTGGTTTACAAAGATTAAGACTCTCCTAGGTTAAACAGTACTGGAATTAAAAATGTTCTCCTGACTAGAAAGCACTCGTAGCCACCAGCTTGGGAAAAAGGAGGCTTGTGGCATGTTCAAAATCGAACATCGAGCTGCTTGGCATGTTTGCCTGAATGGCTTTTGGCACATCTTCAGAGAGAAATACAAATGCTGCAGATTGATTTGGGAAAATACTGCCAGACAACATTTTGCAATTTTTTTTTTATTTTAATTTTCACTTTTTTTTTGTTACCATATATCAAAATTGATCAAAGAGTATTCTGTTTTATGTATTGTAATAAATAAATAAATAAATAAATAAAATAAAACAACCTGATTAAGGATAAAACCACAGGCTACGATAAGCCTCCCTTTCACACAACAAGATCAGAGTAACAACATCATCAGCCTGGGCTGGGCTGGGTGAAAGAAGCCTGCCCATCCTTTTTTTTTTAACAATCGAATGCTTTCAATTATTTATTGTATTCTCTGGTGCTTTGCAATGCATGCATGTAGTGACAATGATATAACAGGGAATTATCTTTATATACAGTCAACTCTCGATTATCCGGGGCAATGGGGGGAGCGATTACACGGATAATGCTAAACATATAGTAGGGTTGCACCAATTAAGATTTTCTTGGCCGATACCGACAGCTGATGATTATCTGCTCATATCAGTCGATACCGATTGGATACCGATAATAATAGATGCAGGTAAGCTATTGTAAACTACTAGAACAAGACATAGGGCCTATATATAAACTGTTTCATAATTATATACAGACGTGCTCAAATTTGTTGGTACCCTTACAGCTCATTGAAATAATGCTTCATTCCTCCTGAAAAGTGATGAAATTAAAAGCTATTTTATCATCTATACTTGCATGCTTTTGGTATGTCATAGAATAAAGCAAAGAAGCTGTGAAAAGAGATGAATTATTGCTTATTCTACAAAGATATTCTAAAATGGCCTGGACACATTTGTTGGTACCCCTTAGAAAAGATAATAAATAATTGGATTATAGTGATATTTCAAACTAATTAGTTTCTTTAATTAGTATCACACATGTCTCCAATCTTGTAATCAGTCATTCAGCCTATTTAAATGGAGAAAAGTAGTCACTGTGCTGTTTGGTATCATTGTGTGCACCACACTGAACATGGACCAGAGAAAGCAAAGGAGAGAGTTGTCTGAGGAGATCAGAAAGAAAATAATAGACAAGCATGGTAAAGGTAAAGGCTACAAGACCATCTCCAAGCAGCTTGATGTTCCTGTGACAACAGTTGCAAATATTATTAAGAAGTTTAAGGTCCATGGAACTGTAGCCAACCTCCCTGGGCGCGGCCGCAAGAGGAAAATCGACCCCAGAGTGAACAGAAGGATAGTGCGAATGATAGAAAAAGAACCAAGGATAACTGCCAAAGAGATACAAGCTGAACTCCAAGGTGAAGGTACGTCAGTTTCTGATCGCACCATCCGTCGCTTTTTGAGCAAAAGTGGGCTCCATGGAAGAAGACCCAGGAGGACTCCACTTTTGACAGAAAAACATAAAAAAGCCAGACTGGAATTTGTTTAAATGCATATTGACAAGCTACAATCCTTCTGGGAGAATGTCCTTTGGACAGATGAGTCAAAACTGGAGCTTTTTGGCAAGTCACATCAGCTCTATGTTCACAGAGGAAAAAATGAAGCTTTCAAAGAAAAGAACACCATACCTACAGTGAAACATGGAGGAGGCTCGGTTATGTTTTGGGGCTGCTTTGCTGCGCCTGGCACAGGGTGCCTTGAATCTGTGCAGGGCACAATGAAATCTCAAGACTATCAAGGCATTCTAGAGCGAAACGTACTGCCCAGTGTCAGAAAGCTCTGTCTCAGTCGCAGGTCATGGGTCCTCCAACAGGATAATGACCCAAAACATACAGCTAAAAGCACCCAAGAATGGATAAGAACAAAACATTGGACTATTCTGAAGTGGCCTTCTATGAGTCCTGATCTGAATCCTATCGAACATCTATGGAAAGAGCTGAAACTTGCAGTCTGGAGAAGGCACCCATCAAACCTGAGACAGCTGGAGCAGTTTGCTCAGGAAGAGTGGGCTAAACTACCTGTTAACAGGTGCAGAAGTCTCATTGAGAGCTACAGAAAACGTTTGATTGCAGTGATTGCCTCTAAAGGTTGTGCAACAAAATATTAGGTTAGCAGTCCCATCATTTTTGTCCATGCCATTTTCATTTGTTTTCTTATTTACAATATTATGTTGAATAAAAAATCAAAAGCAAAGTCTGATTTCTATTAAATATGGAATAAACAATGGTGGATGCCAATTACTTTTGTCAGTTTCAAGTTATTTCAGAGAAAATTGTGCATTCTTCGTTTTTTGTGGAGGGGTACCAACAAATTTGAGCACGTCTGTATGTTAAAAATATAATTTTTTTTTATTTTATCTCCTGTATGAAACAAACAGTGTTTCATACAGGAGAGGGCTGTACTGTGTGATATGCGATGCTGTGGAATCAGGCTTCTTCCTCAAGGGACTCTTTCTCATTGCTTTCCTCTGGAAAGACACTGGCATACCTTCAGCTCTTTGCTGATTGAACCATTCCAGCATTGCTTTGTCCAAATCCTCATATGTTGCCTTTTTCATTAATTTCCTCTTAGAGAAACCACTACTCACATTTGAAATCAACTCCTCCTCCTTCTTTTTTAAATCACAAGCTGTCTGTTCACTAATTCCATATTCCACTGAAAGTTGTTTTACAGTACTACCTTACTACCCTTTTCCAGCTTCTCAATGATTTCAAGTTTTTTTTTTCAATCGTCAAAACCATGCATTTACGTTTATTTGGCACTGAGTGATTGACCTTGACCTAATAATAGAATCAGCGCATGTGTAATTTTTTTTCTGCAAGCACGGTTGATCCGCAAACCAGAAAATCCCACGGATATACATACATATATATATAGTGGCAGACCCAGAGGTAGGGTGATTGAGGGGAAGTATAGGAGGGCGACCCAAAATTGACTACAATTCACAAAATGGCCGCTCGTAGGGACTGCACTACCCAGAAGCCTTAGCGGGATGGCAGGGTGTGGTCAATGCACCTGCTAAGAACACATGGGTGTGATTCACCTATTTAAAAAGAGGCTGACTCTCAGCTCAGGTTGGTGAGTGTGGAGTTGGCGTGGAGTGAGGTAGGAGAACCATGTAAATATATTGAGAAAACTATTGATTTGCCATGTATGATCATGGACTGTTTTGAGAACGCTATTGCCTGTATTGACCCACCTTTGTATGAGAACCTGAAGTGTGTACCAGACTTTTGCTTTGTCCCAACGACTCTGTGTATTGAACATAGGGAAATAAACATACAGGTACTGTCCTGTTTTACCTCCATTACTGTCTCCAAACAAGTGTCTTGTCTCCTAAACCGATTTGTGTTCAAGTTTTACTCAGACGGGTACTGCTTTGTCACAATAGGTTGCTTTTTGCAACACCCATGTGGATATTTCCATCCTTAACTAAAACTGGTTAACATTACTGTTTCTTCTGTTGCTCCTCTCAGTTAATGAAATCATTCACAGGCTGGAGGGGAACTCTTTTGTTTAAACTTGATCCAGCGTAATATTACCATTCTACCAGTTCCTCATACCTACCCTTGTATTACTCAAAACAGAATGTAGTGAAAGTAAATGTCTCTGTTGCTGATGCTGGACTGTAGTGTGGAAGGCAGTCTCACTGCCTTAAAACCCTTATAAAAGGTTACCGTAGTAAAAACATAGAAAGGTTTATTGAAAGCATGGTAAAGCACAGGTAAGCATTATAAAACCCAAGGTATGGTAAAGCATATTTAAAATAATAAAAAAAAAAACATGGCAAACCATGATGGTAAATGCATATGCGGCAGGGCAGGACCCTGTCTGTAAATAGTGTTATGGTAGTGGTTGGCAGTGATGGGGACAATTCCTGTCCCTGCCGAAAACATGTGAGAATGTAGCTGCTCCTAATTGATCAATAGGTGCTAATCGGGAGCAGCCACATCCTATAAATGGAGAGCCCAGGGCTCCATTAGAGAGGAGGGAGTTGGTGAGTGAGCACTGTGTTGCTTGGGTTATATGTAAAGTGATCAGTGAAGGTGAATACCCAGCCTGCCATTAGTGTTTTCGTTTAACTGTTTATTTTGGCCATTGTGCCCTCTTGTTTCTGTTTGGTTTGTGTTATTTTTGTGTAAACTGTTTTTGTTTTGCAAAACACAAAAAAACTGCAGCTTCTCAGTGTCTGAGTCTCCTTCCCTGCCGGTAACATCGGGGCCTACAGCGCTATCCTATCACAGCATAGTACAAACATGGGAAAACTGAAAATTTACTGTGGTAAACCTTTTTTAAGGGATATTTATCTTCACCATTGTGAAGATCATTAAAACAGACTCCACTATGTAAAATGGAAGACATTTAAAAGACAATAACATCATCATATCACTTCGACCTATTGTACAAAACATCTGTGGTAGGGTGTTTTCATTTCAGCGCAGTCCCAAGTATTGACAGTCAGCTCCATTTCAGAAATGGATTGAACGCCAGGGGCTGGGATTCCTGGCAATATGATCTTTATCACTCTTCTGACAGGCTAGTATTCTAATATCTCACTTACATGGTTTTCCTTGGAGGTCACCGTTCTTAATGGGTCTTGTATAGGTGATATTATTAACAGATACTGCAATTCAAGTACTGCAACATATACTCTTAAAAATCAAGGTGGATGTCTGTGTGCTATTCACTGGTAGGGGTTATATTACAAGATGTATGCTCTGCTTATATCATTTCTACATAGTATAACATGGTGTTTTTCTTGGGTTGTATACTAGGGATCTTTTAGAAATCTCCTCTAAGCAGGAAGTTCCATTGCAGGGCACAACCACACGGATGCCGATGACATTCAGATGCATCTGTAAATTAAAGTTTAACACTTTTATAATAAAGGGAAAATGTATCATCCTATTTTATATTACTTATTTTAATTTTTTATACTGCTTATTTTTTGTTGCCTGCTTTTTTAAAGTAAGAATTAAAATGACTTTTTTTCAAATTATTTTAATGTTTGTAATTAAAAGGGGTCTTTTCTTTTACTTCTTTTGCATATTATACATTTTTATCTGTAAAGCACTTTGAAGTGATTTATCACGAAAGGCGCTATATCAGAAAGATGGATTGATTGATTCCCAACACAGGCGACTACCAGACAGTAAGGTTCTCTAATCAGGATTCTATTGCTTCGGTCATAACATCATGTTTTAACTTTTTTTGACATAGTTTACCACATATGAAGTATAAGAAGTAAAAATATATATTTCTATTTAGTTTGTAAACAGACACAGATAGCATTGTATTATGACAGTTAGAAGCCTTAAATTCACATGTGGCTAATTAGACAATTAAATAACCTATTATGCAGACATTATTATTATTATTATTATTATTATTATTATTATTATTAGTGCCAACTCAACATAGCAACATACCTGCTAGTTTAGTGCCTGGTTAAATACACATATAAATGTATGTATATTAGATAGGTGGGAATAAAGATTTCAAACCATCTATAGAGGTAGATAAATAGTAGGGAAATAAACATACAAAAAATGGACAGCTGGTAAACAGAGCTCTCTAGATGGATAGATAAATCAGCACACATCAGCTTACTGCCTCATTTCTCTCATAAAATGAGTGACAATTTAAAAAATGGCTGTGGCACATTGAGAGGTCTCTGAGTGGTGCAGTGAGGTTTGAGGGAGTGGAGAGGCCAGAGAGAGAGACAGCACACAGGACAGCTTAGACAGCAGATACTCTACCACACACTCCCCAAGCTCGCTGACATCCACATCCATTTGAGAAATCAGCAGTTGTGTCATTTTCAATACAGTTTTGATTATTTTGTGTTGTTTACTATAGAAGCCCAAATATTAGTCTATTCCATGTAATGTTATCAGCATAAATTATATATTTTTCAATTTCTGTCCGTGAAAGGAAACCAATAACTCATTAACCCTCTACAGTACTATAATACAAGGGAACATTATTTAAATCATACATTTTTATTGATTTTGGTTCAGGGCACATGAATCTCGGCACAGATGTTTGTTCCATAATTATCATAAATATGTATTTTGAAAAATAAATCATATGTATGTAATTTCAATCAAACTCTTAAAACAAGCTGCTAATTTAATTGCTTTCTTTGTCTAGTCTGCCTTTTTGTGGAAATGTAACCAAAAAACTAGAGGAAATGTTCTTACTATTCTTTTGTTATGTGTATTTATTGAAACATCCATTTGTGTCTTACTGGCATTGAAATTCAATGCAGTCATATTAGAACTGGTGAGATTACACTTACTGTAGATTACTGCATTCCATTCTGATCCCCACACTTCAATAAGGACATGACAGGCTGAAGAAATGGAACCTATTAGTGTATAACAAATGGGAGGTTAAGGTGGATTTAAGTATTTAAAATCCTAAAAGGGATCAACAAAGTTTAATCCATAAGTCACTATTTCAAGTGTAGCACCAAACAATATCAAAGGACATAGTTGAAAATTGAGGGGCCATAGAGTCACGTCAGAGAGTAAGAGTAGTGAGTATACGGATTAGTTAACCATGGAATGGTTGCTGCTGAGGTCTTTCAAGGAACAAGTTACAGAAATTTTGTAGGACCAGCATTGATGGTCTTTACTTGTTCCTAACTTTTCTCATGAAGTAGGTTTCTCATATAAAAGTTTAAACGTATGCCACAAAGTATTCAGTGGCAGTATTAAAGGAGGACGCTGAAGTAATGGTTTTGCTACAGGGTGGCACCAGAGTATTTCGTTGATGCAGGGAAATCGCAGTTCCACTAAGCGTTACTACAGGTTTTGAAAAAGAGTTAATTTAATCTAATCTAAAGACAGGAGTTTAGGGCAAGCCCATTCCGAAACCAAACAGTGTGGAATGATATGTTGTAGCATATTGGATTTCATCTTTTTTTGAATAAAAATGAGTTCGGCTGCATATAAGTAATTAGCCGTCAGTATCTTTAGAATGTTATACCACTGGGACATAGCAACCAGCTTTTTCATGATACTGGCAACTGTAATACATGTGTTATTTGTACCCTTGTTGGCAAAATGAACGTAAATAACATACTTGTTCTGAGGAGTAAGGATAGTAGGAATCTTAACAACATTAAAAAATGCAGGGCTTCAGCAATAGGGGGTCGAATCTTGCTTGTTAACATATGGAGGTCCAGGTTGTGAAGGGCATTATAGGTGATAAGAATAATCTTGAGCAGTATGAGTAGATCACTAGGCAATGCAGAGACTAGCACTGGGCTGACATAATCAATAGCTTTGATAGTTTTTGTACAAAAAAGACAGCAAAATCGTCAAGAAAGTACTGTCATCAAGTGTTGGATATCACAGAGCTTCTTAATGTTGAATTCTGACAAAACGGAGGTCATGCTTGTTGGCCCACAGCATCAACTAAAGAATATCAATTTACATAAGCTAGGCCTCAGCAGTCTCTCGTCAGAACTAAAACTTGAAATGAGAAATTTGGGGGTCTTTGATCTTGATCAATCTTTTGAGAATCACATTAGGAAAATTACTAAAGTGTCATTTTATCATCTGAGAAATATAGCTAAGCTTAGACCTATTATTTCCGTACCTGATGCTGAGAGGCTAATGCATGCCTTTGTTTAATGTAGAATTGACTATTGCAATGAACTTTTCTCTGGTATCCCAAAACGTGTGGTGTTTCGCTTACAGCTTGTTCAGAATACAGCCGCTAGAATTCTGACTAAAACCAGGAAAAGTGAACACATTACCCCTGTTTTGGCTTCTTTGCAATGGCTACCTGTGAAGTATAGAATTGATTTTAAGATTTTGTTGTTAACTTATAAAGCTCTGAATGGATTAGCACCCAGTTATTTGCTGGAGTAACTGACCCCCTAACTTCTGAATCGCACTCTAAGACCACAGGATGTAGGGCTGCTGGTTATTCCTAGGGTCAACAAGAGCAACACGGGAGGGAGGGCTTTTTCTTGTAAAGCGCCTAAATTGTGGAATGCTCTGCCTGCGTCTGTCAGGGAAGCTGGGACCATTACAGTTTTGAAAACTTACTTCTATAAAATGGCTTTCTTGTTAGTGGGTTTTAATGTAACTTTTATGGGCAGCAGTGTGGAGTAGTGGTTAGGGCTCTGGACTCTTGACCGGAGGGTCGTGGGTTCAATCCCAAGTGGGGGACACTGCTGCTGTACCCTTGAGCAAGGTACTTTACCTAGATTGCTCCAGTAAAAACCCAACTGTATAAATGGGTAAGTGTATGTGAAAATAATGTGATATCTTGTAACAATTGTAAGTCACCCTGGATAAGGGCGTCTGCTAAGAAATAAATAATAATAATATTGTATTATTATGATGTATGGATGTGTGTATGTAAATATATGTATCTATGTATGCGTGTGTGTGTATGTGTGTGTATATATATATATATATATATATATATATATATATATATATATATATATATATATTGGGGCTGCTCCGAATAACAGATTAATCAGATCAATTAATCAACTGAAGAGTTGATTACAGATTAACTTTTTTTCACAATTTAATCGTGCTGAATTTTATTTTTGTATATAAAATAAAACCAACCAATAGAAGATCTGCATTTTCTCCGCTGCAGTCCAATCATAAGTGAGCGGAGGCAGGACATAAACAGTTGAAGGTATTCTCTGCCTCGGCTGACAGTCTTAACCAATGTGAGTGTCAAAGATCTGCCCTGGTTTTGCAGCTGTCCAATCATGTGTGAACAGAGGCGGGACATAAATATGCTAGGCCCTAAGTGGTTTAACAATAGCTGGATTTTGCGTGATATTTTTTATTATAGAGCGTTATTGAGAATTATATTGAGAACGTCAAAGTAATATTTTGTTTTACTTTTTACAAGTAAAAACAAAATGTAATCAGACAACAGAGGCATCGTAGTCATTTTGGTTAGGAATCAATTTTCAAGAGGAACTTTCTCAGAAAAAATTGTTAAAAAAGGGAGGTATACACAGCAAAAATATCCAAACTGACACGGGAAGGGAAGGGATTTACTCGCCTTCCAACATTCAAATTATTAAAGGTATCATGGCTTACCGGTAGCAGTACAGAAAAGGCGACATGGAACAGCACGGCTACAGCAATCTAGGATGTCTAACGAAGTCAGCGCAAAAACATGAGCATTCCCAAAGCCACTTGCAAGCCACTGTTACACCTTCGGACAAACCCGGATCGATGTTCAAAAGAGTAGGGAGTAGGGATACAATACATCACAATGAGCAAGCAAGAACTGGCTTTCAGAGGGCACGCTGAGGGCACCAATTGCTAAAACAGAGGTAATTATGTGGAATTACTTTCTCTGATACTTTCTACGACAGCATGTTAAGCAAATCACTTGTCAATAGCCACAGTATTCTCGGGTACCTGTAACAAGATTCAGAACAACTTAATCTCTTCGGTGTCTCTGGTTTTGCTAGATGCAATAAAAAGGAAAAGTACAGGAAGCCAAGTGCGTAAATAAATAAATAAATGTTTTGCCCTCTTTAACTATTTCCTCTCCACATATTGCAGACACAATATTGATGTTGTTGTTGCTGGCCACTTTACTGTTTGCAGAATTAATCCCAAACTTCAAGGTTGTGTTCCAACTTCTTCATGCAATCAGTCTTCAGTAAAATTAATTTTTCTGCTCCAATATTTTCAGCATTAAACACTAACATGTGTATGAGTTTAGCATTACAATCGCTGATGAGTATCCCACTATTGTCTTCTAATTCATGAGGGAAAAAAGCATCAGTATAAAGCCCAGGTGTGCTTTTCCATCTGAAATGCACCTGTATGTGTTCCACACACTTCCCATCTGTACATCATTATAGAGATGCATGGCTTAGCCCCAAGTGCCACCCCGCTGATTACCCTAAGTGGGTTCTCAAAGCTGGCTCACTGTGTTGGGTCTGTTTAATACAGTGATTCCCAGTCACAGATTCACCTCCACCACTAATTCTGTTGAATTGTAGTGAAACATGAGAGAAACAATGGCACTGGTTACAAAGGGACATGGTGTCTGGACAGCTCTGCTAGTTCAACTCAATGCCGACCTAGGGGTAGGTATACTAAGATGGGCCAGTCGCAGCGCAAACATAGCGCAATTTGCATTTTCATTGCGACACTTAGCAAAGTAAACATGGTGTCGTATGTACTAAGAGAAAATATGTTAATGAATTGAGCCACAATATACTAATTTAAATATTTGTTGCATCTTCTTAACGAGATCTTTAGCATTATACATTGTGAGAGTCGTCCAACATTGATCAAATAAATAGCAGGAGTTGAGTAGTGGTTTGCTGCAGCAGAGGGTGTCCGAAGGATAACGTCTATACAGGGTGCAAGGATCAAAAGAAATAGTTTTTGTTAAATGTAAATATCATCTGTACAATGCATTTTGTTCTGTCTTCATTTTACCTATTTTGGTTCATTTGTTACCACATCATTCATTTGTAAATTCAAGCCAGATAAATAGCTTGTAGATTCTCTGTATACATTTATATTTTCCCAAATTGCTTTTCTCCAACTCTAAAAAGTTGAATTTGACCTTTAAGTATATGCTTGAGGACATCAAAATACAGCAAGAGGCAAGACTTGAGTGCAACTCAGATGGCAAGGTTCCTAAATTAGTTATCTGCACCTCTAAAATGTTGCACTTATAAAGAAATGACCTTACAAGCCCTATGCTTCACTCCCCCACATGAAGGAATATGAATCTGTTCTGCTTGGCTTCCTATATATAACATCCACTCAACGGCAAAGAAGAAGTGTTTATAAAGATGCCTGGGCCAGTCAGCAATGACAGTGAAGAAATAAAAAGATGCAACATATTACATAGCCTAAAAGAAAGAGATGTTACAGCAATGCTGTCAAAGGGGGGGAAGGTGTGACCTCCCAAAGGAGGGAGTGTGGATGGTTATAATACTGGGAAAAGGGAAGTAGTGCTGCATGGTGTCAAACTCCTTAGAAGAGAAATGATGGATTATGTATCATTTACCTATCATTGTTACTGAAGCAAGCAGAGAAATCTGTCAGACACTGCCAGCTTAACTGGTTAATCATACTGGTAATTTTCTATGTGGATATCATTGGATTTCATTGATTTGACCTAAAAAAAGGGATAATTAGCAGGCTTTTAAAATGTGCAGACGAGACAAAGGGGGTAGTGGTCGACATGTATGCAGCAGCCCAGGTAATCCAAAGAGATTTAAAATAAATAAATAATAATAATAAATAAATAATAATAATAAAATAATAAATGTAGTGTATTCTGGGAACAGGTGTCTCTAGACTTCCCTGTCTGATTGTTGCATCACCTTACATTTTCATGTCACTGGCCGTGTTTCCATGCAGCTTAGAGTGATAGAAATACTGTGTCTCAGCGGACATTGGCTATCAGACTTGAATAGAACTTTCACACCTTACAGTAACTGAACAAAACCTGAGTGTTTAGAGCCTGTAGAATGATACAGTTAAATTGTTAACGTGAAACTAGGATTCATTTTTAACACACCACATCAAAGGGACCGCCCACAGGCTGGAGAGCTTTGAGAAACTTCCTTTCCGTTGCTTGGAGGTGTAGAGCCACACTCGCCCTCCTGGCTGACATTCCGGCCCACCTTTCTGTCTCGCCGAAGTCTCTGTGAATTCTAAAAAACCTATGAGTAATTAACAGCATTGTGTCAATAAATAGTATGGGTCATATTAGCTAAGAATGATACTCCCTTGTGCTAATTTCACACAAGGTTTATAAAAAGTTAGCAAGTTAATTTCAAATGGTAACATCTCTAAAAACAATTGTATACATATTAAGATCAAGATGTTTCATATTTTGGTATACCTAACTGTAAACAACTGTAGACATCCTCATGGTTAAAGATACACATTGTAACACTAACTGTCATTCGTACATGTTCTTGCGTTCTTATATTGTTATGTTTTTGCATGGGCTGTGGATCAGGAATGATCATATACTGGTATGGTGTGATAGAGTCCTGGTAAACTTGCCTCAGGTAGCCGAGGAGAACACAGACGAGACTGAGATAGAGATTGACGTTGATACGCCGACACAGGCGCACGGGATTTAATCAATAAACATAAACAAAAAGTAAACAATAATGTCATGTGACGCTACCAGCGATGGTAGCGCACAGAGGACGATACATGACTGTACAAACACTCAAAAATAAAAACACAATACAACAAACTATAAATCAAAGGTGCCGTGAAAACGGCAGGCCTTGCAGCAGCCCCGATCACAGCGATCTCTATGTTTTTATACTAACGCTCTGCCGAGACACGCCCACCTGCCTGCTGGAACAGCTCATTGCTTTCAGCTGCTGCTCCACGCAGACAGGTAATCGTCCATGGCGGAGCGCAACATCAATTAAACAGATAATTAAATCAATTTACAACAAATAATGCAAAAATATACAATAAAACTACATATTTCCCCATGTGTAGGGCTTCCGCCCTGCCACATATCCTCCCGCTCAGAATGGAACCCGTAGGGGTCCATTCGACAATTTTTATATGTATATTTTTTTAAAACACACAAACAAATCACAAGGGTGGGTGGGAGGGAACACTGGAGCCAGCAACAACAATCAACACACGCCAGGCTCCAATGTTAGCTTCCACGCAAGCATCAAATCCATCAGCGTCACTATAATTATATTTCTAAACATTATCATTAATCACAACTATTAATTATCAAAATTATTACGTTTACCCCCACCGTCACCATTATTTTCTCTCTGGGCTTTTAATCCCGGGGTGCCCGTCTAACCCCATGGTGACCCCCTAAACCCTGTGTCCCTTCTCGGGGCTCCTCTGCAGAGGGCAGCCCCTGCGGTGGTCAAGTCTTTCAAACTCTGTTTGTTCGTGAAATCACAGCATGGGAGTGATGGCTCCGGCAGCTACGGCTGGACCAAAGGCAGCAACACTCCTGCGTGCGTGTTAGTCCCATGACGTCAGAAAACGTGAGTGACGGCTTCAGCAGCAATGGCTGGACTGAAGGCAGAAACTCCTCAAGTGGTTGGCCCGCCTCCTCAGGCTCTGGGGGCCGGAGCTCCTCCTCTCTCTTCCGACGCTCGGTAGGATGCACCTCCCTCATTGGACCGGGCTCCTGCCGCTCGGGCATTCGGGCTGGACACTCCTCCCTCCCAGTCCTTCGGACACGAAGCTCCACCCTCTCTGACGCTCAGGTTGAAGCTGATTGTCGTTGGCTTGCTCCTGCTCCCCCCCCAAAAAATTCAGGGGTTTGCTCCTCAATGTCTCTCTGTCGCGGGTCGATTTTCCATTGAGCAGGATACAGCAATCCCTTTCTGACACCAAATTGTGATAGAGTCCTGGTAAACTTGCCTCAGGTAGCCGAGGAGAACACAGACGAGACTGAGATAGAGATTGACGTTGATACGCCGACACAGGCACACAGGATTTAATTAATAAACATAAACAAAAAGTAAACAATAATGTCATGTGACGCTACCAGCGATGGTAGCGCACAGAGGACGATACATGACTGTACAAACACTCAAAAATAAAAACACAATACAACAAACTATAAATCAAAGGTGCCGTGAAAACGGCAGGCCTTGCAGCAGCCCCGATCACAGTGATCGCTATGTTTTTATACTAACGCTCTGCCGAGACACGCCCACCTGCCTGCTGGAACAGCTCATTGCTTTCAGCTGCTGCTCCACACAGACAGGTAATCGTCCACGGCGGAGCGCAACATCAATTAAACAGTTAATTAAATCAATTTACAACAAATAATGCAAAAATATACAATAAAACTACATATTTCCCCATGTGTAGGGCTTCCGCCCTGCCACATATGACTTAACAGTTAAACTCTTAATACCACTAGTGGATAGAGAATGTACCCCTACTGAGCCACTAACACCATGATCTGCAGCACTTGGTCTTCTTTCTTAAATACCTAGTCCCATTGGGACACTGATTCACTGACACTGTGTTTAGGGAGTTGTGGATATGATGGCGATTAGGTCTTTACTGAGGACTAATTTAGCAGAGGAATCCAAACAGAAATAATTGGCAATCTAAGCACAGCATTATTCTTTTCATTGCATTCATAAGTGAATTCACCTCTGCCACTGAGGACAATAGAGAAGATAAAACAAGCCTTGGGAGAAATTGAATTTTTAGATGGATTAAATTGTCACAATTGATCAAACAGCCCTGTTGTCATAATGTCGCAAAGGAACATTAGTACAAAATTAGCTTTTTCTAAGGGCTTTATAAGAGAAAACCCCATAACTTCAAACAATCCATATACTTCTGACTGCCACCCAATTTTTGGTCTCAGTCAGTGATCTCCGACAGTTGGAATGACATCATCTGCACTGCCACAAGCTGCGTCTTTTTTTCTAAAAGTCGTACGGCCTTTTCTTGTGTGTCTGCGACCACAAAACGCACAACATTTGTCCAACATTTGTCGCATGCTTGTAACTTTTTAAAAGTACACATTGCAACAAAAGCAACACGCTGACGACCACAGTTTTGCTATTCTTAAGCCTGTACTATTGTATCCCAGTTGTTCAGAATAGTTGAGAAAGTATTTGTGGGAATGTTGAAATCTACAGCAACATCTTTCTTTTTCTTGTACGGTGGTGTATTATCCACTGCTTTCAACACCTCCACTTTTGTCTGCAAGGATAATGCATGTTTTTTATGCTAGTCGCTCATTTCTATGTGTCATGGACATGGCATTGATGCAGAAGCACTATGGCAATTTGAAGTGCATCATAAACAGAACTATAATACTGTACAGAGGCACTAATCTGGATTCAAGTTAATATATTTCCCAATATCCTTTACACTCAACTGTTTGAATTAGGGCAATTAGTTTTATTCAAATTTTTCTTCCCAAAACAGGTTATAAGGTATATCATAAATAATTTTAAAAAGCACCACTTCGTTATTAAAAAATGTATTACAAAAGAACACTATTGCTTTTATGTGTAAGGAGACCTAGTTATTCAGTATAGGTCCTGTTGTTAGTGTTATTTATATTATGATTTATGTTGTATGCTCATTAATTAGGTAGACCTCTTGTTAACATTAACCTTTAAAATTGTTTCAAAGCCATGGTGACAGGGTGGCCAAAATATATATTTTTTAGTCCTTGAGGTTTCCAATATGTCTTTGTAAACATATTAATTAATGACTTTGAGGCCAGCACTCCCAGAGGAGAACATGCACCCCCTAATTAAAAATGTTACATTTACATAATGCTCACTTTATTCCTCCCCAGAATTCCACATGATCTTCACCTAGAAAATGTTTTGCTTGAATATTTGCTTTTCCTGTTTTTCGTACTAATGAATGTTTTCTGTCTTGCATCCTGGTTCCTGATGTATATCTCTGATTGTTTGTGGATGGACAACCGGTACTCAACGATCTTTCAGGCCACGTAGCCACCACTTATTTAGCAAAGCTAGATTAAAATCATAAACATCAAGCATATTAAGCACCTCCATTACCAGAACATCGCCGGTTAAATGGCTAGTATTTAATTCGTCATTCGCTAAACAACACGTCCAATGATCAGCTAGAAAGGGCTTTATATCTTACCTCAGTCCCTTTGTTCCCCCGTCTCCTCTTCCCAAGCCTCCACCTGTTTTTTCAGCCTCGTCTAAGGGGGTTGGCAGCTGCCCATGGCTTCCCTACAGTCACCCGCTCCACTATCAGCAAACTAACTAAGGTACCTCGAAGGTCGAGGCTAAAGATGTAATGAAAATATGTATAACATTGTATTTGTTGTGTAAGCTGTAATAAATATTGTTCTCTATCGCATAAGTTTTCCTGACTGAACTACTGTAAACAGTTCACTGAATCAAATTATGGGACCTGTGCTGTGCTTGCTCTTCGGTTCAAAATAGCTTTCTCAAATAAAGAGAATAATAATTAATCTTTGTATACATTAATTGTATTATGTTTCTAAATTGTTTTTCAACAGATTTTAAAAAAATGCATTGTATAACTTGTATCTAAGCAGTGGCTGTCATTTTGCACATTTACTTAAAAATAAATAATTTGCCTAATATATGTTAATTAAATTCTCATTATTTTATTAAATATTGAAAACAGTGAATTAGTAAAGGATTTGTGAATCAATAATTGATAAAAATATGAAGGGGTAAAAATGATAATACCAAAATAGCATGAGTGATATAGTAAGAATAAAATTACCAGTAAATTGAACTGAAAGAAAATCAATGTTACAAATGTAATTTCAGGAAAACGGCTCCATACTTCTTGAGTCACTGAACATTCAATTTCCAAGAGGGTCCTGGCAAGAGGTAGCTCACTCCTACATCCATAACTTCAAAACTGTTCTAAGGTAAAACCAGTTAAGTTGACAAATGTTTCGGCTAGTGTGTACACTAAAGAAGGCACTAGCCTATAAAATGGGCCCAAGTATAAAAAAGCAAATTTAACCTAGTCCATTATTACCCTTGGGACATCAAACTGAAACTACAGTAGGTAGACAGGCTAAGGCATGACACAGGCTCAGTGCAATTAGCCATCACAATACCTCTGTGCCATGGGACAGAAAATCCCCATCCTGATACCTAGTAGCATTATAGGCTGCTGATAACTCCAGACACGGCATGAATGACAGGCTTAAATTCTTGGGGAGAAAATCGTCTCTTGAATAATTAACAGTGTTTTTTCTTTGACACTGGGATTGCCAGGGCCCATGATCTCCCAGGGTAAAGCAATTAGGTAAACTATCCATTGCATCTCATGGGTTATTATGTACATTTACCTCAGAATAAAGGAACTAACACAGAGAGAAGTTGATGAGCTCTGAGGTCTGATCGCAGATCATTAGTGAAGGAAAGATGGAACAGGCAGGCCTGGGAACTGGCAATCTGAGTAGTGAGATTGCTTCTCAGGGGAACAAATTATCTGCAATACGTGAACAGTACAGACAGAGAGCAGGGGCTGAATCGAGATGACATGTGTTTCTTTTACCAGTAGCACTTAGAACGGACCATTCTCAATGTGTAACAATAAAATCTCAAATTAAATTGAATGTTAGACCTTTGATTACTGTTGTTGGGCATGTAGTCTACTTAAAACTCACGTACTTCTTTGCTGCAGTCGAGTACTCTTAACCTCTGAGAAACTCAAACCCACTTTACAACAGCCTCTCTTACAAAAGTTTCCTATAGTAAAAGCATAGCAAGGCGTAATACAGCACAGTGAATATTGTAAAGCACATACACTCACTGTACAGCCCAGAGAGATATGATAAAGCATATTAAAACATGGAGAACCATGGTAAACAATGGTAAATGTACAGAATAACCATGGGGAAAAGCATGGAAAAACTGCAAAACTACTGTGCACATTTACTGTGATAAACTTTTATAAGAGCAATTTTTCTATTTTTGTTTTTTTAAAAGGTAAGAAGCCTACCATTTACCTTTCAGAACGGCCTTGTTTATTTACATTAACAACTCAAATTATGGGGTCTTTGCTGTGCCCAGTCTTTTGGGTTAAAACACTTTTCTCAGTTCAATTTTATCAGTTCAAATTTCTAAACCATTTTACATGGTCTTTTTCTGATTTTACTTTACCATTCTTACAATGTTTCTGTCTAGCCTTTTATTGGTCTTCCTCTCTTCCTTGTTTTTTTTTTCTCTTACTGTACCAGTGTCTTTATGCCTCTAAATAATACACTTGTATTTTTCCTTCTGAACTGCCTTGTTTCTTTAAATTAATGACTCCAATTATGTGGTCTTTGCTGTGCTTGGTCTTCGGGTTTAAAATAGCCCTTTTAAGACAAAAAGATGAATAATTAACTTCTTTATATAAATTAACTCGGTAGAATGTAAAACTGTTTTATGCCAATTTTATAACCTATATAATTGTCATTTTGCACACATTTTCTTAAAATGATTAAAGTTCTCATTATTTCTAGTTCTAGTTGACTTGCAAAAAGATGTTAAATATTGAAAACAGTGAATTATTGAAGACTTAGTGAATTGCCAAATTGTTAAATAATGAGGGAGTTAATATGAATTAGATTGGGATACCATACATGTGTTGTTTTGTTGTTTTATTTAAAGTTTGACATATGTATTTGAAAAATGTGTACCTTGAGATGTTTGCGTGAAAGGTGCTATAGAGAAAACAACTACTACCTTACCTTCCTCCCACTGCTCCAGAACTCTAACCCCTGATCTCATTACCTTCTGCCCAGTGCTAAATCCTTCTCTTTATTTCTGCTTTCAATGTCATCAATCATAAAACTGACTCCCGCTTAATCAAAAGCAATTTCTTAATTTGCCCTGGTGTAGTAATTAAATAGTAATAAACCTGTACAGTAAATTCAACACAAAGAAATATGAATAAAATATTGCAGATAGCATAAGGCCTTCTCTATCAAGATGATAACTAGCAGTGAGGCAGATATATTGAGAATCCATGCTTCTAAATATTTTATCTTGGGCGTTTTAGATGGAGTTAGATTATAGGCTGCTCAAATCACATGACAGTGGATTTCTGCACCTCAGTGTAGCAGACTGCAATTTCAACCTGGAAATCAAGGACTGTGACATGCTTCTTTGTGAGAAGTGAAAGACACCAATAAACACACAATAACTCAAACACTGTATCAACCAAAATAGTGCACAGGGATTTCCTTTGAATGGGTTTTTAGTACTGAAGGTGTTGTCACTTCTAGGAGATAGACAGAGAAGTTATCTACTGTACAGTCAAATGAATTATAATGACAGGTACAGACTTACTGGGATTATATGAGACTATAAGAGCAAAGGAAACTTAGAGCAAAGGAATCATAGTACTAGACCCTTCAGTGGGTCTATCCGATGTTAGCACAGCTTTTGGCTTCAACTGACTTAGCATCAGCCCACTTAAGAAGCTTAAGGGGGGTTCACAACAAGACTGCCAACCATCTGTAACATTAGGGACAGTCATTAAAAAAGTGACATTTTAACACTGTCCATAAACCTGTAAATAACAAAAAAAGTTGTGGTTTTGGATCGAAATAAAGGATGGTATATTTCGAATGACATATACCTACAACTTATGTGATGGCAGTGAAAAGTATCAAAAGAAGAATGCTAATTAACAATGCTGTGCTGAAATTAGTACTCGTTCTTCAACCAAGTAGCCAAAGCACAACGAGCTCGGGAGACATCGTCCAGCTTGCAATGCTTTTCCCACAGATTTTTCTTGGAAATATGCTAGATAGCCTAGAATGGAATTTATGCAGTACCAAGTGACTGACTTGACAGATCTCAGACAGGATCTGGCAGCTGATGAATACTGGCACAAAACTGCGCTCTTGTCTACACCTAGCAGAGAGCCACGTTTTCCTATACTTGCCAAGTTTGCCATTAATATGTTGGCTTTGCTACACAGTACTGCAGAATTAGAACAAGTTTTTTTTTCAGATGAACCTTGTAAAAATAGACGTAAGAAATCAACTGTCAACTGATATTCTGTATGGAATTCTGACTATCAAGACGGCTGTTAAAAACAGCATAAGCTTCAGACCAACGAAGCAAATGTGTCCATTTATGACCATAAGTAAACAGACCTAAAGTAATGTAAGTACATAAAAATAGTCTATTTTATAATGTATTTTATTGTTTCTGATTTTTTAAAAATTATTTCAGTAAAGAAAATAGTGTAAAAAAAGTAACTTTAAAGGTCCACACACCGGACGTGATGCGATTTGCTTGCCAATAAAATGGTATTTTCACTGCGCCACTACTTCACACCAGTGGCAATGTGTATATATATACTTAGAATACTTATTTGAGTAAAGGTAAACAAATCATACTCACCAGCTATATGGAAATGGAAATGGACTGCCAGATGTTATCCCTCATTGCTGTGTCTTTATAATTTGTGTGTCCTTTATTGTACAGGTATTTTGATACTGCAAGAATGATATTTTCTTCCGCCATTGTTTACTGAAGGCGCGCAAGAGAAGATGTTCCTCATTGGTCAGTCCCCCAGCTGCCGCATGACAAAATCGGAAAAATAGACACCATTCCTATTTTTTCACATCACTTCTGTGTCGCTTCAGTGTCGCCCGTCGCATTGCAGGCAGTGTGAACGTCTCATATCAAAAATACATTTTTATTTATTTTTTGTTGTACGACACATTCGCTTGTCGCACGACACATTCACTTGTTGCATTGCGTCCGGTGTTTAGAGGCCTTAAGTCTGTATGTCAGTAAAAATGAAATTGCAAAGTTGGCAACCCTGGCTGACGATTACTCCCAATGTGGTTTCCAGCATTAGAGCTACTTTATCTTTTGAATGTAATGTTTTCTCCTATTCCTTGGGATAAGCATAGCACCTCATGAAACTGGTTATAATTGCACTTGAGTCTGAAAAAACTTAAAAATTCCATAGGTTACTTTACAGCCACAAAAGAAGTACTGCATATTGAGAGGAGAGATGACTGTTGAACAGATGAGCGCACTATATTAAAGTGTAGTCTTTTGAAGATGTATCGCTCTCTCTCTCTCTCCCTCTCTCTCTCTCTCTCTCTCTCTCTCTCTCTGTCTATATATATAAATAGAGAGAGAGAGAGAGAGAGAGAGAGAGAGATGTGTGTATGCAGTATATGTGTGTGTTTAACTAAATGCTAGTAATAGGGTAAGAGATAATGAGACTCACTATTGGAAAAATAAACTAATTTATTGCAGTCATCATAAGAAATTAAGAGAAAGGTTAAGAGAAGCTATAACACTGCACATTACATTCATTTTGGTAGTAATATATTTGTTGTTGCCGCACGTTTTAGCATTTTAATAAACACATTATTAATTTTATTGAATGAATGAATGAAACGCACTGCTTTAGACTCAACGTCCCAGTCTTTGGTTGTCCTCCTAAATGTATGCTTTCTTTAATTATTTAGTATGAACAGGAACAAGCTAGAGAAAGTACATCATTGAACAGAGTAACAGCTTTCTCCATTCTAGGTAGTATCTGCCCCCCACTGGTTCATACTAGACATGGCTACTGGTCTGGATAATGGGGTTGTGGCAGGATGGTTTGCAGTGGTGAAGTGTGGTGATGTCACGGACCAGGAAGTACAGAAACCAAACAATGGATGTGCGGGTGAAGCAGAATGCAACGGCACTCAGCGTGGATTTATTAAATCAAATAAACAAAACAAAAGATTTAAACAAAACAACAAAACAGAAACAAAAGGGCACGAGGGCCAAACGAATCAGACAGACAAACAAGTAAGTGTCGTGCTGGCTAATCCAGCACGTTTAAGCAATTGTTATTTCTGCCTCCTCTCTATCTCCCCGTACCTCCTCTCTGCACCCAACCCTGCAGCACGGACAGCTGCAGGTTCTAATGCTCTGGCCGAGGGGTTAACTAGCTGTTAATTAATCATTACCCCTTGGCCACAGTCTGCACGCGTTTGGTAAGGATGCATGACTGTCAGCTAGTTAAATAATCAGTAGCTGATCAGTCATGCATCCTCACAGGGTTTTTAAATTATAAATATAAAAAACAATAACAAAAGATGCGGCGCTTTTATCCGCGCCGCAAACAAAAATACAAATAATAATAAATAGGGGCGGGACACTCCGCCACAGGGGTTTAGAACAAACAGAAGCTCTTCTAGACAGTATATTATAGGAGGCAGTACAGCATGTGTTTTTCTTAGCTTTTGTAATTCATAAGCTACACTGAAAAAATGAAACACTGTAAGGTGTTTGATGAGTGGCCACCCACTTTGTGTTAAATGCGTACCTTAAAGGATTTGTTCCTAGTAAAGGTAATTTGGAAAGGAATGCCTGAAAAATGATCTTTCCAGGCATACCCACATGAAATCAAATATATTAAAGGCTAAATTACATTTAATTAAATGTTTTATATTTCAACTCTGCTGGCTCTCTCTCTCTCTCTCTCTGGCTGCCAAACTTTCCAGACAACCTCCACTTTGGAGCGATTCAAAACATGACTTGACGTACGCTCTAAAAAGGCTTTCTAGGGATTGATGTGTTCAAGCCATTTTGTTTTGGTGTGAGTGCGTTTGTACTTCCTGTTCACTGCAGTCAAGATCAATTCCAAATGAATTGATTGTTTTTAAGCCACCTCTAAAGAAGGTTAGAAAAGGATTGACTGAATAGGGTGTGTGATTCAGTTCACATTACAGACAGATCAATCTGAAATAGATGCGAGCCTATACCAATAGAGGCAGGTGACTTCCGTCACGATTTCATCTGTGACAGTGGGTCGGTCTTGACCTGAACATCCCATGCCTAGCAGTCCTGGTCCTCTTTTGAGGAAGACTAACATTGTGCATAGTTATGTGATGGCTTTGTCATGTGGATGAATGCTGAGCTAAGCTAATACCAATCTTTCAGTCACCAGGGATTTATTTTCCAGTCCTTGGTAGTGTCTGTAATTCAAATGTAATAACATATGAGCATTATTTACTAATACATTTAAATAAAGTAAACAATAATTCATACTTAACCCTAAAACTAACATTGATTAGCCAATAAAGAATAAGCACATACCACCTGTAAGTATTAAATGTATCCTAAATTGATGCTGAAATCAGTAAGAAACATGATAGTTCATACATACTATATTTAAAATGTAACCCAGTCCTCTATATTATTACCAGCCTGAGTAACAATCATAATGCTTATGTATTTCTTGTTGTCTACCTTATTGATTTCACCCAAATACTCGTTTCCTTTGGCTGTTTGTTTCTCAAACGGTTTCATTGTGTAAAGAAAAGACCCTCGGATCTCCTCGCCCTTTTCTACCTCTTTCCTTTCTGCTCTTGAATTGGATCACAAAGAGGATTAGGTCTTGGGATTCTTAATTAAACACAAGGGCACGTCAAGACTAAGAAAGAACATGCCTTCAGTTATTTATTTGTTTCTACAAAAACAACAACAAAGGCTACAGATAATGCTGCAACAATGTGATCAAGTTACCAATAAATATCAGAACTATAACATTATGTCAGTGCTGGAGAGAGCGATTGATGTTTCCCCTGTTCTAAAATCCTACCAAAGTTAGAGGAGAAGGGGTGGTGATGGAAGTCTCTTATGGAGCCAAGGAAAGAGTATTGAGCTTCTTGGCAGGTCCCCTACAGTCTTGCCTTGACCGAGTTTATTAATGGTCTTTTTCTGATTGAAGACACAGGTTATGTGTCATTTTTTATATTTTTGCATCGCCCCAGCCTTCAATACCATCCATTGTAGCATTGTGTTTACTCGTTTACATAATCTACCTGCTTTCAACTTTTGTTCCAACATAATAGAACTACTACAACTCAATCCGTTCTCCTCATCTCCATCAACCAACATATCATCAAGCGTTCCATGTATGTAAGCATGACTTGTCATCCATACATGTATGTAAGTGTCATTTGTGATTCAGTTTTATAAAATGCATAAACTGTAGTTTTTTATTCACAGCTTGTATTAGTGTTCTAGAAGGGTGTTAGCGTTTTATCTGATGTTAAACACAGTTTCAAAAACAGCCCATTTAAGCCTGCCTCACGGTATTTTGCTGGCGCTCCATTTATATGATAGAAACCATTAAAAACTATTTGGATTAACTGACGCCAGTCCCTTGTGTTCCCTTTGCGTAGGAGTATTAACAAGGAACATTGACTTTTTCATGTTATCGTTTTTTGGGAAAGATCATTTCAAGCCCTTTCCCTGAAATACCTAACATCTCTGACTTGTTGTAAAATATAAACAGACTTTCCCTGTTTCCTTTCGCTCCATCTAGTTTCCATGGCAACACAGCAGCAATATGGGCTCAGAACGGCTTAATTATGCTTTTCAGGAGTAAAAACCTTTAGGAAGTAAACACACTCCTCATCAGCATAGAAAGGGCTGGAGATTACAGGTTCCAGGCTTCCATTGCTTAGCCAATATAAATTCTTAAAAAAAAAAAAAATGCCTTTGAAAATGTAACTCATGGGTCCCTGACTGGCTCACCTGGTAAAAGCACAGCCATGTGGTGTGCAGGGAGAGTCATAGAGTGCATGTTCACGTCCTGGCTGTGCAAAGTCCCTAGTCTTCGCTGGGGATTCCGAAGGGAGCATCGCATTGGCTCTGGCGCTCCTGTGGGTTAGAAAAAAACGTTAGGGATTGCTTTTTCTCATTGCACTACAGTGAACCTTGCTGGCCATTGGGCTCACAGCGGACACCTGCAGGGCTGGCCTTTGTCCTCCAGAGGTAGGTAACTTGCTGACATCCGCTCTGGAGTTCCTGGGTGTAAAAGAGGAAGCTGGCTCGGTCCTAGGATCGGAGGACGCCCACTGAACCTTGATTTCTCCTGCGCTGGGTGTGGGCACACTAAAAAAAAAAAAAAAAGTAACTCATTTAAGTGCCCAGCAGTGTCTCAGAAGTGCTTTAAAGATTGTTAAGAGCTGTTGAAATATAATGGAATTAACTATCATTCCTTACCATGATTTTTACCATACTTCACCATGCTTCTGTACCAAGCATGAATATGCTTCACAGGTGACCAAATACTTTGTGATCTTGTAGTTTAGTATGATATTGTAATAATTATAAGTCAATTTTAAGCCAATCAAATTCCCACTAATTTTTTAACTGTAGTAGCGTTGGTTCATAAATAAGCAAAAATAAATAAGTTGCAATATAATATTGACAATTGTATTGCTCTGTATGTTTGTGACTGCTCATCTTTAACACAGTGTAACAGTAAACTAATGTGACCTGCAGGGGGTAATGGGATCCTCAAACCTCCTACACTGTTTTAGGATACTTTCTAGCAAGTCTCAAGTTATAATATAATTATACGCAATCACACACACACCCAAGCAAGCATATATTCATATATTAGTGCATGATGTCATGGTCCTTGTGCATGCATGTGGGATAACAAGACAAGACTAAGGAACACGCAATTCATAGACATTTTAAACAGAAATCCCAATGGTCTGTGTGTTAAAGCGGTAAAGAGTGATTCTCAATCCATGCATTGATTCCTGATCATAGATTAAAAGGGTGCAAGACATTCTGCATCATAAATAATAATGTATAGTAATAGTTTGCTAAAGTATTATTGCATGCACTATTAAGTATGATACTTTGGATTTTTAGTGTGTCCACTCTGTCATATTAATGTTACAAAGTGAGAGCCCACCAAGTAGAGAGTGCTTCATAGAGACTGGATGTTATTACTTTGTTGATTACTTTTAGACTTGTAATAGTGAGACATTTTTGTTTTCTTCCTCAACAAATAGGGAGTTAATTAAGGGCTGGATTAAACAATTTGAAAATATGCTCAATTTTATAATAAAGCAGTGTGAGAAACCTGTGTTCCAGTGTCACAAAGACGGTCGGAGTGGGTGGCGTCAGACCAGATGCAGGAAATAAACAACAGAGACTTGGGGTTTTGGTGAGGCTGAGCACGTGATCGCGCTCAGCATTTAATAATTAACAGACAGAACAGAAAATAAAAGGTTTGAACACAAAACAGGACACGGCACTTTAAGCCAAAATAAATAGACAGACAAAACAAACTAACACTTAACAAACGGTGCACGGAGACAAACAAACACGGTGAGAACAAACACTTTACGTTTTTATTTCGTTTTTCTTTCTCCTTCTCTCTCTCTCTCTCCCGTTCTCCACTCTCGAACACCCAACCCTGAGTGAAAGAAACGTGCATCTATATATACTGTTGTGCTAGGATTCAATTACTAATTAATTATTCACTTGAATCCCAGCACGTGAATTAATTCTGTGCAACCCCGTGCTCACATATTACATTTAACCAGCACGTGAAGTGATTTGTGCTCTCCTCGTGCCTAAATACAAATCTACACTTTTTAAATACATGTGAAACACAGACCCGTTTATATCCCGTGTACCAATGACTATACACCAACATTTACACACACACGCAACATACAACACATAATAAGCACACAGGGGTGGGGCACATTGCCACATCCAGTTACACAAACTGCATCTGATCCGACCAATGAATTTCACTTCCTAAATCAGCAATCTGATAGGTCAGGTGACGGCCAGTGCCCTTTTTGTCACACAACAGATAGAAGGAGGAATGGGAACCGTGAATTCCCATGATGCACTGTTAACCAGATTCTCATGAGACATCCCTGCAAGGAGAATGCAACCAATCACCTTTGTCTGTATCTCACCCAGCTAACTAAACAATTTACTTAAAAAAAAAAAAGTATTGCATTGAATTAGCTGATGCAGAATGTTGATGCAGCACTTGTTATTACAGGGAATCTTGATAGCCCCAGGGCTGGGAACAAAAATCAATATTATGGACTGTAACACTGTATTATATGTGAAGAGCTAAAGCCAATTCTTTATTAAATAGATTAGACACATACCCACATACACACAGAAAAGTGGCTAGTTTTATGGGGTGCCAGGCTAATGAAATAATTTTGTAGGGAGCGGTGAATACAGATGAAGCCGACCTTGGGGTAAGCACCAGGATGCAGCAGTTGAATATATGGAAAAGCTGAAGGTTTGAATGCTGTATTGTTTGGTTTGGTTTTATGAAGGAATCCATACATATTACCATAAACTAGCAAGGATAACAAGAAGAACTGTATTTTACCAGCCGTGTTTGGCTAGTATATCAATTCTTAAGAAATTAACCTTTTAAATACAAAACAAACAAAAACAATTGAAGTTTTCTTAAAGAACTAAAATATAATAAATTAATGTATGAACTTGAATTAGGGGTGTTATTGTTATTTTTTCTTTAGTTTCTTAAAATATGAAACATTAAAAGGTTAGGAGCTTCAAATGTCATTTGAATAGCCTTTTTGCATTCCCCTTACTATTGTATGATGTTCACAATCATTCTAGATTTTGTGGCTCCCATATTGAGTATTCTCATTTTTGTTTGAGTTGAAAGGATACTTTGTCCAGTGATTTTGAATGAAATGAGGAAGGCTGGTTGTCCCAGCGCTTCGGGTTCTCCAGGCAGATTTAGAAAAAAATAATAATACTGTAACTTAATATTGGAGCAACATAACCCAGACCCGCTCAGAATCATTGCAACACACAGCACTACCCATTACACTCCCCCCGCCCCCCTTTCACCTAGGCGATCGGCTGCAGCCAATCCATGAGATCACAGCACTGAGGTGACACGGCGGAGGCGGGGCTTAAACCCACAAGCAAGCATTTTAACCACTATGCAAAAGATACTCATCTGCATTTGTGGTTATAGAGCTTTTAACCTCATATCATCTCATGACAGAGGACAGATTATGTAACGTCAGTGGGAAATATAATATAAAAAAGCCAAAAAAATTGCACTTGAAGATACTTATTCTAAACACGTCTAGATCTGATATTTACTTGCTTCTCTATACATCAGTAAATGAATAGACCATGCCACAGTGCATCCTGGTGTCAAAAAGTAATGCTTGTATAAGCTGTGTATTTTCCCTGGGAGGTTTGCCCCAAGTCAGCCTGGCACTTTTGTTAGGTTTATTAAACATGGTCGCAGCTCTTTACACAGCCAAGGAGTTTGTTCTGTGCGAGTGACCCTTTTTTGGGGTGTGTGAATCAATGGAATTTGCACTTATTTGTTAGCTCCTAGCAGATACTGTTGGCAAGCACTCAACCTATTTGAGAAGTGGATAGCTGTATGGTCTTGTGGTATAAGCTGAGAACCAAGACGCACTGTTACCTACTGGTTAGGCTTGAGGCAATGTGACCAACTGTTTAGACTCTGGGACAGTGTGACCTAATTGGCAGAGCGTATTTCTGGGTGGCATTTGGCCAGTTTGTTAGTGTCGGGGTGTAATGAGGACAAATGGCGAGAGTGAAGCCAGTGTGGTTTAGTTGTTAGAGTTTAGGGACTTGGAGGTGTGTGCCTAACAGTTTCAGCTGAGGTACTTTGAGTCAGTGTGACCTACTGGTTTGAGCTGAAACTGGAAGTTGTGTATTGTAAAATTGGGCTCTGTTTTGTTGTGCCTGAATTACACAACACAGTGGATAGTTAATTTAGGTAATAGGGATATGCTGTTGACTAAGATTTTAGTGCAAATAATTAGTATGTGGTGATATATTCCCAAACTGTTTCTTTTAAGATCAGCTTGTTTTTAATTACACTTAAAATAATTTAGTTTTCTTTATAGAAAGTTTTGTTAGTCTAATGATCAGCTTAGGTCTGGGTCTGGCAGTGAATTCTAAGCAGGATTAGCATTAATAACATCTTAAAGCCTGGCACTACATAGATTTATTATTAGTTGTATTGCTAAGTAGCACCAGGCAGCTACACATTATCAACAATTAAGTGCAAAGGTATTTACCTACCTCGTACCTGTCTACTGTAAAGGGTGCTTATGTTAAATGCCATTCAGTTGTGAGGTGCTCTTGAGCAGAATAGATATTAAAACCTAGGGTGCTCATTCCAGGGATCAGGAGGTTTAGATGCTCATAGATGTACAGTATAGTGTCCAATGATGACCTGGGGGCAAAAAAAGCTGGATTATTTTAATGGCTTCATACTAGTGGGATCAGCAGTTACAGGGAAACAGTCATGTGTTTTTAGTTTTGCTTTTTTAAACAAATCAGTAAGCATTTAAAGGATTCTACAGACTCAAAATAATGCAATATGGAATTCTAATGCAGAGAAAAAATGATAAAAATGCTGTGTTGGAACAAAAGATTGTAAAGGAAAGGTAAAAACAATGACATTTGCAATGCTTTGTACGAAGGTGCAATAGTAGCATACATTGCAATGGTATGGCCAGTGTAAAATTATGTTTAATTTAATCCAGGAGACTGTATACCAAAAAGTTTGGAATCCCACTGGATCCAGGCAACACAGCGATACAGGGAGATGACGTCAGTCTTCATACCAGCAATGGGTGAAATTTAGAAAGGATGCAGCAGAGGTTGCCAAGGTAACCTAGTAGCAGGGGATTGGCCAATGGATGGGACATGCAGAACTAGGGCAGACAGAGCAACTCCATTTAGCAACAGCGCTCTTTTTTACTGACCACTGGTCAATTTAGGTATAGCAGATAAAAATGAAATCAACAAACTGGCTTTGCTGATCATGGTGTACGCAGGAATGGTACCACAGTGGTAACATTTTCATATTTTTACATACTATACTGGCTTTTTTGGAGTTTAGACTAATGGCCCCTTTTCTGAAGGCATGTGGCTGAGGTAATTTCTTACTAAATTCGTGTTGCTTATTGTTTTTCTGAGGGTATTTGTGTTATTTTGCTCTCCCTTTAAGTTTCTTTGTACTAGTGGCTGAGTTCATTTTTAAAAGCTGAGGTTAGCAGTTTTATCATCAACATCTTATACACGGACAGCGAAAGCAAACTTAAGGTCTTTTCACACCAAGCAAATCGCGTCAAAGCCTTTACAAGGCTTCTTCAACTTTTTGAAATAATTAATTTGCTGTTGTTCTATGAACGCCTCTAACAAATATAGCTAGCTGAGCGCTATTTACCAAATTGGTACTCTCAGAGCGCAACAGAATATGCACAGAATTATTTGGCTTTCTCAAAAAGCTGCCCATCTAGATAATTTGCCAGGTCAATGATACATTCTGCTGCTGTGTTTGTGGAAAGAATAACATTAAATGTTGTTCTTTTTTCAGGGGACACAATCTCAGCTACCTTTAGCAGGCATTCTTCACTCACCACGGAACTTGCTGCAGCGCGCTCCCCTCTGACTATTTTCGCCTTCTGAAAAACCTGCTGCTGTGAAAGCAAGGTTTTCTTTAACTGTGAAACATTCTCTCTTTCTTTTTCCTGATATTTGTCATACTGTTCCGCATGTTTGGTTGTGTAATGCCGTTTCATATTATATTATTTTAAAAAGACAATGGTCTCTCTGCAAATCAAACACAGGGCCTTATTTTTGTTCTCAACACACACATAACCGCCTGTCCACTCTTCTTGAAACTGCCTGTGTTCTTGGTCTACTTTTCTCTTTTTATTCAGTTCTCTTCTCGATACTTACTGTATGCTTGGTATAAATCCCACGATTGATACCACTATCACTGTACAGTCATTTAAGTGCACAAACAAACACGGGTACACTTGGTTCCGCCTGGTTTCCATGTTCATATATAAAAGATAAGAAACTATTTTAATCTTTAATAATAATAATAATAATAATAATAATAATAATAATAATAATAATAATAATAATAATATGGTGGAAAATATATACATCAACAATCGATGTTGAAAATATTAAATAGTTTATCAGGGAAATAATTGTGGTTTATACCACTTACTATTATTATTATTATTATTTATTTCTTAGCAGACGCCCTTATCCAGGGCGACTTACAACTGAAAGCAAATACATTTCAAGTATCACAGTACAAGTAATAATACAATTGAGAGAAAGATAAATACACTGGCTTTTACTATATTATTACACTATGTAACACAATTTTTGTTCCTGGGTAGTAAGTGTTATTTCCTAATTGCTTATGCCTCAAAAGTATAGAAATAGTCTCCCATCATGTTCTCGTTATACTGTCCTTGGTAGCGGCGTTCAAAGTCCAGTATATCCTGGTGGAAGCGCTCGCCTTGCTCCTCCAAGTACGCTCCCATGAGCATCAAGGATATGGACTTTGAGGGACATCCTACAGCCCATTGTGCCGTAGTTCTTCACCAGAGTCTCAACCAGCTCCACATAGTTTTCGGCCTTGTGATTGCCCAGGAAGCCCCGAACCACTGCGACAAAGCTGTTCCAAGCCGCTTTCTCCTTACTAGTGAGCTTCTTGGGGAATTCATTGCACTCCAGGATCTTCTTTATCTGTGGTCCGACGAAGACACCGGCTTTGACCTTTGCCTCAGACAGCTTAGGGAAGAAGTCTTGAAGGTACTTGAAGGCTGCCGCCTCCTTATCTAGAGCTCTGACAAATTGTTTCATAAGGCCCAATTTGATGTGCAGTGGTGGCATCAGCACCTTCCGGGGGTCCACCAGTGGCTTCCACTTGACGTTGTTCCTCCCCACAGAGAACTCGGTCCGCTGTGGCCAGTCCCGCCTGTGGTAGTGCGCCTTGGTGTCCCTGCTGTCCCAAAGAGAAAGATAGCAGGGAAACTTGGTAAAACCGCCTTGGAGACCCATCAGGAATGCCACCATTTTGAAGTCTCCTATGACATTGATGCCATCTCAGAAAAATGCAGATATGTATCCACTTAGGCAGCTGGAACTAAACTGAACTGGTGGGTGTTAAGGCCCCTGTATTTATACTACTATTTATATTACTGGAAAGTTCTAGAAAGTTCTAGAAGTTACTCCAAGTTTACTCACAAAAGCAAAGTTTGTGGGGAATAATAGCCATTTTCTATACTTTTGAGGCATAAGCAATTAGGAAATAACACTTACTACCCAGGAACCAAAAAAAAAAATAATTGTTACACAGTGTTATTATTTATTTTTTAGCAGACGCCCTTATCCAGGGCGACTTACAATTGTTACAAGATATCACATTATTTTTACATACAATTACCCATTTATACAGTTGGGTTTTTACTGGAGCAATCTAGGTAAAGTACCTTGCTCAAGGGTACAGCAGCAGTCTCCCCCACCTGGGATTGAACCCATGACTCTCTGGTCAAGAGTCCAGAGCCCTAACCACTACTCCACACTGCTGCCCCAGTTAGCATTGCTGCCCTTATTAGCATTAGGCAACATGAAAAAGTTGCAGGAAGAATCATTTTCTGAACAAATTACACATACAGTAACTATTATCATGAAGCACAGTCAGTTTATTTTATGTATAGTACATTTTCATTCGTAATTTTCACATAGTTAAAAACACAATGATTGTCATAGTATATATTTCTCCACCGGTTCACAGACATTTCTAGAATAATAATGTGATTTTTTCCTTAGTTTTTTTTTTTTTTAATTGGAAAGTGACACTTCGGTTTTGGGACCAGCTACTTGTCAAATATTTTTGAGAGTAATCAGGGTTTTAATAGTAGTACGTGTCATTGTATATTAGCGATTTGAAGCAACTTTTTTGTGTCCTTCTCGGTGCAGTAGCCGCGGGCCGTATCACATGGTATTATGTAATCTTCAGGGGGGCTGGATTCAAATGCTGTTGGGGCTGCATTCGACCTGCATGTTGAGTGATTTTTCCTATCATGTCTATCATAGCTAGATTCAAAAGTAAGTGCCTGTGCATTTAAAGAAAATGTCATTACTTTGCAACTGGCTCTTTCTAAAGAAACATGTTTGCCATATAAATGCTCAGCTGTCATTCAAAGTTTATTTTTTAAAGATAATTCAACAGTATTTAACATTCAACAACAAAACCACTTTGGTGCTTATTGTTTTTAATATCCCCGTGCAGTGGATACATTCTGGGAACACAGATATTGTGGGGACAACAATACTGTATGTTCTACCCTTTTTTCAGTAGTGCATATTATAAAGGAAAATGTTTTTTTTCCTAGATCTACCTGTGTTCTACATTTGACAACACAGGAATATATCATTAATATCTTCAGTACATTAGGTGGAAAATGCTGCAGTCTACCCAGAAGGCACCAGTGTGCCTCTGTAAGCACAATAAGAAGCAGCACATCAATTATCCTGGCCTCCTTTCCTCTTGTGCTGAGCAGCTGTGAGCCATTGTATCGTGCCAGGGATGGGCACATGGGTAATCCAGAAGACACTGCACAGACACTGCTCCTGCCAGCATAGCCTTAGAGGCCATACATAGAGTATGTCTGCAAAAACAAGGCAGTTTTTAAGTAGTGTGCGGGGGAATTGGTTACAGAGTCACATCCTGGACATTGATAGTATGGTAGCATAGTTTGCATGGCTAGATCAATTTCTTCTAAATCTGACCATTTATGCCACATTTATTTTTACAATCCGGTCTAATAAATCATGTTTCATGTGTGATATTTCAGAACTGTTTATAAAAAAAAAGTTAAGATGCCTAGTGCAAATTTGGTATGATCAGATATGGTTTAAAGTGAAAAACGTATTCGCATGTGCCTACAGTTTGGACAATGGAAAACTCGTCTGATATTTACCATTGATGTGCATAAGGAAACCCTCACATGACTGATTCATTTGTTATCCAAATGGTGTCCCAGACATATATTTTCTTCAATTTCTTAAAATGCATATTCCTGTTACAAATCAGTTTCTTTCATGAATTGTCAGACAGAAGAGCTGAAGAGGGCTGATATTTGGTGTTTGTTTGTCTGGTGTATCCTCACAAGACAGCAGCGGTATTTTCTGTTCTCCCAGTTTTATTTATATTGCCCCATTTATCAATAAATGCAATGTGCCTATTTATAACACGGCTTGGAAAAATAACAACCTCTGACAAAACCACAGCCAATATGGCTATTTTCTTCTATTTCATTTAGCTGTTCCTCATCTACTGTTATGTGTCTACTCTTGCTGGTGGACTTATTTTATTCATTTATTTTTTCAGATGGACTGCTGTCTTCACTCAGAAATGTGGTGTTGTACCAGTTATGTGGAGTTTCATCCCCAAATATATTAAAGGAAATAGGTGGAATGTCACTCATTTTTGGCAGTGGTTTTGTAACTAATAACAAATAAAATGGCAGTTTGTCATGGAATTTAGAATGTAGTGGTGCGTAGTGATTTATTCAGTGTGAGGCGGCTCATTAGTATGCAAGCCGTGCTATATGCTCTATATATATGCACAGTCATGTGATGCTGTTTAACCAATCAGAGGTTGTTATTTTTCCAAGCCGTGTTCTAATCATAAATACTGCATATAAAGTTCCCAGAGACACTAAATTCAGAAATATGTTTTTTTTATGGCCAAAAATTAAAACAAAAGTATGAGACTTGCTCTTGGGAACTCTGGGGTATTGAAGCAGTGTGTGCAAATCCAAATCACTAGAAAGGAAGCTGTAGAACTCATGCCAGAGGCCATGTTACTAAATGTGCTATGGAATATATATTATATCACAGATTGCTTTCATTTAAAGCCAGTATAACACATGATATACACTACCTTAAGTGTAACATATGTACAGGACGCTTTGAAGGACTTGCTTATTTTACCAATTATTAACTACCCATTTCCATTTCTCTTAAAGGTAAAACTGATAGGGCTTACACAAATGAATTAGTGAAACCCTAGCTACAACTACAACCCTGTTCTACACAGTGGAGGCCCAGTACACTAAACACTGTCCCATTCAGAGGCTTAATGCTACAACATAACTGCATCCTAGACTTAAGGAATCAACCCAACCCCTTAGTGATGTCACTTATTTTAGTTACTCCTGGAGCCTCTGAACCTGCTCAGCAGCCATCTGTTGAAGTCAGTCAGATCTGCTGTATTGCCCTTCATAACTGAAACGGACTTGCAGCAGGGCAACACAGCTTGCAGTTTAGAGACTGTTGGGTTTAATTTGCATAGCAAATTAACCAGTTATGTGAACCAATGAACACATAAATGTGCTATGCATGGCAGCTGTTTATCATTTTTGTCCAATGCTTTTATTCTCTATCTAAATTTGAATTGCTACTGTTGAAACTCCAGCTACATCACCTCTATACAGAAGCTGAATGACTCCCTTCTTCCTGACCATTGAAGACGTCTTAAAAGCTAAATTAAAAAAAAAAACATTCCCAGCATTGTTAATATTTCAGGAGTTTGTGGTGCACTGAAATTGCAGTTTACTCCCAGTTCACCACCCTTGGGGCACAGCAGGGTACAATAGACTGCCACCACTGTCCCTGACTGCCGCTATTCTAAAGAAATTGGACAAAAAAAAAATAGGCATATGCTGCATACGAGGGACTTTAAGCATTCAGCACACTACTAGCACTATATTCCAAGACACGTTCCCCAGTGCTGCACAATACTTTACTTATTAGAGGGGAGTATAAAGGAGTGTGCAATGTACTAAGAAGGCAAAAAATTGCTATAATGAGTATTAGTACTGATTATACTGCTGAATTTGAACAGATACTTGCATGATCCAAGCACTCGGCACACACGAGAAGCATACAAGTGTGTACTGTTAGCAGACATATGCCTTCCATGCTAAAAGAGTCAGCTTGATATCAATCACTATGAAGCAGCTAAATATCATCATAAGGCTAAAGATCATTTGAAAAATTGAATTTCCTTCATACAGGTCATTTTGACTCACCCACACCACAACAAAAGATACATTGGGCTAAACAAAAGAGTGTGCAGTGCAGCTATGGCCAAAGGCTTTGTATCACCTAGAATTTTTGGATTGAGACATGATTTTTTAAAAACTATATGAACATAATTTAGATATTTTATTTAACATAATTTAATCAAAGAAACTAACAAATTATATTGGAAAAGTCTACCGGAAGCCATAATAGCAGTACAGTATTTTAGGTTAGATTTTGAAATGTCACATTTTTCAATTGTCAGTTTTTCAGTAAGTATATGGAAAACTACAAAGCTGTACATACTTCAATATGTTAACATACAATTGTTCAGCAGTTTTCATTCGACTTTATGATTTTAAATCCATAGAGCGAGGCAAAACTTTTGGCCATAGCTGTACAGTACCAACCTTTTACCCAATCAAATCATTTAGTCAATAGTCAGTTAATAGATCATTATTTTCAACAGGTGATTATAATTACATCATGATTAGAGGCACTTCACATCTTATAAAAACTAAAAATCAATCTGATTAACTACTAAGTACATGTTTTTAGATTAACGGACATAAATTGATTTTCGTCATTGAGACCCAAAGGTTCCAATGTATTCAAAGTAAGAATCCAATGTGCTTCTCTTCGTAACAGAATGTTAAGCTCATTCCCCCCCTCTCGCTGGTACATTGATCTTCTCCACACCCACAAATCTCAGTGAGTGCGGAGAAGATCCATGTCCAGCTTTTATGTAATGCTTTGCCATAGCATAGTCTTTATTCTGATTTCGAATAGCTGGTTTATGTTCTGCAATCCGTGTTTTCAAACTTCTCTTAGTTTGTCCAATATAGACCAGACCACGTGGAGAATTTGGTACTAATTGTTAAACTATTGATATAAGGTGTAGTCTTGGCTTTGAAGTGAAGTGTTCCAAAATGTTGGAAACACAGGTCTTTTACAATGTTCTGATGAAGACAAACTGTCGAATCGTGTTAACATTGTAGCTTGCTGACTTTTGTAATATGAAAATAAAAACACTTTTATCGACAAATCAAGTGCAGATCTGGATCAATCCAAGGGAGTTGCTGTTTCCATCTTTCTGTGGTTTTCTACAGGTATATATATATATATATATATATATATATATATATATATATATATATGCTGTCTTAAATGACCTGTTAGGACCTCTTGCCATAGCCCCTTCCAAGGCCATTAAAAGCAATTAAAGCCAGAGATGCGAGCATCCTCTGCTCCCTCAGTGGGGAGCTATTAAACAAAACAGGAGCAGTCTGTTATCTTAGAGAGCGTCAGTGTCTTCAAGGACAACATCCAAAAAACGCCCTGTGAATAGATCAGCGCCACGGCCCAGGTGTTACCGTCAACGAGAGAGACACAGAATTGCTTAGGTTTAGAGCTATAGCACATTTTTAATAAATAAAACACATAAACAAAACACAGGAACAAATTAATAGGCACAAGGGCCAAAACAAACAGTGTAACAAAACCCAGAAAACTGTTCAGGCTGGGCAGAGGCAAATAAAATAGCACAAACAAACCCTCAATTATCATGGCTTCTCTGCACACTTCTCTCCTAACGAGGAGAAGCTGAGCTTTATATAGCATGTGGCTGATGGGTTTACATTACTAATAAATGTAAACATCAATCTCTCTTTCCTACTTTCACCTGAATAAGAGACCTTTGAGGTCTTGAAAGCTTGTGATTAATTATTGCTTAGTTAGTCCAATAAAAGGTATCACATCTCCTCCTCTTTGTCTATCATATCTGGACTAATACGGCTACCATTTAATTTATCAACTTATATAGAGAAACACTTGTCCAATTGTGATGAAACTTGCTAAAGATTCTTTAGCACAAGTTAGAATGTCTCAGATCTGGGAGGTATATAGAAGCAATCTATCGTTCTGTCCTTCTGTATATCATACTAAAAATAATTACAGATAATCATTTGTTTTAACAACCTACTGAAACAATAGTTTATTCAGTGAAGCGGTGGTTCAGGCAGGGAACTCATTTTTAAGCTAGATTCACTGGGTGCCTACGAGGACTTGAGAGTAAAGAAAGGCATGAGGGGCAACGAGCTTGAAGCATGTGAGTGCTTGAGTGACGATGGTGTTAGACATAGGACAGGCTGGACAGATCCCTATACTAAAAGGACCGGGTCAGGCAGCACCCTCTGGCTGCTGGGCGGCTTGAGACAAGTAAGGGCCAGGACAAGACATACAAGCAAGACACTCTGAACTCTCACCGAGGAGGATGAGAGACAGAACATACGAAAGACGAAGCTCTCAAGTCCAGACCGAGTCAGGCAGCATCCTCTGGCTGCTGGGCAACAAAGAGAATGAGACATAGAGGACAAAAGGACAGATCCCATCACTACTCAGGCAGCATCCTCAGACAGCATCGGCTGGCAGCTGGGTGGCATGGAGAGTTAGAGAAGAGTGTCTCGGGTCCGTATAGGAGAGACAAAGGAAGAGAACCCCCCCCCCCTGCGAGGGGCTCAACTCGGCGGGCGGGGGGGCAAGAAAGTTGCTTGGACAAATAAAAGAAACTAGGGAGAGTGATAGCAGGCTGTGGCCTCCATGAGGGTGGCACATAAGCTGCGAAATTATAGATGTGGCCGGGGGTCCCGTCTGACCGGTAAGGAACCGTCTGGGATTGCAGTGGCTTGGGCAGGATGCCGACCCAGTCAGTCGGGGGAATGAAACTCACTTTCCCCCAGAGGGATCCCTGTGCGGACGATGCAGTATTAGAAAGGAGTGGAGGAGGAGGGAGGAAGAGGACAAAAAACAAACACAAAACAAAGAGACGAAGTAGTGCTAGGTTCATATAGGAAAAAAGGGGGAGATTGACAGGTGGAGCTGCCAAACGGAACTCCCGGCGCTGCCCTGGCCACCCCCTTGACTGACGTGGCAAGTGCTGTGCGAGGCTATTTAGAGATGACTAGAAATTCCCCTGTCCATAGCTTCCCAACAGTCAGCCTCTCCACTTTCAGCAAACTAAATTATGGGCTCGAAGGACAAGGCCAAAGGCCAAAGATGTAATGAAATTATGTATAACTTAGTATTTGTTGTCTAAGCTTTAATAAATATTGAGTTTTCCTGACTGAAATAACAGTATTATAAACTGCTGGTTGTTTACCCAGTGTGCAGCTTTTCAATAGCCAATATTGACAGTTGGGAGAATGAAACTTGCTAAAAATACTCCGTCATCCTCTGCAAGGCCTCCCTGGGGAGTGCATAAAACATGGATGGGAAATGCAAGATGATATGAGATTGCTTTGCAGCCTTTTATGGGGTTGTTGTTGCTAGGATTTTAGAGTCACAAATTACACCGTGTAACAATTTTTTTTTTTTTTTGGTTCCTGGGTAGTAAGTGTTATTTCCTAATTGCTTATGCCTCAAAAGTATAGAAAATGGCTATTATTCCCCACAAACTTTGCTTTTGTGAGTAAACTTGGAGTAACTTCTAGAACTTTCTAGAACTTTCCAGTAATATAAATAGTAGTATAAATACAGGGGCCTTAAGCCCACCAGTTCAGTTTAGTTCCAGCTGCCTAAGTGGATACATATCTGCATTTTTCTGAGATGGCATCAAGGTCATAGGAGACTTCAAAATGGTGGCATTCCTGATGGGTCTCCAAGGCGGTTTTACCAAGTTTCCCTGCTATCTTTGCCTTTGGGACAGCAGGGACACCAAGGCGCACTACCACAGGCGGGACTGGCCACAGCGGACCGAGTTCTCTGTGGGGAGGAACAACGTCAAGTGGGAGCCACTGGTGGACCCCCGGAAGGTGCTGATGCCACCACTGCACATCAAATTGGGCCTTATGAAACAATTTGTCAGAGCTCTAGATAAGGAGTCGGCAGCCTTCAAGTACCTTCAAGACTTCTTCCCTAAGCTGTCTGAGGCAAAGGTCAAAGCAGGTGTCTTCGTCGGACCACAGATAAAGAAGATCCTGGAGTGCAATGAATTCCCCAAGAAGCTCACTAGTAAGGAGAAAGCGGCTTGGAACAGCTTTGTCGCAGTGGTTCGGGGCTTCCTGGGCAATCACAAGGCCGAAAACTATGTGGAGCTGGTTGAGACTCTGGTGAAGAACTACGGCACAATGGGCTGTAGGATGTCCCTCAAAGTCCATATCCTTGATGCTCATCTTAATAAATTCAAGGAGAACATGGGAGCGTACTCGGAGGAGCAAGGCGAGCGCTTCCACCAGGATATACTGGACTTTGAACGCCGCTACCAAGGACAGTATAACAAGAACATGATGGGAGACTACATTTGGGGGCTGATTTGTGAAAGTGATTTACAGTATAATCGTAAATCTCGAAAAACTACTCACTTCTAAATCTTTTGTAGTCATTTTTATATTACTTTAGTATAAATACATGTTTGTTTGTTTTTTTTTAATTATTTTATTTATTTTTTTTTTTTAATTTAGTCGTCGCCAATTATTTTACCCCGGTTTTCACCCCAATTTAGCATGCCCAATTATTATCTGTATCCCCGGCTCACCGCTCACAACCCCCGCGCCGACTCGAGAAACGGAGGCTGGAACACGCGTCCTCCGAAACGTGCTCCTGCCAAGCCGTCATTTTTCGCACTGCAGATCCACAGCAATGCCACCAGACCTATAGTGCCGGAGGACAACACAGATCTGGCGGCTCCGCTGCAGAGCCACAGGCGCCCTATCGGCCACAGGGGTCACTGATGCGCGGTGAGCCGTGGATTCCCCTGCCGACCTAAGCCCTCCCTACCCGGGCAGCGCTCAGCCAATTGTGCGCCGCCCCCTAGGAACTCCCGGTCACGGTCAGCTGTGACATAGCCTGGATTCGAACCTGCGATCTCCAGGCTATAAGGCACATCCTGCACTCCGCGCGGAGTGCCTTTACTGGATGCGCCACTCGGGAACCCAGTATAAATACATGTTAATTTGGATTCATATGTTGTTTTTTTCTGACTTTATGTGAACGAAAAGACACAAATTCGCCCGTTTTCTCATTGGAAATAGGTAAATTTCAAAATATCACTGTCCTGGTCACAAAAGCAAAGTTTGTGGGGAATAATAGCCATTTTCTATACTTTTGAGGCATAAGCAATTAGGAAATAACACTTACTACCCAGGAACAAAAATTGTGTTACATAGTGTTATAATCTGATTAAACTCACAGTGAATAAGAGGTGTTAATCTGACCACCTTCTTGCAAATACAGATTTTCGCTGAAATGAAAAAACTCAATAACATTAATTTACTTGAGCAAATTGCCCTTTAGTCTTTTATTTAGCTGCAGGCTCTTTGTTTTGGGCTACTTGTGTTGCAATGATTTTGCTCGATTTAGCTGAATTCAAATGACCTTTTTCACAGCGGTTTATGCTTTTGGCTGAACCTTGACTAAAGCATCTCTGGTTTTCTATCCAAATGTTGGCCTTTCAAGTTATTTAAAAAGCAGAAAGCTCCTGCTTCATGTGGATGTCATTAGTGGTTTCAGGCATACATACCTCTCATCCCCTGTGTTTACCCACACGTTCCTTGTTGCTGTAACCAGACAAATTGTAATACACAGTTGGTGTTTACAGATGTCATTTTTGTTGTCATTTCTTTTGAGCAACTGTCTCTGGCAACAAAGCAGTGGCACTACATTGACTGTAATGGCTTTGTTCAAAGGGGTAATAGTAACACAGCACTAACATTTTCATGTTTTGACATACCAAAGTTATCATTATGAACCAACACACACTGGAAATCCATTGCTGCAAAAACGTCAACCTAAACCTGATATTTTGTGGGTCTCTTTTCAATGTATTTCAGTATATTAGAAAAGGCTCAATAGATTACCAATACCCATGCTGTATTGCATGATAATTGTGGACGACCCCTTTCAGTTTCGGAGGAGAGTTGCTGTCAGTGAAATTGTACATACATCCACTTTGAAAAGGGGATTGCCTAAGGATATACTTTCCAAAAACACACATAATTAAATAATAAATACATTGTTCATATTAGGTTTATTTGGGGATTTTAGCTTTTTTTCAAGGTTATTTATTATGTCCATGTGCACACGTCAGTGAAACCAAAAAAAAAAAAAAAAAGAAAAGCAACCAGCATATACTTTTTGAAAGGTGTTTTTATGTTGGTATTTCAGTCATTTTTTTTTTAAGCGTTTTGGTGTCTCTGTGGTTTATATTACCATGTCTCTGTCTAGGCAAGGGGTAATAAGACAATAGCATTTTCAATGCATTTTGTTGAAAAGCAAAACAATAGTATATTTTGGTGTCTTTAGATGTTTTTATTGTGAGATGTAATGTCTGATGCACATACAGTCAGCATCTCATAAACACAATTTTTTGCCCACTAAGGAATTACTGTTTCATTATACATTCTGCTGAAAAGAAAAGCAACAGTATATCATCCTGAGGGCTTTTTATTGTAACAAAGGGAAGATATATTTTGAGTTGGGTTTTTTTGTGTGTCATGGTGCCTTTAAAGCCGATCTTCCTTGCTTTGTTTCAGTTAAACCAAAAAAACTTTAGCATTAGAAAAATATTATACTTTTCAAGGAGACGTTTTTATTGTGGGGGGTATTGTGTTTTTTCAATTTCCTTTGGTTTGTTTGATATCTTTTGTATTGTTTAATGTTGTACAGTGGTACAGAGAGTACACAATAGGCTATGTGCCTGTAAAATAGCTTTTTTAATTTAATTTGTACACACAAGCTATTGTCTGTTTTGTTGAAAAGTCTTTAAGAAGACAGATTTTTTATGGCAAAGATATGTTCCACGAGTTGTATGTGTCGTTTTTTTCCCCCACAAGTTGTGCGCATTATTTACAGGGCCATACACATTTTTTTTTCTTTAATCAGAGATACAACATATGGGTTAGCATAGTGTAAGATAGAGAAGTTTCCATTTTAATACATAAAATGGGTTTCCAGAGTGCATGTATTTTAAAACCCTGTAGGTTTTGTACAAATAGCTGCAAAAGATGTAGATGCCAAAATGGCTGTTTTAAAACTATATAAACAGAACAGATTTTATTGTAAATACAAATGGTGACATACTGTGGCACATAAAAGTTGGCTTTTTCTAATACTCTCTTGGGATTTTTATTCTGAAATCTCAATAGGAGGCTGTGTGGTCCGGTGGTTAAAGAAAAGGGGTTGTAACAAGGAGGTATCCGGTTCAAATCCTGCCTCACCCACTGTGTGAACTTGAGTAAGTCACTTAACCTCCTTGTGCTCCGTCTTTCGGGTGAGACGTTGTTGTAAATGACTCTGCAGCTGATGCATAGTTCACACACCCTAGTCTCTGTAAGTCGCCTTGGAAAAAGGCGTCTGCTAAATAAACAAATAATAATAATGCATTTCATGAGGATGAAAAATAGACTTGTTTACAGAAAAGTAGGGCAGATTTAACTCCTGCTCAGTGCACACTAAACTCAGTTGTTATGTTAATGTATAAATACATTATAGTACTAGGATGAATGGGATTGTTTTCAAATTTCAGTTGAATATTCATTTTTGATAAGCAGAAAATTGTATTACAGTAAAGAAATAGCTCAGAAGTGAAATACTCAGAGCTAGCCCATCATCCGTAAAGTAGAATGTTTATTTATTTCAGACATCACAAATACATAACCGATAAAACCTGGTGGAAGGGTGACTTACCGTTGAACTTATGCTATCTTTTTGGCACACTGGTATACAGAGTTTGATACATGGACTTTTTGCCTTTGAATATATTCAAATTGCGTGAAAGTACAAAGCAGGCGGAGCTCATTCGCAAACAAACTCCAGATTTAGCAGGCTAATTAAATATATAGCTAAATGTTAAATCTTGTTAAGAGATTTAAATTTTAGTTAATTATTTAGCTAAAAGTTAAATCTTGTTAAGAGATTTAATATTTAGTTAAATATTTAGCTAAATGTTAACTAGATTTATAAATTATACCTGAATTTAACATTTATAAATCTGGGAAGATTTAAGTTAAATCTGGAAAAAAAGATATAAAATATGAACACTTTGTTTTACACATGGCACCCCATAATATTCTGACTTTTACTGTAGCATATGCGTTGATTTTCAGAAGGGAAAGAAATATAAACAGCAGCACAGTCTGTAATAATTACTTCATGTCCTTGCATGAAATCAATTGCACCCCTACTGGCCAGACACCAAGCACCTTCAGAGTAGATACAAAGCAGGGCCCACCCACCTCTGCTCTGGACTGCTCGACGTAAAAGCGATTCTGGCTTTAGGCTTGTGAGATCGGAGGACTCTCACACGCCCTCAGAACATCTGCAGTGAGGAGAAAAAAAAAAAACATAATTGGACATTCCAAATTGGGGGGAAAATAAAATGAATAATTGGTCACTCTAAATTAAAAATAAATAAATAATAAATAACTAAATAAATAAATCAGCTTTGTTTAAAGGTTGAACACCCCCCCCCCCCTTCAGCTGCTTCATTCAAAGACGTACATAGCAAACCTATGGAAATCTAGAGTTACTAAAATACAGTTTGCAAAGGCTCTGCACTGATCCTTAAAGGACAGCATACACAATTTCACACCAAATTTTACAAGTGGGCTGTTGAGCCCTCTAAGCAAACATAATGTATCTCTATAATTCCCTACTGTTTCCATCTCTTCTGTGCAAGCCTGTTAAACGCAGCGTTTTTCCAAAATCAAAGACATTTCTCAGGCGGCATGGGAGGCGGTGATTATTTTGACCACTTTACTTCTTCACAAAGGGAATTGGGGTCATTCTTCTCTGTCAAAGGGCAGTTTTAGTTAACAGGTTCCCATTTCCCATTTCCCTCTACCCACCTGTACACCCCCTCACAGGGTAGTGGTATTGTTGGGTAAAAGACTGAGAGTGAGGATGACCAAAATGGAGCAACAAAATGTAATTTTAGTAATAAATATATAAAATAAAAATGTTAAGTATGTCATAACATAATAAATAGATTTTTTTCGGGGCTTTCTGAGTATTCTCAAAACTGTAGTTAATAGAAATCTAAAACAGTCTAAAACCTCTGGCCAGTAGTACATCATTTTGAAACCACAAGCCCTTCTTCATGGCTATTGGCCTTTCACCCCTGGCTACACTGTCTCCCTGTATTATCGTTGCCTGTTCAAATCTCTCTATGGTCTTGCCACACCTTATCTGGCTGCACTGATCACCTACTATGTTCATCCATGTCCCTTATGCTCCCAATCCCTATTGTCCCTCTCTGCCCCACCTTTGCCCTGTGTCCAATCCCATTACCATTCCTTTTACCTTCTTGCTCCCCTTCATTGGAATAGACTCTCACTTATCATAAAAGAGCCACCCACACAATGTAGTTTCCGATCCTCCCTCAAAACGCATCTCTTCTCCCTAGCCCATACTACTATTACTCCTGGCCCTTGACCTCCTGCTATGACCCTGCTTGCCTGACCCTGACCTAGCCTCTGGCCTTCTGATTTCATACTAGCAACTAATCTCTCCACCCTAGCCCAATAACTTGCATTATTTTTTTCACCCAGTATTCTTGATTGTACCATTTTGTTTAAATTTATAAAGCGCCTTGGCTAAAGGTGTTATAAAAATGTTAATTAATTAATTAATTAATTAATTAATTAATCCATGTGCTGTCCCTGTCCAGTGGAAGCAATAGAATTGTTCTGCCTCTAGAACAGTCAATCCCTTTTCTATTCCAAGTGCCCAGGTCAGAAAAATATAAACTGAGAAATAAAAACATTGTCATTTGCGTTGACCTTTCCCATGTCTTTCTTTTCTATTTTTCGAAAACTGCCTGTCCCTCAGATTTAATAATAAACTGTCCACTATTGGAGAAAATCAATCAAACAAATATAAGCAGCGAGACTGCCGGAGTCCTCTCTTGCTTCCTCCTGCTCTCTCAGAAATTGGATGTGATTACAGAAATATATCTCACAATCTCAGGCCCCAGCCCTGCACGGTCACCATGCACCTCTGCCTCGATTTATATTCTCTAGGCTGTGACAAGCAGGCTCTTGGGGGAGTGGAGCATTGAGCTGGGATTGCAGACCTGATCCTACCTAAATGACTGGGATAACGCCAGGCTTAAATCAAAGCCAACCTGATTTAAGAGCAGCCAGTAAGGTCTGTGGCTGAGTGCCTTATCTAAACGGCTCAGTTGGTTTGAAAAATGTTGGTCTGAGATTGCTTTGGTCAACAGTGATTCTGTCCCTCCCAGCTGAAAAAGATTGCAGATATGAAGGACTTTAATTTCGCAGAAATAGAGGAAGGTTATAAGTGAAGGATATTTGAGAAAATAAAGAAAAACTAAATGGCAATGATAGCACTGCAGCAGCTTCAGTGTTGTAAGTTATTGGTAACATTTTCAACATTGATTTTTCTGTTATCACAGTTTTAAGAACTAATACACTGGTATTCAGTTGATGTACCATTATTCTACAGTTCAATATGTGTTCCAAATTATGTTGATTGGTTGTTTCAGGGATACATTCTAGAATTTAAAGCATACGTGGTATTTTTTCAAATTCTTCTGGTAATCAGATACATAAAAAGGAAATGTTTAAACTTCAGTGATGATGTTGGGGTTGCAGTGTTCAGTTAATTCAAAGTGTGAAGTTGCTGCCCGTTTTCTTTTTGAGACCTGTCTGGTTTAGTTAATGACAAACAGCACTCGTGGGGATTGATGCAATTTTAGTGAGACACTGCTCTCCTTAAAGGCTGTCGGTCAAGGTGAGTGACAAGCGTAATCTTTCTCAATTACAAGCGTCCCTCATCCGACCAATTTATTCCCAGCAGAAAAATCATCAGATACTTCAAGTAGTCTAGCAGTGGTGCACTGTTGATAAGCCACAGCTCTGGAGAATTCAAGATGGGTGGCCATGTCTATTCTTCAGGACTTTGTAGAGACCTGAATATTATGGCTGATACAATATGAATTGTTTAATATACAGTAGTCTCTGGCTAAGAGAACACCCCTTGGGAAGCAAGTGAAGTGTTCTTAATGCTGAAGTGTTCTCCATGACAGAGTTAGCCACCAGACACAATGTGAATCAATAAATAAATAAATACATGTGTATTACTTATCATGACGCACATGCATCAACATATGTAATGAATTGAATAAGTAAAAGCAAAACAATAGGCAAGTGCATGTTAATAAACTATAATAATAAAGTAACAGACAAACTAACGTTAATAAAACTAAAGCAAAACAACACGTTAAATAATTAACATAGCACCCTTACACACGTTACAAAATGCAGCAGCAATATACAAGACATGCACATTATTTAACATAATGGTAAAGCAACTCACCAGAATGGGAAACACCAAATTGCTAGGCCACATGGGCTTGAACAATATCCAACTTTGTGTTTGTTTACATGCCATTTTGTAGCGATGAAGTGCACTAGTGGAAATCAGAATACAAAACGAGGCAATGATATAACGGCGGTTCTGGAAAGATTTAATAATCCAATCAATGTCCCTCAAGATACTCTACCGATGACAAGTCACTTTTTTACAAAACAGTACTGTATTAGTTGTGAACAACGCTATCGGTGCCAAGACGGTGTTCCTTTAGCCGGAGAATTTACAATTAGAAAAATCAGTGTTCTCTTATTAGGTGTTCCTATACGCGGAGACTACTGTATACTTAATTAAATATGAATTACCTCACTACCGGTAGAACAGGCTGAACATAAAAAGTGACATTAGAAAAATAAAATGCAAAAAACAGAGGAATGTGAACGGAGAGTAAAGTTATTAATCGTTTCACCAAACCTGAAACAGCTGAAGACGTAAATATCACTGCCAGCGATCGGTCTTTGAGAAGTACTCAGGCAAAATGGGTTGCAACTAGTTTAAATCTAATGTCCAGTGTAATTGATAGAGATTTACTAAATGATGATGAAATTGCTGTTGTTCCTGACCCTGTCCAAAAGATATGTGAAATAAAAATTAGAAAGGGGGTGTTTAAGAGGAAAGGAATTTTGTGGTAGAATATGGGGTAACATTGTAGAAGAGAGCTACACAGGATCCCGAATAGTATGCAGTCTTTACCCTGGAATGTAAGGTAGTCCTAACATATGTGGACAACTAAAATATACAGTAGAAACGTACAGTATTTGAGGATCAAGCCCAAAATGAATAATAGTTAACTTTCAAAGGAATGAAAATTAGTATGTGTTCTTCTATGACTATGGGTATTTCTTTTTCCAGTCACCAATGTTTCTGAATTCCATTGTTCACATCAATGTTATTCACTAATAGCTGCCTTGAAAGGGTAGAAGTCAAACAACTCAGCAGATGTCTGAATAGAAGCAATATCCTTGAAAAGATTCTCTCAGGGTTTCGATCTGCTCATAGTACAGAAACTGCCCTTGTCAGAGTGGTGAATGACTTACTGATGAGTGCAGGCTCTAACTCTATATCCATTTTGGTTCTTTTAGACCTCAGTGCTGCATTTGATACTGTGGATCATGCCATTTTAATTGATCGTCTCAAAAGCTGGGTTGGCCTGACTGGAACTGTTCTAAACTGGTTTAAGTCGTATCTAACTAACAGACAGTACTTGTTTCTTTAGGGGGGTTGTATCAGGATTATCTACTATTACTTGTGGTGTCTCCCAGGGCTCTATGTTTGGTTCCAAATTGTCTTTGCATATGATACCACTGGGTGAGATAATTCGTAAACACAATGTACATTTTCACTGCTATGCTGACGACACAACAACTTTATATTTCTGTAAAACCTGGTGACACCACTGCTGTTGCAGCCTTACAAAAGTTGGATTCCTCACCGTTTCTTGCAATTGAACTCAGATAAGACAGAAGTTTTGCTGCTGTGGGTTCTCACAAAAACAAAAAAACAGACTCATATAACTCGTGTGTTGGCCTCACTGCACTGGCTTCCAGTGGATTTTAGAATTGATTTTAAATTCTTACTATTTACACACAAGTTATATGAGCCTGTTTTTTTGTTCAGTATGAAACATGACACACTGTTTTTTAACACAAGAATGCCTTTGGTGCGATTGAGGGCAACCTTACTGCTCAGCGATACATTGACGAAGTCCTTGAGGCAACAGTTTTTCTGTTCCTGTAAGCCAATCCGGAAGTGTCGATTTTCCAGCAGGACAATGCTAAACCACACAGTGCTAGGATTACAACTGCAAAACAATGTTGAGGTCTTGCCATGGCCAGCTTTTTCTCCTTACTTGAGTCCAATAGAACTATCTATCCAGCAGTCTATCCAGAGGCTGATCAGACCTATGTATCAACGCTGCCAGGATTGTGTTAATGCTCATGGAGGTCATACCCGATACTAAATTTGTAATGTTTTAATTTTGACAGTGTGTCATGTTTCATACTGAAAACTTATCATGATTATTTGCTCTGTATGTTTGTTCACATTTTCTGTGATTTTGTTTGATATCTATGTTTAAAATATTTGATTAAATCCATTAGACCTGAGTGTTGTGTTTCTTTTGTGCATCAGTATATATAGTCAGCAAAATGTATACACCGTAAAATAGACGTTTTATATCCATAACAGAAATATTAACTTTTTAATGTAAAGTACATTATTATGCACACAATATATATATATATATATATATATATATATATATATATATATATATATATATATATACACATACATATATATATATACACACACAATATATATATATATATATATATATATATATAGTTTGTATATATATATATATATATATATATATATGTGTGTGTGTGTGTAAGGAATACAAAAAAAAACATTTTTATTGTAAAATAAAATGAAATACTATGTACATACTTTAAATAGTTGGTTGTTTCCTGCGGTATCTCAAGACATTGAAACTCTTTTCAATGTCTTCACAAATAGATAGGGATTTTGGAACGCAATGGAACGCAATTGCATAATAAAGTCACCTGATGATTTCGATCTCTCCTTCCGGACATCAAAACATATATCGCATTACAAACACTGCCTCAGTGTATGCATACAATCAGATAGATGAAAAAAAACATACAATAGACAACAAATCATGACCAGCACAGGTACGGCATGGTACTGCAAGTGCGCTTTCATTTGACGTATATGCATACGTCCTGGAGCTGAATGGTTAAGGACTTGGGAGGTCAGTTGGTCTCAACATTAGATCTGGGTGTTGAGAGGAAGGCTCTGGGTACTGTGAGATCCTAAAATGAAACGTCTCAGATGTACTCACTTTGATATATTCTGTTCAGACTCCTTTTCCATGTGGGGATATAATCCGCTTAGATAGATAATTAAAAGAAAAACAAATTCCAACATATGATCAGGCAAGGGCAAAAAACAGAATTACAAAGACTAGTCAAAGCTGATCAGGATGCAGCAGCCCTGCACTAACATTAGACCGATGATTCAAACAGCTTTGGATGGGCGAGGCACCTTTCTGAATCCTAACCATCGCTGCTGAAATTAGACACCTCTCACCGCCTGCTTTCTAACCCTGTAACAACCACACCTTTAACCAGTAACCCTCCATCCTACTGTCCATCCTACAAAGCAATCCCTGCTCTAGTTGGCATTGTTAGCTCACTGGGATTCAGTTTGGGTTATTGTGCATATTGAATGACTTTCAAACATTACAATCCTCTGCCTCTGTTGTCTCTGTCTCACACCAGTTTCATCCTACTGCCCATTCTTTAGACGTGAGACTTCAACATGTAGGGAACAGGGAAACATTTTTTAACAAATTGGATAATAAATAAAGGATTTGTGGCCATATATACAAAGGTATCAAAAGCAACCAACTGATTAATTGAAAATGTGCAAAAGAAAACAAATTATTCATCCAAGGGACCCAGATCATGTGGCACAAGATGGGGCTGTTCACTGTAGCTTGAATGGCCAGCACGGTGGTGACCATGGCAACATAACCCTAACAGCTCTTGTCTCATGCATCTGATCCACAAACACGAAAAACGAATATATATTTATCGGAAAATAGGTCCTTGTGCCTTGATGTCGACATTTCTGTTATTTTGTAAAGATTTTGTGTGAGAATGTATGTCTTACAGCACAGCAGTAACATTCCAAAACACTTGCATTCATGGCTAACTCCTAACATGGTCCTCTACTGGAAATACACAAAGCTCTGACTATCTTCTTTCGAATGGTGTATTGCACAGTGCCTGAGTAAAAAGAGTTAAAGGGCCAGGTCAGCAGCGGGATATTTAACATTGGGTGGTCCCTACAGAGTTAAAGCAATCAGCTATCCGATAACAAAAGTGTAAAGGATGAGAAAAGTATCTTTCTGTGCTTTACAAAGGGCTTTGTTATTTATTTATTTATTGCAAAGGGCTGTGTTTTATTAATTTGTAGTAGCTTTAGTGTTTTATTAAAAAACAACTAAATTATAAAGCACTATCATTTTATAAGTCAAATGGCAATAATTCTTCTGGGGTTTTTGTGTGTCTAGGCATTTTATTATTTTTTTTGCAATTTTGTTTTAAATCCTCTCTGGATAACTGTAATATAGCTTTAAATCTTGTGAACAAGTCTCCGTTTCTATTGTAATATCGTTTTAAATCCCGCAAGCAGAGTCTCCAATAGAAATGTAGGAATTTGCTGCCACTCAAGTTGTGGTGGGTTTAAAGTGTTCATATCGAAGCAATGATAGATACAAGTCAGGAAGGAGGGACATTGCCCAGCTGCACTGGGAAAGGTAGTTTGTTTTTGTTTTTTGTAGTTGTTTTTTGTTTTTTTTAAATGGGAAAGGGGTGAAGTCAACATAAATTGAGGAACCATTTCCAGTTTTTTTCCAGTATTTATTGTCTATACACTGATTTCTTTTTTTTTTTTTGTATAGGGGGTTTTATCAATTTTTATCAGTTAAAACCGAAAATCAGAAGCCCTAGTTATAGTAGAAAGTTGTGCAAGGTTACGTCACAAACGGGATCTTCACTGCTGAAGTCTTGTGAACATAAGGTACGGTTATCGGAGATATTTCCATGCAAAAAAAAAAAAGTTTTGGTCCATTTGGGCATCTTTTTAGTGTGAGAAGGCGATTTACCCACCCTTTTAAGCCATACCATGGTTTGGCCATGCACTTCCTATAGCGTGAGGAATGTGCGTAATATGTGTTTGTGCTACGTCACATTCTTACGACAATGAGTAGAGAGTTTGGAATTTCTAAACTTCAGAGGAACCCCACCATAATGATCCTTTATTTTCTGGTTGCAGTTGGGTACCCATCATCCCTAGCAACTACAACCGCATCACAAGTAAACATATCACACTGGACCAGCTTGCCAGCTCTCGAAACTATATCTTTCAACTTGGTGACATCTCCCAACAATCTCTTCTGGATGTCTTACTTTAAAGTTTTTACTCTTAAATGTATCTAAGTTCTCCACTTTCAACATTAAGTGTCTTTAGATGCATAGGGTTGATTCAGCCAGTTTTTTCTATACTGCAGCAATACCCTAAATGCAGTTCAACCATGTTAATATGAAAGTGCTGTACATACCTATAATCATATAGTTATACTACTAAACATGTAGCAGTTATCCATGTAACCCTGGATGAAACTCACATCAAAGCTCATGTGCCGTGGTTCAATTCAAACACAGCATATCTCGGTTTTGTTAATAAAATCACATACCCACCACCTTCTTCAACTACAATAGGATACTGTACAGTATTTGCAATGGACCAGCTACAGCTGAGCTCACAACATCAGGGGCATGTTGCATAAAGGTATTTTAAAAAAAGCCAGGTTTAGTTTAAATGATCTGGTTTGCGTTAACAGGATATAATTTAGCACGCTAATTCGGTTGCAAGACCGTAGATCGAGTTTACATTAATCTAGACAACTCAAGCCAGGTTAATGTTTTATCTGTGTGCATGGAACCAACCATTGACATAGTTTCCATAGCGCTCGATGTATGTTTTCATGGTAACCGTTATTACACGGTAGTTGAAAAAGAAAATGGAGACGAAAAAAAAGCGAGTTTATTTACTGCCTCCGAGCAGCAAATTTTAATTTCTAAATACGAGCAAGTAAAATAAATATTATTAGCAAAAAAAAAAAAAAAAAAACACTGCCACTGCCAATAAAGTAAGGGAGGCAGCCTGGCAAGCTATAGCAGATGCTGTCAAAGCGTAAGTAGACAGTATCGCCAGTATACCCCAACAGGATTAATCTTAGTTATCCTGCTCTGGGGCAGGTTTGTTTAATCACAATAAGTTACCATGGATTTAAGCCTGAGTCATTATTATCTCATTTTGTGCAATGGAATAAGCCTGACTTTCAGAATTAAACCTGGAGGTTATCTGGATAACTCATTAAACCACCTTTATGCAACAGGCCCCTGTACTTTCTAAAACCACTGAGCTAGAAGGAGCCATCAACTTGAATATCCAAAGTGTTGCATAAGCAAAATCACCTTGAATGACTGCTAAACAGGCTTAATATACTGAAAATATTCCCTTGGTGACTTGATTTTTCAATATATGACACCATCATTACAATTATGGTTTCCTAGTTACAATACAACAATATGAACAATTTTTGCAGTATTGTGGTGGTTGTGAATTTACAATTTAATTACTGTAACAAGTTAAACAATTTAAAAAAAATGCAAGGTGAACACTATACTATAAATAAAAACTAACTATCTATCTATTCAATGTCAATGCCTTGCTACTTAGCAACAGATTGCATTTCCAAATGAGTTCTGCTACTTGGTAACAAACTTAATTCACAATTGATAAAACATCTGCAATATGTGAGCGGTTGTGTTGCACAATAAAATGTCAGGGGTTTCATATGGCACTTTTACACATTTCTGTATGTTCTGTAGCTCCACAGATATAGTGACACGCAGGTGTTAGTGTTAAGTAGGGTTTTACTCATTTTGTAGGAAGGCTGACTTGTTCACAGCTGCTTATAAGAACAGAACTGACATAACCTCTGTAAAGCAGCAAGGTATTTGATTAAATACCATTACTACCAATACAAACTCAAAATGATTAAATGAGGGATGTTCTACAAAAAAAAAAATCAACATTTCCTATTGGGAAATGTGTTTTTTACAGGACTAGTTAGATGAACTACAGTACACATGAACAATGATGGTGCCACATAGAGTGTGTGGTTAAAGTTACAAAACAAAATAAGATATTTTACAAGCTTCATGCATGCTATGCCATTCCACATCTCTGAGACCATTTCCACATCTGAATTTTGTGAATGCACTAAGTTGATGTTGCATTAACTTGGAGTTCCAGAACACTAGGCCTTTTCCCACCAATCTGTAATAATAAAGCATGACTTATAAAATGTAAGAAGGTCGCCAAATGATGCTTTAATCACAATTATTTTAACACCTGTTCCTTTTTATTTAAAATGCCTCAAACTGGGATTTTAAATGAAGGACCATTTTCAACACAACTTGGAAAATGGAAAATCAATGCCACTGTTTAATATTCATAACTGTGATGTTATGTGTGTTTCACTAATTTATATTAGGAATGTATCTAACTAGACAGCTTCACATGGGTCAAGTCATTTTATATATATACTAAACAACACAGAATAAATAAAAAATAATATCAAGAAATCCCAACATGCAACAAGCTGACGGGATGACCACAGACATGCCAGGTATCATTCATTTTGGAAACTTTTTGGCCTCAAATTTAGCAGTCTTACCAGTAAAAAAAAAAAAAAAAGCTAATGATAATTCACAAATCTCACTCCAGATTTTTCAAATCTGACTTATTTGGATGATCTGATCTTGGCATCTCTGTGACTGATTTCCTGACATAGAGGGATATTTGACAGCTTGACGCAAGGCAGGATTCAAACTATGCTCCCGTGAACAATCCTTGAATTTCAAACAGCAGTGCTTTTACTGAGCCCATGAGGGACATTGTTTTGTATTTTGGTTGTAAATATTTGCTTGATTATAATGCAAATGAGCAATATAAATGAAGAACAATCCTTCCAACCCCACTTACTCCAAACCAGGAAATTACAACAGTTTACAGCCTAAATACACAGCCTTCATACACAGCCTTCATACGAAGCCTATAATCACACATTCATTCCAAAGTTGCCAATTCTGCCATTATTGCTGGTTGGTATCCTTACTGTGATAAGCTGTGAATGTTGCAGCATGATAAGTGGAAATGTACTCAGCCGAAATCACACATGCTTACAGGTGGATGAACATTCTAAAACTATATTATACTTTATTACACATTTGAGCTGCTAAACAAAAATGAAATATTTATAGACAGTGGTTTAGAGATAATATATTATACCGTTAAAAAAACAAAATTGAAGATCATTATTTTCTTTTGCTTTTATTGCATTTGTGAGTCGTCCTGGGTACGCCCTATGACCCTTCGAAGTACCCCCAGGGTTACGCACAACCAGGTTGAAAACCACTGCTCTACTGTATAACTCTGTCAGATGTCATTAGTATATTTTGGTCTGTTAAAATTATAAGTCGGGAAGAGCCCTATGTTAATGGTGGTATTCAACATATAGTTCATAACATTATGTAGTCTTTTACATTCCTTAAATTGATGCAGTTGTCCTTTTATGTAAATCATTGGTTGGGAGTGTGTATGAGGAAGAACAGACAAGAGGCCTGGGTTGATAATATGTGTAAAGGAACACGGAATCTATGCCTATTTAAAAGTTTACCACAGTAAATTTGCACTGTAATTGCGCAGTTTTATTCCCTCTTACTTGCCTGTGGTTTTGCTTTGAATTTACCATGGTTTGGCATTATTTATTTATTTATTTATTTATTTACCATACCTCTCTGTGCTTTACAGTTCAAACCTACGATGTATCATGTGTCACTGTGCATTATTAAACTTGCTTATGCATAGTAACTTTTACACAGGCTAGAATAAAATGTGCAGACTGAAAGGGTCTCAGTTGTGAGGGGCCAAGGTTGAATATTTGGAACTGAATAGTAATGTTAACAAATTAGTCCTCAATTGACCCAAGACCGATAATGTGGAGAAAATAAAATCCCTCCACTCAGATCATCTCCCAGGATTGAGTGGTGAGAATGGAAACACCACGATCCCAAATATTTAACTGTTTGTGCATGCAGATAATGTAATCTGTGCACAGGGAAATGCAAAGGTTTTGCCCACTGAGACAGGTTGTTGCTTGTAGAAGAACACATGCAACTTTAAGGCATTGTTCTCTTTCTGCTTACTATCTTTAACCTTGGGACAGTCGTTTTTCCTTTATTCTTAAGAAACCATCCATCACTGAGTAAGTTGTCCAGTTTATATTCCCCGTGTTCAAATCACCCTCACTGATTTAGTCGTAGCAGCTGCAGTACTTTACGCATGTGTGCTTTTCTAAAATTCTAACAGATTGGTCTGTAAGGAATGGAAATTGTTTCCGTGAAATGTCCCTTAGAGATTTTGAACAATGGCCAAAAAGGACAAGAACAATTATTGTATCTACAAAGTGGCCTGGTTTGAATTAACATTTCACAGCAGTATTTTAAATGCTGTGGCACTGCGTCAGTTATCTGATTAGCTGGCCTGTATTTATACCGTCAGTCATACACTGAGGGATGTTAACCCAGACCAATACTTTAAGCACAAAACAGAAACCAGGACCAGGACCACAGAGAGTGGTGAGGGTATGGAATGGGTCACCAATTGCTGAGTGACTCGCTTTAATCCTTAAAACACAACTTGACAAAGTTGAGATCAGTGAGTTACTAGGAACCGGACAAGCAGAAATGGGCTGAATGGCCTCCTCTCGTTCGTAAAATGGGGGGCAACATTGTCAATTTAATAACTTTATAAAACAGCAATGATGGTTGGTATTTCTCTGGGGCCCTTAGAGAAAGTACTATGGGCACCTATGGCCTCTAGCATTAATGTAATACTCCTGTGCCACTATAACAGAAAACAACACGGTAACACTGCGACTGGCTTTCCCTTACATAAACTATATCCCTGACACTTGTACAGTATGTTGCTATAACAGCAGCGTTAAAAAGGTGGCGCTATACTGGGATGTGCTTATAGAAAAACGAAAGTTGTTAGAAATGTAAAAGATGTGCTACACATGGTTGTGGCAATGTGGCAATTGCAGACTTCTTGGCAATGTTGATCCTATATAGCTAGTTGATTAAAATTAGGGGCTCTGTTTTAGGTTATTTGTTTTGCCCTGTGTCCAGAGTAACATAAGAAGTCAGAATGACTCCTGCAGTAAAAATCACTGAGACTAAGTCTGAAAAGTTGGATATGATTTACACCAATCTTACTGGCTTTCCTTCGCTATCATTTAAGATATCCAAAATGAAGAATATTAGGTTTGTAATTAAGGTTGGGTTTGTAATTCAGGCTGCTGGTGAATACATGTATATTTTTTAATTCAAAGCAACTGACAGTCAATATTTAATGAATCTCTTTAATCTGTGATTGTTGGATTAATAATTGCAGGATAGTTTGGAGCATCGCAAAGGAGACAAAGTCAAATAATTGATTTTGCCAGCAGATATGGATATGAAACTCTCCACCACTAAGCACTTGAAAGTTTGAAACCTGCCCACGTTGGTACTCACTAATCACTTTTTACAAGCACAAATCCCAAACCCTGGAGTGCAGATTATGTGGAAAACACTGTTTAAATTACAGCTTTATATAAAACCACAGTGAACTTCATACCCGTAAGCCTGGTTCTTACATACTTTTCTATTTACCATTTATCATATTTTTAAGAATATAAGGCACACCCAATGTATAACACATTTGACTTAGCAGTCTTGGGTTACATCTTTTATATAGTATAATGCACATATCATGTATAACATGTACCTCTTGTTTACTACCCAGTTGACCTTCCCAAGATGGTGTCCATGCTGCACAAAAGAGTATCAACCCTTAATTCCATGTTCCTAAAGCCTTAGCATCTGGTTGGGGATATAGACTTCTTCACAGACCTGACATGCTCAGAATTATTCGGTATCAAATTTATGCAGGATCTTTCATATAGAACATTGTGCACATAGTGCCAATTTAATTGTTTATTATTTTGTCTAGATAACAAAACAAGCATGGATGGTAAAATATATTGACAATGGAAATTTAATAAAAGTTATTTTTAATTTTCAGCATAGTGTACATCCACTAGAGACCCGTATTATATCAATTCCAGATCAGTTTCACACACATTTTAGCAGGTGCTGAGATTATAGGACAAGTGCCAATATGGGCTTCCATTTATTGCAAATACTGCAGAGGTGCTGTAGAGCCCTAACCTGGCTGCTTGTAAACACATGACTGTAATTTAGGAGGAAAACTTAGTGAATCCAAGGCTGAGAGTAGCCCTTCCTCCAGACTCTAAAGACGACTGTCTCCCTGTTTAGCCTTGCGGTGTGTGACTGAGAGGCCAAACAAAAGAAGCAACATAAATGAAATCCACACAGAGTTTTTATGGCACATGGAGATGACGTGTTGAGTAGTGGTTTTCCTTCCAGAAATACAACCAAGTTTAGGTAATATTAGTGTAATATGAACCCATTTATTGAAGTAGATTTATTTACATGTTTTTTTTTTATTTTCAGTAGAAATCTGTACTATAAATTGATCAGTTTGTTTTCAGGAGATTTGTATGTTTGATGTAAAGCTCATTTCATTTTTTTTTTTTTTTTTTACCATCATCATAATAGTGACCTACCTGCTGCTTGATTAATGGTGTAGAACAATACTAATCTTTTTCTCTTGCACTATTAGAGCTCCATTGTTTAACTATGGTATCGTAATGACACATAATATTAAGAGATAATTATATTTGGCTGGGTTTAGCCGACCTAATTACAGGAAAAGCCGGTGGCAAACAATGATGTGCAGAAGTTATTTAAATTCTTTATTGCTGCGCTGCTATTGCCTGATTTGTGTAAGAAAGATAGAAGATTTATTACACAAAGTGTCTGGACATACCGTAGTGATTCAAAGTTTGGAATCAACAACTGATTGACAGAGAAGACTAGGGTGGGGATTGAATTTCCCATTTTTCCTCACTCAAGACCCCTTATGTACTAAATACCCTGGTATCTCTGAATGAATAATCATCTCCTCTTTTAAAATAGGTTAAATATTTTAATAAGCAAGACATCTCACAAGTAGGATGGTACCACAAAATGTTCTTTTTTTTCTGGGAAAGCAGTGTAGCTGGGGATGGGGAGTTTGTTGCGGGATAACTTCATTACTTGCTCACAAAATATCTTGGTTGTATTGACTAGAAAATGGTGGCCTCTTTAAAAATATGCAAGAGATTTCTGGGTACCATTCTACTTGTGAGATGTCTTGCTTGATTAAATTATTTAGCATATGTTATCTATTCAGGGATACCAAGATATTTAGTAAGTAATGGGTCTGATTGAGGAAAAATGAACAATACAATCCCAACCTCTAAGTTTTTCTGTAAATTATTTGTTGTTTCCAAACTTTTGAACACTACTGTATGCAAAATTAATTGAATCAATAGGCACTATAAATGTAAGCGGTCATAACACAACACATATAGGTTATAAACAGACCTTCATCCTAGTACATAAGTAACTTAAAATGATTGAATGTCATTATAATACCAGAATACAACGAAGAAACCCACTGTATGTGCTATTGACATGTTTCTGAAAATACTATAGAAAAATAAAATAATTCCCATAAAAAAAAACAATGAACTACAGCAAAAAGGTTGTCAATATAGACAACTGTATATGGACAGTGCTGTTATTTTCAGAATATTCTACAAATAGCTATACAATCCATAGACATCTATACATAAAAAGCAGGACAATTGTTTTTCTATAAAAATATGTTGTTATATATGGCGATCTTTCTCAACCTTTATCTTCTATTTATGAATTTCCTTTTAATGAGGGATATCTGGGTCCTGAAGGCAAGCTGCATTTTTCTACTAAATGCTGAACTTGAAGTTCAGGCAGTAAGAAGTTGACGGTAGCCTTTTCTCTTCACTGCAAAGCCCGCAAGCAGCAACAAAACATTATATATTTCATTGTTGTGAAAGCCAACCTCCCTGAGTAGTGACCTCAATTCATTGTAAAGTTTGCCAGCAGAGCCATCATGGTTTTTAAATTAATGATCTCACAGGCAGAGATAGCACATGGCCCCTGCAGGATGGGGTTGGATAGCAGTATAAGGTAAGGAACAGGCTCCCCAGTTACCAGTGCTGAACACCACAATTTATATTTCCATTTCGAAATGTAGTGTATAGTGGGTGTTGTACTTGTTAAATATCTGTAAAGGAAAATACATTATGAGTAACTATAAATTAATTAATTATTGATACAACCTCTTCTGAATTTATCCGAGCTTCTGTATGGCTTTTCATAGCATGTACAAGCTTTTTACACAAGTCTGGAAAATAAATATATATATATATATATTTTTTGGCTGAGGACAACGCAGTTCTCAGGCAGCTTACAGGAAAGCCCGCAGGCGCCCGGCCAGACTACAGGGGTCGCTGGTGCGCGGTGAGCCGAGGACACCCTGGCCGACCTAACCCTCCCTCACCCCGGGCGGCGCTCGGCCAATTGAGCGCCGCCCCCTGGAAGCTCCCGTCCTCGGTCGGCAAAGGAATAGCCTGGACTCGAATTTGCTACGTCCAGACTATAGGGCACATCCTGCACTCCACACGGAGCGCTTTTACTGGATGCGCCATTTGGGAGCCCGGCAAATATCTTTTGATAAACAATACCTGAAGACTACCATCTTTTCCAACATCATCAACTCAATCCTACAATATGCTTGATTAGATTCAGAATTGGATATAGTTTGCTATCAATAGGTCATGAATCTTAACCCAAGTGCTAAACAATTAATCAAAATTGACATCATTAGGGCATGCTACTCATAGGAATACCATTGGGATCAATAGAGCAAGCAATACAAACTGAACATCTTTGCCTCATGCCCTCACAAGGATTATAAGCGAAATAGCAGCTGCACCCCTTGCGGAAGTGTACTGCAATGATAACATTGTAAAGACATAGAAACGTGTTATAACAAATTGTGAAAGCAATGTGAAGTATGGATGGTAAAACAAACTAAATATGGTTTAATATGATAACCCTTTTACACAGTACGGCAGCCATTTCCACTAAATTCCACATCCCTCTGCAACGTGTTTTGATGAAATCAGACACAATCAGCAGGATGTATACAGAAAAACACTCATCATAGCTAACAAACAGCACTATGTTCCAGTTCCAGTAAATGACACATTTTTTAGATGCAGCAGCATCACAAACATGTCAGCACAATACACACAAGCATATCTGTCATACACTCCAGCCCTCATTAGAATGTTTCAGAGCACATGTGCGGTGAGATTCATAGCCACTATAAATCAGGCACATAATACATTGCAAGTGCTGTGTCATCCAGTACGTTTGGCCGTGCAGAACAACTGAACCACCTTCAGAGGAAAGACAGAGCAATCAAGAGCTGTATTTACTGATCAGTTGAATTCTCTCTGGATTGCTCATGACAGTGATTTATGGGATTTTTCTCATATTATTCTTCAAGTTTCCTTAACAACATTGTAACGAGTATTATTGAATTGAATTCTGTGCTCAATCTATCAACACTCACAATGAAAAAAAAACAATATTTTAAAATCACATCCCTTTACTTAAAAAAAAGTCTTCTTCCAGCACTGTGATTGAATTACCCACTAGTCCACTAACCCTAACACTGCATATGTTCATCTTACAGCAGGGGGAATAAATCTTGTGGGTAAAGCTAGTGGCCTAATGGCGCTCTATAATGGGTGTCAGCAACAAAATCCAGAACGTTGACCCTTCTCTCCTATTTACAGCTGTCCAAAACTTGGTAGTATTTTCTCTGGAACATTCTGTCATGAAAAGCTGAACTGACTTCAACAAATATTGCAAAGCTGTATAATGTAAAGAATGTATTAGTCGAAGGCCTTTTCAATGAACTGAAGGAACAGGGCCACCAGGACCACCTTTCCTGTTAATAACAAATCAGCTACTTTCCCAGCTGACTGAAATGCTTTTCAGCCAATGAGATGCTTCACCACATAAACACTGGCCCAAGAAGTATAACAGATTTCCTGGAATGATAACTTTCTTTCCTTAGTGTAATACCAAATGGCATGTTTTAAAATGAAAATACATGTTTGCGACATCATGTTTCTGCACATTTGAGATCTATATAGTCAATGGAGTTGACCTGACAGATGACATTTTTATTAGCTACAACCACTTTTAAGCACTTTTTGTTTCTATAGCTGGACAATACACATTGTCCGTGCACTGAATGACCCTGGCTCTGACCACTCAACAGAACCTTTCATTGTCCTAGGTAACACTACTAGGAACCAAGGTAAGACTGAATAAACCAAACACTCCTCGTAAACTCAGCTCAAAGCACGTATAAAAAAACGAACAGCAATACAAAACCGGAATGTAAACTTAAACACATGTTTTTGTTTTATTCTTCTCAACAGACTAGAAAAGTGTTTACCTTGCTTCACAGTTTACTACCATATGCTTTTAATATGATCTAGCACAATTACAATAGACAACTCTATCTTTTGCAGTCTACTTCCTTGCAAAACTGGTTGTCAAAATGCAAAATTACAAGGGAATGGCAATTAAATATAATTCATTATTTCTTTAGAGATGTTTATTGGTGATACTTAACCATTGATTGCATATTTATCAGAACACTCAACAGGGTCATGTGTCTTCCATACCAATCTCTCAAAGCTGGGCTTACACTCCACATTGATCTATGAACTGTGTACAGCCTCTGCACAATCTATTCGCTTTAACAGACTGATTACACACCTGCTTAGATAAATTATAAACAGGCTAGCTGCATTATTTATGTATTTACACCATGCTGCGGTGCTATGGCCTCTGACAGCAATGCAGTTTGATATTATTCTATTTTTAAAGCAGCAGCGAGGAAGACTTCTTAAGCTTCTCACAAAGCTGCTGTAATAAATTTGCTTTGTAGATGTTTATGAGCCACAGCACTTTGTGAATAAGAAAAGATTGATCCATCCCAGCTCGTGCCACAGAAAACGGGCCTCTTAAACAGCAAGTAGAACAAAAGATACATGCTGATGTTTTTAAAGAGGCATTACCTTTGTAATAAAAAGTAGTATTCTTGCTTTTATTAATTTCACACTTAAACAAGATGCTGACGTCAAACATTCCATTTTAAACATTCTATGTCCTGCCAATAGAACAAGACTGTGCACTGATCACATTTTGTGTAACAGAGTCTGGTCACAAACATACACTGCCAGTGAGCGTCTCAACCACTAAGAACGTAAGAATAACACTCATGGTTATAGATTTTTTAATCTTATCTCATCAGAATCTGAATTAGCCTTAAGTAAAATGAGTCATAAATTATTATTAAGTAACAGCTGTGATAAAGTATAGCGGGATGATATATAGGACCCAGAATAATGCAGTTTGTACCCTTTAAAGTAAAGAAAGGGAAGCACTATCGCATGCTACAGCTAAACCTCTTACAGACTTAACCAGAGCCAGAGGGCCCATTAAGGTAAAATGGAACAGCGAGGCAGAATTAAAGATCCAGAGAAAAGTGACAAAGTCACAGAGAAAGAACACACTTTGTCACATAGCATGAAAGAAATTAACGTAATAAGTTATTGATATTTTTAGAATTTTTGTCAGTAAATTAGGACACTGCACATCTGAGCTGAACCTGCTCGTAACCTTGACCAGTCGTCATCCCCCAGGATCTAGGATGACTTGAGATGATCACATACTTCACAAGTCATCATATCTACTATAGCTTATAATAATGCAAAGAACACAGGCATTAAATAACCTGTTTAAAACACTGGGGTCGGGATTCTCAAAGTTCCTGGCCATCTGAAATGGACCCTATGAGATCATGCAGCAGGTCAGTGAAGTAAATTATAAGTTACGGCAACCTGATAGAAAGAAGCCCGAACAAATTTACCACAGAAATGTGTTGAAAGCATGGAAAGACTGAGAGACATTAGTCGCTATGGAAACGCCCCCTGTCCCTGTTAGTAACCTTACGGAACCACGTGTTAAAATAGGTGACACTCTTTCATGTAGACAAAAACAGAAAGTCCAGGACGTGATATGCAGAAATAGATGTGTTTTCGGTATCACCAGGGAGAACAGAGGTAATTAAACATGGTATAGTAACTGAACCAGGACGGAAAGTACACTTAAAACCATATCGCATCCCCGAGGCTAGAAGAACAGCAGTTAGCAATTAAATGGTCCAGCCCGATTGTACTGGTGGGAAACCCTGATGGCTCTTTGCTTATGTAATGATTTCCAAAAACAGTATGTCAAAATTTGAGGGCGATCCTATGCCTTGAGTGGATGAGCTAATAGATAGGCTGGGGACTGCACGGTACCTCACCACTCTAGACTTCACTAAAGGGTACCGGCAAGTTCCCCTCACTGATTGAGCTGTCACGGAGTCACCCTAAAACCCGTCTTCCCTTGTTCAAGGTGCGAGCACTTTTTTGGAGTGAAAGGTGTATGCGGCCAAGATGTCTGACTCTTTGATAGAAACAGTTTAATTTATTTGAAGTTTTCCCACTGATGATGGAAATGAGAATGCAGAGATGGGAGCCCAGCGAACAAGATTTAAGTGTTTGCATGTATCAAGTAAAGGCCTGGTTGTCCACACCTCTGATGTAAAACGCTGGATGCACAGGCCTGTCGTGGTGTTCGCAGAACCAGTCCGAGCTGATCCTGGCGCAGAGCTCAAAACCTGTTGGGAACGTGCTGAGTTATTAGACATGTATTGGAAGATTTAAACCTGTATTGATTGAAATAATATGATATACTCTTTGTCAATAATTATAGTAATACTGTATATACTCCTTTCAAATAGATCTATAAAACCAGTAGACAATATTATTAGCAGTCTATGAAAGCACCTGCTGGAAGGAGTCAAACTTGGCAAGCTCTTATCAGGAGACCTTGTTAGCATATTCCAGTTTCTGAGAAAAAGTAGCCAATTTCTTTAATTACTTTACTTTCATTATTTTCGGATAACAGAAGGTAAGAGTATTAGAAAATGCTTACGGTAGTGTCTCATATTAATCAACACCAAAAACTGGCCAAAAGGCTAGAATGTCAAAACCTGCTTCAACTGGATTTTGTATGAAAAGAAAAAAGGAGTCAGACTTAATTCCGTAAAATAATATTACCATTTCTAGGAGCAACTGTTATACTGAAGTACCTGAATTAGAAATACATGTTATAAAATAATTTAAAGATAAACAGTTATACAAATAACAAATAAATATTATTGTCGAAAGAACATATTACAGTTAATAACAAAATAAGTTCAGTACTAACTGACACTGTCAGAATATTGTAATAATTGTACTGTGTTTTAAAGAATATAAAACCAGCATAAGTAATATTGCAGCAAATTATGAACAAGTTACAATGATTTTAACTGAGAAAGCTGAACAAGTGTTAATGGTAGAAAAAAGCTTGTCTGTGTGCCTTTGTTATTCATGCACATACACTCTTGGAAGCCGGTCAGACTATTGCGTGTGGAAGCCTGTAACCTTGAAAGAAGCAGGCATCTGGGGGAACTAAACACGGAGGTTGGGTATTGCAAATTAGCAAAAACAAAAGGGTAACCCTTTTAAGACAGAACGATATTTGAAACTAAAAAGACCTATTTGATTGTGTTGTCACTAAGCATAGAGGTTTTAAATACAAAAAGTATTCTGATCTAATAATAGAGTGACACAATTCTCTGAAAAGAAATAATATGTTTGAAGTATTTTGATCTACTAAGAAACATAATATTTAAACTAACAAGTGTTTTTGCTTGTTAAGGCTCTACTGTAATACAAATAGACTGTAAAAGCAGGAGCGACCATTTAATTTACTCAGTTTAAGAATTAGTTCAGTTTCTTTCTCCAACTAAACAAAAAATCTTTTTGACATTACAATATCCATTAAATTAAAGAATATAAAGGTTTAGTTTTATAATGGTTTTATTTCAATAAAAAACAGGAACTGTTAGTTTGGAATATTAGACAAATAAAGGGTTAACTACAGAAAAACAGCCTTGCCCTTATCTGCGTGCAAGCAGAGAGGTACTGGATATGGAAGGTTCTTTTTGGCAGTCAAAGGGAGATTTACTTGTAGTCCGCAATTTTGAATCCCAGGTCTTTCTATGATAAGAAAACCTGGCAGCTGAAGCGTGCATTCCACGAATTAGAGGAGTTGTGTCCAGTATCAGTTCTTATCAAATAAGTAGTGACTTCCTTTGGGAGAAAACGGACTTCAAGCGGTGAATTTGGAGAAGTGCTACAATGGTGTTTCATATTAATCAAAACAATAGTCTCAGCAAGAAAACAGTGTGTCTGAATCCTGTCTGAGCAGGCAACTTTTAGAAACAGAGCGAGAGGTCAGGCATAGTCTGAGAATGGCACAGTTAAATAAGGCTGTTATACTTAACATGTTTATTATAGCTTAAATTTAAATGAAAATAACTGAATTGACCACTGTATACTTATTCAAAGGCAGTCTTTGTCCCATACTTTAACACACATTTGTATATGAAGTTAAACTGGCCCATTGACAAACACTGAAAAGGTAACATAATATGCAGCTAAGAGGGACATATCATTTTGACCCAGGTTAATATAATCAAATAGAGCAGGTGTTACATATTAAAACATCTCTCATATATACACATATACTTGTATTATATTATAGCAAGCATTCTGTGAACTTTGGTCCACCTGACTTTTTAGAAAAAGGAGGAGATGGAAAAAAAGATTGATGAAATCATGTTCCAATATTTTTTGGCAAGAAGTTATATCCAATCAGTTTTGAAAAAGGAGTTGACCGGATCCTTCTAGAATGCATCATTAACTTAAAGATAAGAAATGTCAAGGCCGAGTGATGATTAGATTTACTTGGGACTTCTGATGTATTCAAGGGAGGGAAAATCCTATATAAGCCCAGAACAAGACCCCATTCGATACCATTAAACTTGATCTTGCAAGCTGATGTGGTCCATGCTCTGAGGGTCTCTGAAAAACTGATTGCTGTTGGGGTTATTTTTAGAAGTCTTTGCCTTTTGAAGACAGTTCTTATTTGTCAATATATCCTACACAATTCTTCCATATACTGGAAGGTGAGCATATATTTTAATTTAATATCTATTTTATATTGATGCATTACTATAAGGTATAGGATTTATATTTTAGCTGTAGGGAGTGATATGTTGAATGTTCTAGAACGTAGTGCTTTAGCTTTTTGCATTTTATAACCTAAGGGCTAAAAACATGTTATAACCATAAACGTATTGAAATATTAATGCTATTATACTTGTTAAGGCACTGGAACTCCCAGATTGCCTGTCAGCTGGGATTTGAAGTAGTCTGTATCTACTCAATCCATTTTTAAGCATTTAATAAACCTAAGGAGTACTGATGCTGCTCTGATTCGTTAAAACTTCAAATTAAATGAGTCTGTGAGATTTTCTCGATTGTTTAAAAGTCATCTGGATACGTTGCAAGCCCAGTGCACGAACAATCCACTTACAGGAGTCCGAGACATCGTTATGTCCTCCTGAACGTCTCCCCTGAGTTTAAGAGTGTGCTTAAAGTATATATATATATATATATATATAGTATGTGTAAATCTGACAGAGCCAGAGAAAAGATTCTACCCCAGAGTGGTTGTTTCAGTCACAGCCTTACCATTTGGGGTACACGGACCCAGACACATTCTAATGAATCATAGATAAAATACTGAGCGAACGCAGTGCAAAGGAAATGGAAGCATGTCACGATTTTATTTAAACTGGTACTATACCAACAGAGCACAGGCTTGTGAAGCAATGCTGTTACTTTCTCATTGTTTTTTTTTTCTTAATAATCAACTGATCAGTTCTGCTGTCTATCGCCGATTTCACTGAAGCCAATTGTATTTTTTAGCTTGCATTTTGTTTAACATGTTACCAAGCTCAGCCAATATACAGCTCTAACAAAGCTGCAGGCTTTTTATAATTTTCTATTATTTTAAATGATACCACTGAAGTGAAAATTGCTCTTGTTGTGGGGGAGAGAATTGCAGGTTTGTTTATTGTTTAGCATATCTTAAATATTGCTTACCTGTAAGTGTTATATTATGACTGCTTAATTGTTTTTGTATAAAATTACCAAGAGTTTATTTGTAGACTTGAACTAATTAATGCTTCTCAGTATATTTTCTGTGCACTAGGTATTTCGTAAAACAATTACAATTGTATAGCTATTGGAAAGCAAACATGACAAACTTCCAAATAAATATTTAGGGAATCCTGTGGTTATTGGCTTCTGTGGCAAGTGGCTTCTGATTTAGTACCAGATACTTTAAAATATTAGGTAAATTTTTGTCATAGCTATAGACCTCTATTTTTTCACTGCTTCTTTTTACCAGTATACACAACAGTTTTGACTTAAAATAATATATATTATTATACATGATAGTGCTTTTTAATTTTTTAACTTTTGTTTAACAAAGATCAGTCGTATCAAGCACTGTGAACAGATGCAGATGACTTGAGTTCAGAGTCTCGTGGCTTGGGTCTAGTACGGATAAAAGGACAGTGGAAATGGGGTATTATGATTTATAGAAAATAAACCAAAAACTGCTTTCAGAATCAAGACACCAGATAATAACCTGGAGTGTCACTTATTAAATGTTAATTCCACAAACATTTCACATTCTTTGCTTTGGTTAACCGTTTCAATCTGGTCTACAACCTCCTCCTTTGAAGCAGTTACAGCAGAATTTCTGTCTTTCTAAACTAGCATATTAAACAAATGTAAACAAATGTATACGATCATTTTTATGCCAAATGACAGGACAAGTAGATGTAGGCCCCCCTGGTCTCATTAAGTTGGTATAAGAAACATATACTGTACTTATACAACCAAAAATGTGCATTAAAAGACTTAGGGGTAGATGTACTATTTGCATTTTCGTTACGACAATCCACAAAGTGCACATTTTGTCGTATGTACTAAGAAAAAATATCTTAATGAAGAGAGCCGCAATATACTAATTTAAATATTATTTGCGTCATCTTAGCGAGCGTTGTGCAACATTTTTCAAATAAAATAGCAGCAGTTGAATTGTGGTTTGCTGCAGCAGAGGGTGCCCGAAGGATAATGTCTATACAAGCAACGGTGCAAGAATCAAAATAACATTATTTTTGTTAAATGTAAACGTCATCTGTACAATGCATTCTGTTCCGTCTTCATTTTACCTATTTTAATACTGTTATATATATAAAAAATGAAAGGCAGTTTAATTCCATCAGATTCTAGAGTGGGACCCCAACCTTCACCCCCAAAAAGCTTTTCATAATCATACAGTAGCCCCTCGCTAAACCGGACATGTTTGTCCGACATAAGGCGATGTCGGGTTTAAAAACAATACAATAAAATCGCACACACATACATTTATAGTTCTCAATGTATCTTAAATATAAATCATTGCGCTGAAATAACACTAATGTGTTTTGGGTAGGCTACACATTACATTATGTAAAAATATAAATCTGTACAGTAGGCCTTTGTAAGTGTCACAGTTGCCCGCAGCTTTAGTACATTTCATTATTTTGTAAAGAGATGTACCTCATCTCTACCTTGTTTTTGCGAATTTCTACAGGAACACCCAGAATTACATATTCATTTAAGGCTGAAGCACAAATAAGAACCCGCGGCTGCAAAGCATTCGTTAAAATGATGCTCACAGCGTTGCGTTTAGTACATTTCACGCTACACTTCCGACTGGTCTGCATGTGGTTTGCCACGATTGCGACAGACGCAACACTTTAGTACATCTACCCCTTACTGTTCTAAACTCCCAGCACCACTACGCAATATTCGAAAGACATTTGAAGCAAACAATAAAAGTATTGTTTTAATACTTTTCTATCAAAATGAAATCTTCCAGAACTAAGGGTGGTTTTAAAGCCTGTGTACACTCACACAGAATCAGACCTCAGAGCCCTCTCAAATTATCACTGTATATTTTAACCTTGAGAATGACATATGGCAGGATGACATGTGGAGGCTGCTGTGTTTCAATTGTTTCTGGGAGGGAGGCAGTCACAGTGGTACTGTATGCTTCAAGCTGAGCAGGATCATGGCTTTCATAATGTAATATAGTTGATAGTTAGGCATCCTGTACTACTGTAAATACAGATCATTATTACTGACATTAGTTTTTGGAAGAAAAGAGCCTGTATCAAAGAAAGCAGTATGTAATTTCTGACGTGAATGGTATTTTTATACAATATTTTATTTTTCGGCTAGTTATAATTTTAGATTTTTTGTTATTTTGGGTAAGTACATATTTGTTAGACTTCCAAAAAGCCTTTGACAAAGTGCCACATAAAAGGTTAATCCTCAAATTACAATCCATGGGAATACAAGGTTGTACATGCAAGTGGATACAAAACTGGTTAAAACACAGGAAGCTGAGAGTATTTGTAATAGGGTAAACCGGTAACGGACAATGTACACAGTGAGGTGCCCCAGGGCTCCATCCTTGAAACCACTAATGTTTCTTATCTACATCAACGACTTTGAGGAGTAGCTGACATTCTCACAGCCACCCAGGAAATCCAAAACGATTAGTTGAAATTCAGTAACAACAAATGTAAAATTTGACATGCCGGTCACAAAAATGATCCAAACGCTAAATGGTGAGGATAGAACTATAACAGGCACACTAAGAAAAAACCCTCAGTGTTGTAATAGACTTATCGCTGTCAGCAACCACACATTATGGGGAAGCAATCAAAAAGGAAAACATAATGCTTGGGCATATTGCCAAATGTAGAACTCCAAGGAGGTTATATTATGCACTGGTGAGGCCACACTTGGAATACGTCGTTCAATTCTGGTCACCACAGCACCAAAGGGACATTGTGGCCCTGGAGAGAGTCCGAAGAAGACTAATCCCAGGAGTTAAAGGACGAAGCTATGAAGAAAGGATGAAAGAACTGAATCTGTGGCCTGGAATAAAAGAAGAATCAGGGGGATATGATTAAAGTTCTTGAACACGCACTCTGAATGTTGTTTGTCAATGTAGATTAATTCTGCTTCTTCTCTGTCCTATCTATCTATTTAAATTTAGTATAGCAAATAAAAGTACAAAAAACTTAAAAATCGAGAATAGTGTTTGCTGTTAGTGGCAATACAGTAACCGCAATAGCAACTAGTCTCCAGTTTGAATGGCGAGTTGCAGAAATCAACAACTTTATTTCAGCATGTCCGTGGGCAGGCTTGACAGTTTGATGAGTTCCCACAGCTGTCTTTGCTTGGGTGTTTCATTCCTGTGCAACAAAACAGCCTTCGCGTCATGTCTTCACCACCCACAAACTGCAGATGGATATGGCAAAAAAGAATATTCTATTAATAATTACAAAATATTTTACCTCTAGTTCGACCTTCTGATTGTACCCTCACAAATATTTAGGATCGAAAATTGCCCATCTGCAATGTCTTCAAATGTAGTTGTCTATATTTGATTCACTAGATCTCTATTCTTCCAATAGAGAATCATGAGTTCACAGAAGGATCCAAGTGATTTCACAAGAGACCTATCCTTTCATACGTTGGCTGCATTGACCAATGTGTCCGGCAAGACAGTGACCCAGACACAAGGGGTCATTATAGACTGAGGCCATTAATGTGTGCTGACAAGCAACAGCCACGCTGCCAATGCACAAGACACACATGCTTCCACTCAAACAAAACCCAGGGAGCTATGTAATCCATTGTACAGCCCATTCTCTAGCTGTTTTAACTTTTATCAATAAAAATAAAGTTATCCAGTACCTCAATCCTGAAAAAAATCTGATTTGGGTGTCTGATTTGATAATTCTACAAAAACAGAGGCCCGGTTTCCTGCAGAAATGTATTTGAAATGTAGTTTATAATATTCAGTCTAGGAATGACGTATATTTGCCTACATTTATAATGACAGCCTTTGCTTATTGATGTTCGTCTTTGCTACGGTAGGTGCTGCTTTTCATATTTGCCATAGGAGGATGTACAATAGAGAGCAGGGGTTTACTGGAAATATTGACAGATTACAAGGTATGTTGCAATACTAGGAATCACAAATAATGTCTACTGTATTGCTGTGCTTACAGTTTGAAAAAGTAAAACAAATTAGAAAAACGTCAGTACAGAAAGGGTTTTTCAGGATGTAATACCCATTTGCGTTTTATTTCACAGATTTATATATTCTAGTTCTGCAGCAATAATCTTACGTCCATCATCAGTTTTTTGAGGGGAAAGTGGCCGCCAGTTGGATTTTCCTAAGTCTTAGCTGTCATGTTTGATTTACAGTTGACATTTGATATTGGATCTTTAAACTGCACACATTATCTTTGAAGTTAAAAGATAAAAGAGAGCCTGATGATTCTGTGCATCTGTCTGCAAACATGACCACTGCAAAGATACCACTAAGGTGAAATCCACATTTCAATATTCCCAGGTTCTGTTGGTGTCATGGGGTTCCAAATTACACTACTGCAGTTTTAACTGGTATTGTACCTGAAAAAATTCTCAACTCAACTTAATTTTAAGGTGGCATTTTTAAATGACTTGTTTTTGTTTTTTGAACAGCGTCCGTGCCTATTTGTAATATTTACATTTAGAAATGGGATTTTGGCATTAAGGGCAGGTCATTTATTTTTGTATATCTTCTGCTGCATCTTCAACAGTTCTGTAGCCCCTACCAGAGTTAGAACAGCTTAGAACAATCACAGCTATGGACACAAGTTTTGCAACACCTAGGATTTTAGGATTGAGACATAATATATATTTAAAAAACTATATGAAAATAATTTCGATCTTTAACATCATGTAATCAAAGAAACTACAAAATGATATTGCAAAAGTCTAGCAGAAGCCATAATAGTAGTCCAGTATTTCTTGTTAAATGTTTCAGTTAGCTTGATATTTACCTCTTGCCCATTAGGATTTAGCATGATACATATGGATACAACCTTCACCTTCATAATCAGTACACTGCTGTATTCTATGATTCTCAGGTGTTTCTAGTAAATAATAACTATTTCACTGCCACATTGCTTTACCCTCTGGCCATATCAATGGTATAGACCACACACTTTGAGAGTTTGTTCACATTCAGCACACAGCAGGTTGGCTTGGGAGAGGGAGGAACTTTTAGTACTAATCAAACATGCCCCCCTGTCTTTTGACACTGCCTGACAAGGTCAAGCCAAGGGGGCACCATATCTGTCAAGGTCACACTCAGAGAAGAAGGGTACAGAGCAGAGGGTTGGATTACAGAAGAGCTGCCATTTCCAGCTTATTTTACTGATGTGACTATTCCATTAGTATCATTGTTATTTTCAGAAGAATGAAGCTGTTAAAAAAACATGTATTTTTTATTGTTGCCTGTTTAATATCATTTTGAGCTTCAAGTGTAGCCTTGATTTATTGAAATCGATTATATGATTGTTAGTTTAATTATTGGTGTGTTGGGAGTGGCAGGAGTCCTTTGAGTATACAGTTGCAGACAAAAGTATTTGGGCAATGAAAAAAATGAGAAAAACAACAAATTATTACATAGCATGCATACAATGAAAAAATAACAAAAACGTTATTTTATACTTTGACAAAAGTATTTGGACAATCAACATATTTTGTATGAAACCCATTCATTGCTAATTATTGACAATTATGATGATTGAAAACAAACACCTGATGATAATTATAGAATAAATAAATACAATCATCAAGTGCTGAAAAATAAACTGGAAATTTGTGATTCAAAAAAGCAACAAAAATGGTTACAACTAAAGAGTACAGCAATGATCTCAAAATGGCAGTGATATAACAAAATGAAAAAGGAGAAACTACCAGAAAAATAGCAGAACGACTCTGTTTACCAAAAAGCACTGTGTGGGCTATTATTTACAAACACAGAAGAACAGAAACTACTGCAATTAGCTCCAGGTGTGGAAGACTGTGGCAAAGTGCCCCCCCCCTGTGTATGTTATATGTTACGTGTTGTGTGTAAATGTTGGTGTATAGGCATTGGTACACGGGATATAAGCGGTCTGTGTTTCACGTGTGTGTAAATTGTATATTTGTATTTAGGCACGGGGATGGCACATCACATCACGTGCAAGTAAAAAGTAATATGTGAGCACGGGGAATTGCACTTTAATTAATTCACGTGCAGTTGTACCGAGATTCCAATTGAATGATTGACTAGCAATCGAATCTCGGTACAACTGCATAAAAGCTGCATGTTTTCACTCACTGGGGGTTGGTGTTCGGTGAGTGGAGAACGGGTTAGGAGACGGAGGGTATTGTAAAGCAAAATAAGTAGTAAAAGAAGCTCACCGTGTTTGTCTGTGTAGTCCGTTTTGTTTGTCTGTTTATTTTGGCTCAAGTGCCGTGTTTTTGTGTTTTGTTACAAACGTTTATTTTCTGTCTGTTTATTCATTAAATGCTGAGCGAAAGCATTCGCTCAGCTCCACCAAACTCCACATCTCTCTGTCGTTTGTGTTCCTGTCTTCTGGTCTGACGTCACCCACTCAGCCATTCCTGTCACACGTGGTGTCAGAACCGGGACAACAGCGCCTCCAGGGCTCAGGCCAGAGCGGGAACCGCAGTTTTTTTTGGGGGGGAAAAAAAAAAAAAAAAAAAAAAAACCAAAGGAGAAGAAATGGGGAGAAGAGGCTGGAGAAGAGCACAGGAGGGCAAAGGGAGAAAGGTGGAAGCAGGGCTGTGGTGTTTCGACTGTGGCCAAACTAGCCACACCACCATACCCTGCTCCGTCCACAGGACCCTACAGGCAATGGCCCAAAGACTGGGATGGGGGGAGTGGTGCCCTGGCTGTGGGGCATATGGGCACACGTTGGCCCTATGCCCCATGCAGGATGAAGAAGAGGAGCCCTTGCTGCCACGTCCTATGCCTGAGTGGGAGGAGCCCGAACGTCCACAGCCCGAGTGGGAGGAGCCCGAACGTCCACAGCCCGAGTGGGAGGAGCCCGAACGTCCACAGCCCGAGTGGGAGGAGCCCGAACGTCCACAGCCCGAGTGGGAGGAGCCCGAACGTCCACAGCCCGAGTGGGAGGAGCCCGAATGTCCACGGCCCGAGAGGGAGGAGTCGGTGCGTCCACGGCCCGAGAGGGAGGAGTCGGTGCGTCCACGGCCCGAGAGGGAGGAGTCGGTGCGTCCACGGCCCGAGAGGGAGGAGTCGGTGCGCCCACGGCCCGGAGGGGAGGAGCCGGTGCGTCCTGTGTCCGGAGGGGAGGAGCTGAAGGCCCAAACCCCTATTTTTTTTTGGGAGGGACGAGGGCGTGAAGCTCAGGCTCCACAGCAGCCGCTGTTTTTGCTGCTGAAGGGAGCCCAGCGGAGACGCCCGCCACCAGCTCTACCCCCGCTGTCGGAGGAGCCGGCAGCGCCACCACCACCACCCGAGGGAGAGGAGCAGGAGCTGCCTCTGCCTCCACCACCACCCGAGGGAGAGGAGCAGGAGCTGCCTCTGCCTCCACCACCACCCGAGGGAGAGGAGCAGGAGCTGCCTCTGCCTCCACCACCACCCGAGGGAGAGGAGCAGGAGCTGCCTCTGCCTCCACCTCCCGAGGGTCCGCTGCTGCTGCCGTCGCCTGAGGTCATCGAGGGTCCTGCTTCGCCTGGGGTCGCCGGGGCCTCTGCTTTGCCTCGGGTCGCTACACTGTGGCCGGAGCTCCATGAAGGGGAGCTGCCGGCCATAAAGAAAGAGGGGGAGGTCAGGAGACCAGCTCCCCCAGCTGCACTTTCGCGGCAGCAGATAGTGTGGCTGAAGCCCCGGAAGAGGGAGCTGCCAGCCACGAAGAATTGGGGGGTGCCAGACATTCCACCATGGCCACCCCCAGAAACAACTTGCTTCCCCCTCTTCCGGGACTTTGGGACTGAGGGGGGAGGTGGCCATTGAGGCCATGTGTGCGTTGCACAAGGGGGGGTATATGTGGCAAAGTGCCCCCCCCTGTGTATGTTATATGTTACGTGTTGTGTGTAAATGTTGGTGTATAGGCATTGGTACACGGGATGTAAGCGGTCTGTGTTTCACGTGTGTGTAAATTGTATATTTGTATTTAGGCACGGGGATGGCACATCACATCACGTGCAAGTAAAAAGTAATATGTGAGCACGGGGAATTGCACTTTAATTAATTCACGTGCAGTTGTACCGAGATTCCAATTGAATGATTGACTAGCAATCGAATCTCGGTACAACTGCATAAAAGCTGCATGTTTTCACTCACTGGGGGTTGGTGTTCGGTGAGTGGAGAACGGGTTAGGAGACGGAGGGTATTGTAAAGCAAAATAAGTAGTAAAAGAAGCTCACCGTGTTTGTCTGTGTAGTCCGTTTTGTTTGTCTGTTTATTTTGGCTCAAGTGCCGTGTTTTTGTGTTTTGTTACAAACGTTTATTTTCTGTCTGTTTATTCATTAAATGCTGAGCGAAAGCATTCGCTCAGCTCCACCAAACTCCACATCTCTCTGTCGTTTGTGTTCCTGTCTTCTGGTCTGACGTCACCCACTCAGCCATTCCTGTCACACGTGGTGTCAGAACCGGGACAACAGCGCCTCCAGGGCTCAGGCCAGAGCGGGAACCGCAGTTTTTTTTGGGGGGGAAAAAAAAAAAAAAAAAAAAAAAAAAACCAAAGGAGAAGAAATGGGGAGAAGAGGCTGGAGAAGAGCACAGGAGGGCAAAGGGAGAAAGGTGGAAGCAGGGCTGTGGTGTTTCGACTGTGGCCAAACTAGCCACACCACCATACCCTGCTCCGTCCACAGGACCCTACAGGCAATGGCCCAAAGACTGGGATGGGGGGAGTGGTGCCCTGGCTGTGGGGCATATGGGCACACGTTGGCCCTATGCCCCATGCAGGATGAAGAAGAGGAGCCCTTGCTGCCACGTCCTATGCCTGAGTGGGAGGAGCCCGAACGTCCACAGCCCGAGTGGGAGGAGCCCGAACGTCCACAGCCCGAGTGGGAGGAGCCCGAACGTCCACAGCCCGAGTGGGAGGAGCCCGAACGTCCACAGCCCGAGTGGGAGGAGCCCGAACGTCCACAGCCCGAGTGGGAGGAGCCCGAACGTCCACAGCCCGAGTGGGAGGAGCCCGAACGTCCACAGCCCGAGTGGGAGGAGCCCGAACGTCCACAGCCCGAGTGGGAGGAGCCCGAATGTCCACGGCCCGAGAGGGAGGAGTCGGTGCGTCCACGGCCCGAGAGGGAGGAGTCGGTGCGTCCACGGCCCGAGAGGGAGGAGTCGGTGCGCCCACGGCCCGGAGGGGAGGAGCCGGTGCGTCCTGTGTCCGGAGGGGAGGAGCTGAAGGCCCAAACCCCTATTTTTTTTTGGGAGGGACGAGGGCGTGAAGCTCAGGCTCCACAGCAGCCGCTGTTTTTGCTGCTGAAGGGAGCCCAGCGGAGACGCCCGCCACCAGCTCTACCCCCGCTGTCGGAGGAGCCGGCAGCGCCACCACCACCACCCGAGGGAGAGGAGCAGGAGCTGCCTCTGCCTCCACCACCACCCGAGGGAGAGGAGCAGGAGCTGCCTCTGCCTCCACCACCACCCGAGGGAGAGGAGCAGGAGCTGCCTCTGCCTCCACCACCCGAGGGAGAGGAGCAGGAGCTGCCTCTGCCTCCACCACCTGAGGGAGAGGAGCAGCAGCTGCCTCTGCCTCCACCACCACCACCCGAGGGAGAGGAGCAGGAGCTGCCTCTGCCTACACCACCGCCCGAGGGAGAGGAGCAGGAGCTGCCTCTGCCTCCACCACCACCCGAGGGAGAGGAGCAGGAGCTGCCTCTGCCTCCACCACCACCCGAGGGAGAGGAGCAGGAGCTGCCTCTGCCTCCACCACCCGAGGGAGAGGAGCAGGAGCTGCCTCTGCCTCCACCACCTGAGGGAGAGGAGCAGCAGCTGCCTCTGCCTCCACCACCACCACCCGAGGGAGAGGAGCAGGAGCTGCCTCTGCCTACACCACCGCCCGAGGGAGAGGAGCAGGAGCTGCCTCTGCCTCCACCACCACCCGAGGGAGAGGAGCAGGAGCTGCCTCTGCCTCCACCACCACCCGAGGGAGAGGAGCAGGAGCTGCCTCTGCCTCCACCACCACCCGAGGGAGAGGAGCAGGAGCTGCCTCTGCCTCCACCACCACCCGAGGGAGAGGAGCAGGAGCTGCCTCTGCCTCCACCACCACCCGAGGGAGAGGAGCAGGAGCTGCCTCTGCCTCCACCTCCCGAGGGTCCGCTGCTGCTGCCGTCGCCTGAGGTCATCGAGGGTCCTGCTTCGCCTGGGGTCGCCGGGGCCTCTGCTTTGCCTCGGGTCGCTACACTGTGGCCGGAGCTCCATGAAGGGGAGCTGCCGGCCATAAAGAAAGAGGGGGAGGTCAGGAGACCAGCTCCCCCAGCTGCACTTTCGCGGCAGCAGATAGTGTGGCTGAAGCCCCGGAAGAGGGAGCTGCCAGCCACGAAGAATTGGGGGGTGCCAGACATTCCACCATGGCCACCCCCAGAAACAACTTGCTTCCCCCTCTTCCGGGACTTTGGGACTGAGGGGGGAGGTGGCCATTGAGGCCATGTGTGCGTTGCACAAGGGGGGGTATATGTGGCAAAGTGCCCCCCCCTGTGTATGTTATATGTTACGTGTTGTGTGTAAATGTTGGTGTATAGGCATTGGTACACGGGATGTAAGCGGTCTGTGTTTCACGTGTGTGTAAATTGTATATTTGTATTTAGGCACGGGGATGGCACATCACATCACGTGCAAGTAAAAAGTAATATGTGAGCACGGGGAATTGCACTTTAATTAATTCACGTGCAGTTGTACCGAGATTCCAATTGAATGATTGACTAGCAATCGAATCTCGGTACAACTGCATAAAAGCTGCATGTTTTCACTCACTGGGGGTTGGTGTTCGGTGAGTGGAGAACGGGTTAGGAGACGGAGGGTATTGTAAAGCAAAATAAGTAGTAAAAGAAGCTCACCGTGTTTGTCTGTGTAGTCCGTTTTGTTTGTCTGTTTATTTTGGCTCAAGTGCCGTGTTTTTGTGTTTTGTTACAAACGTTTATTTTCTGTCTGTTTATTCATTAAATGCTGAGCGAAAGCATTCGCTCAGCTCCACCAAACTCCACATCTCTCTGTCGTTTGTGTTCCTGTCTTCTGGTCTGACGTCACCCACTCAGCCATTCCTGTCACAAAGACCAAGAAAGATTTCTGCAAAATCTGGAAGAAGAATCATTCGAGCAGCCCGACAGAATCCTTGGATTACTGCAAAAGATTTGACACAAGAATTGAGAGATGGTCAAGAAATTAATGCGCAAACAATTCAACGGTACCTTAACAAGGTGAATGTCCCATGGGCGAAAGCCTTTAAACAATACACAAAAGAAAGTGATTGTAGTTTTCCATTGAATATTTGAAGAAGCCTGATGATTTCTTCAAGCAAATGCTATGGTCAGACAGATGCAATATATATATATTTTTTTTAACCAATAAAGCAACAATATGTTTGGAAGAACATAGGAGAAGAATTTAAAGAAAAGTTAATCATGCCCAGTGTTAAACATGGTGGAGGTTGTGTGATGGTATGGGCTTGTTTTTCTTCCTCAGGCACTAGTGACCTTCATATTGTAGAAGGATCAATGAATGCTGCAAAATATCAAGAAACTTTGCACTCTGATTTGTTACCCAGTTAGTCCAGCAGTATAATAACCCTAAGCATTTTGCGAAGTCTACAGTGGAATCTTTGAAAAAATGGAAGATTACAGGCCCCAGACTTGAATCCCATCGAGATGTTGTAGATTGATTTGAAGGCTGCTGTTGCAAAAAGGAAACCAAAGTCGATTGCAGAACTCAAAGCTGTATGTGTTGAAAAATGGGCAAAAATGTATTTCCGGAAAGATGCCAGGAACTGGTTTCAAAATACAAAAGAGACTGCAAGATGTAAAGGAAGCAAATGGTAAGCACACAAAATACTAATGTAAGGGTGTTAAGGTAAAGGTAATGAAATTAGTTTTTGCATGTTATTTTTAATTGTATGCATGTTATGTAATACTTTGTTGTTTTTATATAAATCTCTAATTTATATATTTCAATGGAATAATTAGAAATCACTTTATTTGTGTTTTCTCTCATTTTTTTAACTGTGACTGTATGTATAACGGATCCTGAGGAAGCTGTTTGATTTCTAGGTAGGTTTGGGTCAGGTCACAAATTAAATTGGTTTGTTTGCCTCAGCATACTACAGCCCCAGGGGATAGTAGTCCACTGTACCATATCATTTTGCACAACTGGCAGGCTCTACTTGAGAGAAGTCCAAGCCTGTTAGTAAGGCATGTTCTGGTATTTACTGAGGTGCGCCTTTTCTTTATGAGCACCAATATTTTCGAAATAGCAAATACTGTTCCAGTTACAATGCAACACAGGGTAGCCTCAATCTCACATCCCATAATAGCTAATAGTCAGGGGTCCACATGACTGCCATTGCTCATGCAGACTACTTCAGTGAAAGTTTACACTATCATTTTTGTTTGATCTGGGTTAAAAATATTTCCTTTCAGAGAGACTCACATTCAGCAGTAAGATCAAGCATTACAGTTTGTGGCTGTGACTTCAAACCTTCAGTTTTCAGTGCTAAAATTGAAAGTTTAGTACTATACAGTAAATCATCTGTGTTGCATGGTTAATGGTTGGAACCTAAGTATGCTCAGAGTAGTATTTAATGTACATTTTGTAAGAATTTGCAGTGATTGTTAAAAAGAAATTCTAAGTCAGCATTAAAATACAATATAAAGGGGAACACCTAACCCAGACTCTATTAAACCACACATTCTGCAATGATAGTAATGGTTTGAAAAACTCAGTGCACTGTATTTACTTGCTGTCTTGCCACACAAGGACTTACTAAAAAAGCTCAACCTTCTACAGTGGAAACAAGATCTGAGTTGTTTCACTGGTCATCTTCTAAAGAACAGCAAACTGTTTATTTTCTAGGTAAAACAGTCCTGTGTCTGATCTTGTCATAGTGGCATCCCTGACAAGACTATACATCTTCCTAAAATATGGATATACATCTTCCTAAAATATTATCATTCTTTGACTGCCAGGAAGTTACAACATGACTGGTGAATGTTTCTGGGAAGATAATCCATTCAACATGCTGTGGGTGGCCCTGGTCATTATAATACAATAATAACCTGTTTTAAACAATTAGGATATTTGTCAATGAGCTTTTGGCATGATTCTTTAGTGATTTTTGACCATTCTTGATCGCAAAATTGTTCCAGTTCATTCAAATTCCGAGGACTTCTCTAGTGCACAGCCTTCTTCAACTCATACCAAAGATTCTCAATCGGAGGTAGCAGAGGGTTTCAGATGATTGACCTATATATTTTAGTATGCTGTGGAATCCATTTTACCATGTATTGGAACTAAATTTCCTGTGCCATTAGAGGAAAAACAGCCCCATAGAAGGATATTACCACCTCCATGCTTGGCAGTAGGTATGGTCTTCTTTTCTCTGTACGTCTTACCAGACTTTCTCCAAACTTAACGACTATCAGTGTGACAAAATAGCTTGATTTTTGTTTCATCACACCACAAAACTCTCGCATTATCTTAATATTATGGGTTCCAATAACTGCAAGACAACTGTCGTACATTTAACTTTGTTTTATTCAACACAGCAAACTCCAGCCTGCTTCCAGGATATTCTCCCTGGCTCTCGCGCGCCTCATTCTCATCTCTATTAATAACATTCGGTTCAACACATACCAGAACAATAGCACTGTGTTTAACCTAACACCACAAAAACCTTTGACCAGAACTCATATCCATCATGCAAACTTTAAGTGATTGTCCTTGTGACATTTTCCTAAGAGTGGCTTTTTCCTTGGCCTGGGACCATTGAGACCTTTACCATGCAATACTCGATCTATGGTTGAAATGGAAACCCCAGTCCCACATGCAGCCAATTAACTTTGAATATCTTTGGCAGTCAATCTCAGGTTGTTATTAACCTTCCTCACAATTCTTCTACTTGTTCTTGGTGAAAGAACCTTCTTTGTTCCAGACCGAGGGAGTGTTGTGACAGTACCATGAGTCTTGTACTTCTTGATAATAGAAACAATAGTTAAAATTGGGATACTCAAATGCTTGTAAATCTTCTTGGGGGACATGCAAAGCATTTGCAACGGCGTTAAGGCCATAGCGGCGAGTTTAGATTGGACTTAAAATTGCCCTGTATGTATCATGACACTTTTGGCAAGTTAAGAGCCTATTAGCATCGCCACAATGCGCTCTGCCCCTCATTAGCCATGCATTTTAATTTAATTATATGCATGTGCAAATTGACGGTGGGGCTCATTTGTAAATTAAGTCTGTGATATTAAAATGAGATACATGATGCAGCAGAACAGCAGCTGTGGCCCTAAAAGGGTCCACAAATAAGCCTGATTTCAAATTGGTCTTATTTGGGCACAAAGAATAAGTCAGAAAGCAGCTGATAGGGAAGAGCATTATGGCAGCAGTGATAGGGGCCCGGAAACGTCACTGTATTTTTTAAAGAAATTCACAAATGACATTTAAAAAAATAAAGAATTTCACGGAATGTCACAAAACCGACATTATATATATATATATATATATATATATATATATATATATATATATATATATATATATATATATATATACTGTATATAAAACACATTTTCTATTTACATTATATTCTACTGATGTAAGTTGCCTAAAATGTGTTATCATTGATAGTTCATCAAGAACGTCACCCAAAAACCAAGGCTGAAACATTTTAACATTTAGCCTAGGTACTGAGTCAACTCTTTAAAAATGTACATTGTAACTCGATTCGCTATTGAAACAATCTTTTAAAAATGTAACAAACTTCTTCTGGAAACAAGACATTTAAAATGGTCCGTTTTGGCTGCAAAGAAAGTAACAAGCAGACCAAACAGATTTTTTAAAAACAACCTTGAATGACAAATTCAGCAACATTTTTGAGTTTTGTAAACCTTTCAAACTTATGTTGATCAATTAAAATGATCATGTAATTTATAGCCGATTTTGCTACCTCTAATCCCCAAATATTAAACATGGGAGAAACATTAACTGCAATCCTGAAATGACAAAACCGAAGCTTTTGTGTTTTTCTTTATGTACACTGTACATTAGTAGTATGTAGAAATGTCATTGTACAGTATGAGGAGTTCACCAATCATGAAGCCGGTATTTGTTTGACCCCGTTGCCGTAGTAACCAAATGCATGGCATTGAGCCGGACCGTGTACAGCTACGGTAGCGCTGCTTCTATTTTAGGAAAATAAAATACATATTTTTCACGGTAGGCAGTCAAATACACGATTTCCATGAAATTAGTGATATTATGAATGTTCAGGGGCATTTCTTGTCCCCCCTTACATGTTACATGTCCCCCCTTGTATCCTTCTCCAGCTTTATGACAATAAATAATTTTCTGCCTAAGGTCTTCAGATAGCTGACTTATTGACTTATTGGTAATGACAGCTATCATACTATGCCTAACCCATTTATACTCTCTAATAATGTTCACCCACCATCCAGCATTTTCTAGACTTTTCTAGAATTAGGTTCTGCATTATCATATTGAAATTTCTAGCACCTTGTAGACAATACTGTCATAGCATCAAAGGGTATGAATACTTTTGAATTAGCATTTTTTGAGTTTTGCCCAAAAAATTGCTGAAATAAATATTTCTTGTAACTTTTTTCCCTCATCCACAAAAGCAAAACTTTTGCTACAAAAGGTTTTTCCTAAAATTCTTTGTTTTCGAGAAATTTCTAGAAATTATAAATTTCCATTGGGGTATGTACATTTTCAACTACAACTATATATGTGTGTGTGTGTGTGTGTGTGTGTGTGTGTGTGTGTGTGTGTGTGTGTGTCTAGAGGCCTCTTCATATTTGTAGTACATTCTGATAACCAGAGGTTTGTTTTGTAAAAGTGTTGTAGTTCTAATATAAAAATACATGTGCAGTGCTCTTTATGAAGGTTCAGGATGATACTGGATGAGCTTTATTATAAAAGTCAGTGATGGCTTGTCACAATAATATACTGTGAAGAAGATGGCACCTCATCATTTACAGGCCAGTTTAAGAAATACCCTCAAGCCTAACTAAGAGGCAGATCACAGACTTGGCATTTCTTCTGGCTGACAGATCTTTGGAATGTTTACGTAAGCATCGTGTAACAAAACAAAACAAAAAACGGACAATTTCTGATGTGTTTGTCAGGTGCTAAACATAGATTCCCAAAGTGGTTGAAGGCTGACAAAGGCTGCAGTTAAATATGCCCACGTAACACTGTTCTGCAGATTTAGTGAGAGTTGGGTAGAGAAGGATCCTGATAAAGAGGTCAGATGAGCGCAAATAGGTTTGAAATTCAGCAGGGGTATTAATTGAGGCTTTTTATTTTTTTACCAGAACCACACTGTCTCCTGCAATGTGTCTCACATTAACTCAGAAGGGGTTTCATTAATTTCACCTATTGTTGTGAAAGTTGGTTAAGCCACCTAATAAGAATAAATTATGCACTTCACATTCTAGGTAATGACATATACAGTACAGTATGAAGCGTAACATTTCTTACAATAGACATATTTTACCATAGCAACACAGGGACTTGTGTGGCACACTGTGGTAAACTGCAAAACGTTACAGTGTATATTTACCATAGCTGTATGTGGGACGCAGTACACTCTGTAAAAAATAAATAACAATGATGTATCTTGCATCCAGACCAGACAGACATGAAGAGATTGAAACCAAGTAGAAATGCTTTACAATGCTGAATAGCTGCCATTAGAAATAGAATAACTCAGTCAACTGAATTAGACCTAATGAACAGTCGTCAGCATATGCTATGCCTGTGATTTAGCAAAGTAAGCAGGTATTAGTATGCTGCTTGTTACAGAGCTAAGTAGGGGGAGGGTATGGAGCAGTATTTTCTATAACTTTGCATAATCTACTCCCAATGTAGTAGAAGTGCATCTGTAAGTATACATTCATGCAATCAATACTTTACTCTAATGCTGGGTAATGGTAAATGTATGTATGTCCTAAGTCAGTGGTGTTCAACCTTTTCCTAAAACTGTACCCCCCTTTCTGAAGGTTTCCCCTTTACAATTTCCGATGTACTGAATGGTACCACCTTTGCAATAAAAGGCAAAATAATCTGATTAACTGATTTTATTTGTTTCCTGTTTATTTACTATATAATTTATGTCACAACAGTTGACAAACTGCTGGTTTGGGACAGAATACCAAACGGTTATTTTTAAAACTTTTAATTATAAGTCTTTGGAAGCACAGAATCAAAATTTGTATTTATTTGGGAATCTCTTTGGAAACACATGTATTAGCTTTCTATTGGGCAAAGCTATTATAAATAATCCAAAATAGTCTGCTCTGTAAATGTTTACTTTACCATTTACTTCCCATCCCAGCATAATGATGTGTGCCATTTAAAATGTTTACTACATCAAAAACATTAACCAAGATAAAACTATAATAAGTAACAATGATGAACCTTTTATTCAAGTCAATATAAAAGTGATCCAAAGGGACTCGGTATAACATTCTGTTGCTTTGGTCTTTCTATAGACTATTTGTGTTTTCTTCCCTTGTTTTTCTTTTGCAATTTAGAAATGTATACACTGGAGAAACAATACACAGGATAATCTGGATGTACTCAGCAAAAACAAATTCAGCCAGCTGCTATTGCTGTTACTAAATGCAGCCGTGCCTAATAAATAAAACAAAAAACATCAAAGTATGAGTATTGTGACTTATTATTTATGTTTATTTATAGCTCTAAAAAATGCAGAAATATTGTGCTTCACTCATTTAGTATTCAATTATACAACGAGTTGAAAACTGGAACGTTCATGAGCAATGCAAAACACTCTGAGCAGAGCTCTCCAAAGCAGAATCGCCTCACGCCAGCTTAGCTTCACCCACCCTGTAATATATCACAGTAGAAATCATAGAAGCTTAATCAAAACCACGCATGCGTCTAGGTGGATGATAATTTTGAAACAATACTAACCTTTGAGCTGCTAAACAAAAACAAAAAATGTAAAATTTATGCACAGTGGTTTATAGATAATATATAATACCGTACATTTTTTTATTCAAGATCATTATTTTCTTTCACTTTCATTTTTATTTTGGTCCTGCATACCCCCTATGATCCTTAGAAGTACCCTCAGGGGTACGTGTACCCCGAGTTTAAAACCCCTGTCCTAGGTGATTCCAGTTAAGTGTGGAATTCCTGTATCATATAGTTAGCTGAGAAGCTGAGTTCAGATGACATGCATTCAAACTGATACCAGTCTTGGTAGCCGCTATTGGAAAAAACATGTATGCTTGTGGAATAGCTTTTGTATGTATTTGATGATGGGACAACTATCTATTCAGATATACTGTAGCAAAGGGGCGGGAGTGGGTTATAACAGGCATCCTGCCCCACCCCCATTCATTTTGAAAATCTCTTACCTATAAAAGCAGAGTTTTTACATCTGGAATCAGCTTCCCAGAACATTGAGATTGCCTATTGACATTACACTAAAACATTCAAAGCACGGATATCTACGATTTAGAACACATTGCAATGTTGCTATGTACAGATTTTATGTGGAAATCCTGGATAATGAATTGCTCTTGAGTTTTGGTATATTGATAATAGATTACCATTTCACTTATTTGTTGGACTGTTCTGAACAGTATGTACAGTATCATCCTGATTTACGCCAGTTCTTGAGCTGTTTTAGGGTAAAAGCTGATAATTCTGCTTATTGTGAAATATGTACAGTGCAAAAACTCCTAACATGTATGTAATTGAATACTTTGTATGTGTGTCCTAGCTGACTCAAGAATCAGAAATATAATACTAGTGTTCAATACCTGTTGTATCTGCGGATCCTTTAGTATCCCTCCAGAGAGACTTATGCTTTTGGCAGTGTCAATGCCAGTGGAAGGCGAAATTTGTTTGCATCTCCTAAAAATTCCACTAAAAACTACATTCATGAAAACATTCCTCTGCAAAAATACTCCTTCAGTCCTTTTAGAGCTTCTTAATTTATCTTCCATGGGTCTCTCGTCAAAAAAACCCCCAAAAAAACCTTCCTTGCAAGGGAAGTCTGTGTGTCTTGTATCATAATGTTTCATAACTATGGCTAATGCATCTGATTATCCACTTGCTTTGCAACAGTCAAGTCTTAGATGCAAATACCTTCCTGCATATATTTATTTAAATATATTCATTCCCACAGAGTTAAAACATTGACAGTATCCCTGCACCCCCTTTACATACAAGTGTATTCAACAGCGCAAGCTGTATGAATTCACAGTAACTTTCAATATTTGGCCCATAATGTTCTGTGCACAAGCAGTTTGCTCCTCTCCTCTTTCTGAAGAAACTTTATTTTGCTTCTCTAGATTATGTGTAGCTTAACTTCTTCAAGAGAGACAGGTCATATTTTACCATTTTAAAGCATATTATAAAACAAAAGGTTTGGTTTGTGATTTTGGAATAATCCTGCTCCTGAAATATTTAATGGCTTTATATCAGTGGAACTGCCATCAGTACTGAAAAAGTAAAAAAGAGACTTTATTTTAAGTATATGTATTTAGAAAAAAACGAATAAAGCAGACCATGACCTATTGTACCCCGCAAGCCTGTTTAAACCTTAAGGAGGTGGAAAAAAATCATTTATGTTCCTCGTCACAAAGCCATTAAAACCGCGGGAGAAGATCTCATTAATAAAATCATTTAGCTGTCTTTGTCCCTTCTTGTTACTGTTTTTTTTTCTCTTTAAAAAACAAGTTGTTTTTTTTGCTGACTAATATATTTTCAGTGATTCCCTAATGGTGTGTGAAATAGGTTTTTGTTTAGGGCATGTTTTTTAATATTATTTGGGGCTAAAATGAGATGTGACGTTAACTGCAAGGCAATTAAGTCTGTGTTGTGATGGTTGATTAGGCCTGACTGCAGGCAGACACGGGACAGTAAAATATCCTCATGCTTCCTATCGGAGCGTACCCTATGCATTACTAGTTTATGTTCCTGGAGATACATATATAATTGAGGCTAAACAATTCTATCCAGCCAGTGGAGACCATAATACCTTCCAACCAACATGGTGGAGAGGACTGCTCTATTTGTTCTTCATAGATGGTAGAAAATGCAAATTGAACAATTATATGAGGGGCAGTGAAAATGCTTCAAAAGCTAATTAAAGGTGTGTAAACATACTTAGCTACAACAGCTTTAAGTACTTTCTTATCATTTAATTGATTATTGACCCCAAGTTGAAAGAGGCTTAACACCAGTGATAAATAATCAGATGTACCTAGGCTGTTAGAGGTTAACTCTATCAAATGTAATATGCCGTTATAGTGGTAAAAAAAAAAAAAAAAAAAGATACTGCAGATGGATTTCATATATTTTATTTGGATTCATATAGGCTGTGTTACAAAAAAAGCCTGTTGTTTAATGTGTCAAATGGTACTGCCAAACTGGATCATAAAGTACGTTTAGTGCTTGAAGACAGCAATGGAAACATTCAAATGAACCCTTATCCAACAAAAACCCAGCATTTCACAAGGAGAGCTGTCATCACATGGTAAAGCATTACAATGAACTGGGGCACTTCTGTCTGAAAATAGACAAAGGAAAAACAAATGTTTCCTGTTTTCAGATGTCAAAGAAGTGAAGGGTGAAAGTGGTACAGTACAGTTAAAAAGGTGGCACTTTTTTGCCATAGAAATAATCTAAGCATGGGACAGAATTTATTGTTATTTTTTTATGGGAAACTTGGTTGTGTGGAAAATCTGTCCCACTAATCAACACGTCATCTCCAAGCACCATAAAAACTTGTTTGGCCTCTCAGTCATGCGCGGCGAGGCCAAACAGGGAGACGACCATCTTTAAAGCCTGGAGGAAGGGGCTGAGCGGTTTGTATTTAGTTTCTGCAGGGTGTGTGGCAGGCTAGAGAGGCTGGGCTCTCACTCAGTGCAGTTCATGCTCTGGGGGGCAGGCCTGTGTCTCAGCAGCTTACTTTTCAGGCTGTTGCGTTAACTGCTCATCATCTTCATTTTTTGTCATTCATCCTTTTCCTATCTTTTGGGGGTAGGTGGCAGTGTGCCACTGTGGCTGTTGCATAACCATTCATCATATTCATTTATCCAGTCATGGTTTGGCGGCTTTGTCTTTTGGGGGGAGGTGGTCCTACACGCCACTTCCTATCCAGGGCACTAGACTGCATGATATCGTTCATGTATTCGCTAGCTGGCCAGCATTTCGGGTAGCAGTCGAGCACTCATGGACAAGGTCTCCGGCCAAATTCATCATCATCATCATCATCAATTCGTCTGTCAAGTGCAATTTAAATCATTCACATTGCGGATTCAGCATCCTGAATAAATCATTGTATCATGTGTGTTCTATATAATTCTGTATTGCTGTATTGGCTTAAGATTATTATTCACCAGGTTGAATATTATTGGTCAACCACTGCTTCTAAAAATAGTATGAATTTCCAAGGTGGTTTTATAAATGACAACTAGTCTTGTGCAACTGTAATTTCTTCCCCTTGGTGGAAACTGTGTGTTAGTAAATGTGAAATCAGAAGCAGACCAAGTAGGTAAAAGGACAGATTTGCAGAAATTGTTAGTAAGCATGTAAAACAGGGCAGAGGCTGGGGGCGAACCGGCAGCCGTATAGCGTCCTCCACTAAGAGAGAGTTAGGCTCGTCGGCATTTGTGGTTATTGCTTTTAACCTCATCTCACCGACAGGAGACAGAATCCGAACCAGCAGTGCATCACGCTACATTGTGAAAACCATTGTGGTTATTTTAACTCAAAACATGATCACTCAGGCAATTGTTACAAAATAACTTGTAAAAAATAAAGTGAGGAAATAGAATGCAGCCTTTTTTAAATCTAGAAAAAGGCCAAGTGGTATCATTTACATGGAGCTCTTCGGTTAAGAACCGAGTGTTTCCATAATAATTCAGGGTGCGAAACCGCAGATCGAATTTAGATTGACTTTAGCTACAAAATTCTGTAAAACATCAATTATTTCAGGGACACTATCAAGATTGATTGTATGTTCTATTTGATTTGGTATGGTTCTCTTAAATGATATTTACACATAGAAATGTTGCCGGGAAGGTTGAGTTTTAAATAGAAAAGGCACAAGCTGGAAAGGAATGTTGATAGATAAGCCTCCATCAAGAAAATATTTTCTGTTCTTTCTCCCTCTCTCTCTAGTGCTGTTTCTAAAGAAAGACACTCAGCCTAAATGTCCTTTTTATCTTTTAGTCTTTGCTGTTTACTACCGTACCAGAGATTTGAAGTACAAAAAGTAAAAAGGGCACAGATAGAGCTATCAAAGACATTAAAGGTCACTGCCTATAAAAGGTTGTCCCCAAAGTGCTGCTGGTCAGCTGTTATGGAGACTGGAAGCTGTTTAAAGGTATTATTGCAGGGCTGTCTGTTCCCAAAGAGATGCTACAATATTTCAGGAAACAGGAAATAAAGCTATAGTATAAACTACACTGTGTACACTTGTTAGACCTCTAAACATCTTACTGATCACCTTTTTTACAAATTCAACATATTTTGTGATTCATTTTTTTCTGGGGAGCTACACATAAAAGAAAAGTAATTTTGGGGCATTAAAATGTCTAGTCTCCAGAAGTAATTATGAGGGTTCAATTACTGTACATAGTCTCCTGTGTAGTCCATTTTATAAACCTAATTGTACAATTGAGCCCAGAGCTCCTAAAGGCAGAAAGAGCAACCTATAGAGAAAGAGAGAGAGAGAGAGAGAAATGGAAACAAGGTAACAGAGGCCAATTGATGGAGTGAAGCCCTTTGGGAGTACGATGGCCTTCATGTACAAGTGGGTTTAACATCCAAAGCCAGTCCTAAATTGTTTATCCTGTCTCCAATTGCTTCTGTTTGCTGTGTTTTCAGCAGCAGTCAGACTGGAAGTGTAATCGAGTGCAGTCTGATTAGAATGAATGAGGTGGTGACGGGAGTGCAATGAAACAGCTAGAGCTGCAAAGGGGGGAATAAACCTTGCCTTGCCTCAGTTTGATAACAGAAGGACGGAAGCACATGACATGAACGAGTGCTGTTGTAGAAGGCTTTATAGGCAGGGGTGTTGTGTGCTGTTTGTCCGGATGGGTGTCTGTTGGTGCAGTGGCACACGGGAGTGTATCTAAAGAGGCACAGTAAAGCAACCAAGGAAATATCATATGAAAAATGTTTAGTGAGCCCAATCCATTGGAGTCCAGTCCAAGACTTTGTACCAACCGTATTCTTCTTTTCTAGAACTGAGCACTCCAGCATTCCTTGTTTTAATTAAATCTACTGTAGGTGTTCTAAGAACAGTAATGGACTGTCACTGTGCCGACTCATTTCACAGTCTCCAATTAACACTAATCGTGGACTACCTAATGTACTCTTAGGTAAGGCAATACATAGTAATACTATTTTTTCATCTTTCTACAAGAAGCTTGTGACGTCAAAAGACATAGATATGGATTGATAAGCGATTCCATTTAATGCTGCATTTTTGGGAGAAGGGTTTATTAATACACTGTAACTAAACCAGGGCTGGCAAGTTCATTTTCCGTGTCCCCAGTCCTGCTTCATATAACTACCTTGCTGATATGCATACAAAGGCTATGCCAACACTTTAAGTGGTCTGCTCAGAAATGGTTAAGGTACACTATTTCCAGCCTGTTGTCTTATCTGCCAGTTAAAAAAAATGTTGAGATCATAATATTGCTTATTTCTATCTTGTCATCTCAACAATTCAGGTTTTTTTTTTTTTATCTGCCATTATTGTGATTGAAGTGAATGGCACTCATAGATTTCAACTTGTGTTGATTTACGCATTATTTAAGCAGCCTTATAAAAGCATAGCCAAGTGTAATAAAGCATAATGAAAGAATGGTGAAGCATAGGTAAGCAGTGTAAAGACCAGTGAGGTATGGTAAGTACAATATATAACATGGGTAAACTATGTTAAATGCATAGTATAACCATAGGAAAGGCATGGTAAAACTGCAAAAGCACAGTGAAACAATACTGTGGTTCATTTTTATAAAAGTACTGTGGATGGACTTCCGGTTGGACTCAATCTAAGATGGCCACGTAATTTTTGACTCGTCTGGCGGAATTGGAGGATTGCAATCGTCGCTCTAATCTACGTCTTGTCGGTCTTCCTGAAGGAGAGGAGGGCGATGATCCGATCTCTTTTCTTCAACACAATTTGCCACTTTGGTTTCCCTCCCTGCCCTCCAAAGGTGTCATTGAGATCGAGAGGGCTCATCGGATTTATAGTGGAGCCAATACCCAAGGAAGCAAACCACGCACACTGATTTTTAAACTCCTTAGGTATAATGACAGGCAAGCTATTTTGAAAGCATATAGGCAGCCTGGTACACAGATATCGCAAGGTCAGTCAAAGTTGTTGCTGTTTCCGGATTATTCTAATTTCACAGCTGAGCACAGGAAAGCCTTTGCACCGATCCAATCGTCTCTTAAACAGATGAGCATCCAGAGCTTTCTTTTATACCCATCGAAGCTTAAAATAGTGCACAACGGCCAATCTAATGTGTACAGCACCCCCCAGGATGCCCAGCAGTTTGTTCTGGAGCTGAAGCGGAATGCCTAACCTATGGGACGGGACTGCAGACTTATTGCAAGCTTGTTCTACAATCAGTCGGTTCTTTACTTGATGACTGGTCTGTCGCTTATTTGTACTTAATGGATGCCTGGCCTGAGGAATAGTGCCGCCACTATAGGATAATTCTGCCCTGGACAACTGTACGATTGGACTTCTATGAGCTGTATTATTGGACATTTGCTTGTTTTAGGTAAGAGTTCGAATTTGCAATGTCTATCAGTCACCAGAGGGGGGAGTAAACGAACAAATATAGGTACGCTCATACAGGCTGTCATGGTGTACTTTGTTTATACTTTTTCAAAGACTTTTCTTTGGGACTTAAAGTTCTGTTATTGTAATTTTATGCTTAATACGATCTTTATCATTATGGGCTGTTGGGTGTGTGTTGTCCCATCTTGGCTCGAAAGCCAAAGAAGTGCTGTTAATTTTGTTTTTTCTGGTCACGTGGGGCTGTAAGGATCTCTGGCCCCGGCCGACTAGCTTCTTAGAAATGTTTGTAGTTTCGTTTTGCTTTATTTACTTTGTTATTTGTAGTTCGTGGTCTACCTGCAATCGCACCGGGGGTTGTTGTATTTTTGCTGATTTTCTCTTAAACAGCTGCCATTGTTTTGTATTATGTAAGCCTGTTAGGATTTACGTGCTGTTTTATTTCCTTTTGTTATGTTTATTGACTGTCTTTTTGCTTTTGTTTTTCTTGCTTGGTGAGATGTGTAATCTGGATCTCCTTTGGTTTTTGGTGCCACACAATGTGTATACTGTGGTGTTGCGCAGGACCTGGGGATTGGGCATTCTATTGCAAATATTTGACCTCCTCAATGAATAACTGTAATATTTTATCTTGGAATGTGCGTGGCTTGAACATGCCCATTAAGAGATGTAAATGCCTTGATTTTCTCCATCGCAAGCGTGTTGCTATTGCTTTTATTCAGGAGGCCCGTACTAAAGCTGCCGATGTACACAGATTCCAAAACAAACATTATAAAATTATTGCCCATTCATGTGCCCTGAATAAGTCAAAGGGAGTTTTGATCCTGGTAGATAGGAAACTCAACATTACTGTGGGTGTCTGGGGGTGATGCAGAAGGTAGATTTTGTTTTGTGATTGTTACTTTCAATGGGACTAAATTGTGTCTTGCGTCTTTATATGCACCCAATGCATTTGATCCTCAGTTTTTAGAAAAGACTCAAATTATCTGAATTTCCTGATGCTGCAATTCTCTTAGGTGGTGACTTCAATCTGGTTTTTAACCCGACGCTCGATACCTCGCACAGCGCTGCAGAGCCTAGTGTAGCAGTTTCAAAATCTTTCCAGAACTTTGCACAGGATTTAAATGTATGGGACGCATGGCGCATTAGAAATCCGAATGTAAAAGATTTTTCTTTCTTTTCCCATCCCCACAAGACTTACTCTCGCATTGATTATATATTTATCTCCCCTAGTATTTTGCATTATATTATTACCACCGACATATTACCAATCCTTATTTCAGATCACACCCCAGTTTTGTATTCATTTAATTTTACTCCTGGAGCAGCCTGTGCCAAAAGATGGCGCTTTAACTCCTTTCTCCTTCAGAACGAGGATTTTTTAAAGTATATATCCAATGGATTGAAAACCTTTTTAGAAATAAACTACGACCCTGATCTTAACCCCCATTCGTTATGGGAAGTCACAAAGTGTTTCATCAGAGGCAGTTGCATTTCATTTGCATCTAACCTAAACAAAACTCGTAATAAGCATATTTCTCAATTAGAGGCTTAAATTTTACAGTTGGAAACATTACAAAAGGTTAACTTTCTAGAAACCAGAGCAAGACAGCTCGCTTCCCTGAAAGCAGATTTTAGAAATCTGACCAGATCTAAAGCAGAATTTCTGCTTCTTAAAACTAGACAGCTTTACTACGAACATGCTGAAAGGCCTAGTAGGCTCTTGGCTTTAAGACTTAAACAATCAGAACGTTTGGCTTCTATTGATGCTATTAAGGACTGCAATGGCACAATGCTTTCCCAACCCTCCCAAGTTAATAAAGTTTTTCAACATTTTTACTCTCAGCTTTCTAAATCTGAATCTGTTTCTGATTTGAATAGGACTAGGGCATTTCTGAATTCACTGAATTTGCCTAACCTAGTGGCTGATCAAGCTGAACAATTAGACGCTCCTATCACTTTGGAGGAATTAAAAGCTGCAGCTGCGTCCATGCAAAAACGTAAGTCTCCAGGTTTAGATGGCATTCCGCCTGAATTACTTTTGGCAGTCTGGGATATGGTCCACTCACCCTTTAGCTCAATTACTTAGTTCAACTCCTGCCACCAGAGGTCTTGTATCATCTCTTTATAATAACTTTGTAACTCACAATATCTATTCTCCTGCTGTAACTTCTGTTTGGGATAGGGAACTCAACAAGCTCGGTGTTAGCCCTGTCTGGGATAGAATTTGGGAAAATATATTCTCATCTTCTAAAAACTTAGCACACCAATTGGTTCATTTTAAATTTGTACATAGATTTTATGCTACCCCATATCGTCGATTTCAAATGAAGGTTTCTACTGATAATCTGTGCCATGGGTGCACTCTAGGGGCAGTCGGCACTTATCCATATGTTTTGGGAATGTCCACGTATCCAAAGTTTCTGGAAATTTGTAGCTACAGCTCTCTCTAAACTTATTAATATAGAGGTGCCTCTGTTTCCTGGTCTGCTCCTGCTTGGAGATGACTCTCAAGTTGGGCTTAATTTACAGACAAGACGACTCTTTCTTGCGGGGCAGACAGCAGCAAAGGTTATTTTGAAGGGCTGGTTGGAACCTGGTATAGTCTATAACTGCACATGGTTGCACTTTCTCTTAGATATCTCACTTATGGAGAGGTCGACAGCAAGATTGCACCAGGTCAGTGCTAATACCTTAACTACATGGTCTACTGCTGTCATTCTTATTAAAGACCTTCATTTAAGTTTGAGACCAACAACTCACTAGAATGTGTATATGTATGTGTGTATATGTGTGTATGTGTGTATAGATATATATATATATATATATATATATATATATATATATATATATATATATATATATATATATATATATATATTGGGGCAGCAGTGTGGAGTAGTGGTTAGGGCTCTGGACTCTTGACCGGAGAGTTGTGGATTCAATCCCTGGTAGGGGACACTGCTGCTGTACCCTTGAGCAAGGTACTTTACCTAGATTGCTCCAGTAAAAACCCAACTGTATAAATAGGTAATTGTATGTAAAAATAATGTGATATCTTGTAACAATTGTAAGTCGCCCTGGATAAGGGCGTCTGCTAAGAAATAAATAATAAAATAATAATAATAATATATATATATATATGTGTATGTATATATGTATATATTTTAATATATTATTTTTATATATAATTTGTTTTGTATTATGGTTTATTATGATTTTTAATGTATTTTTATTTTACGCTTTATTTATGTTTTTATATATAGTATGTTTTTTTTTTTTTTTTTTACATATTTATGTATTCAACTTTTTCTTCCCCCCCCCCCCCCATTGTAAAGATTACAATAAAAATAAAAAATAAAAATTGTTAAAAAAAAAAAAAAAAAAGAACTGTGGAGAGCTTCATTACTTATATTGCTGACACCTAGGAGGGAAAGGGACATTTTCCAGTCCTTTTATTAAATGTAGACATGAGAATTCAGATTCTGCACATGACTCTTTTAACAAAAGCAGACACAGAGCTAATTGACACTATACCAGACACACTCAAACACATACACAGTGCAAAGAACAATCTGATGGTGATTTTTGTATTTCTAAGCAGACACATTGAATGGGATTAATAATAGGACAGTAAGTTAAAAGCCCAGCTAAAGTCATATCTGTCCAAAGTCAGATGAAATACTACTACTAACAATACTAAAACATTTGCAGGCTTTGCTTTGAGTCTATTCTCAAGAGATATGTTGGGAATTGATTATGTATGTATAAACAACGACAAAAGGTGAATCAGTGAGAATAACCCACTGTTTTAGTGCCTTTAGGCATGAGAAACTGGATTATTTCATCACTGAGTCATCATTTTCTGTTGTCTAACCCACTTAAAGCATTTACAATTCAACTGATATTCATTCAAAATGACATTTCCAACTGAAATTGATATTCCACCTTAAACCATGCTAGTATTAACAACTATACTGACTGGCAACACATTATTTAAATGGGACAATATTGGCAGGATTAGTAAAATTGTAAGGATTGTTTTAAGTACTGTTTAAAGCCTATTTTGATTAAGTTTGCAGTATACAAAACCAGTGACAAAACAGGTTTCATTGTCTATTCTTGTTTTTCAAAGAGTAGTTTAACCTAAGAGAACCTAAAAAAAAAAACAACAACCCTGAAACAGTCCTTAAAGTTTTAACATATAACTTATAACTCCATACATATTACATAACATTGTATACTTACAGCACATGCCTTCATAATCACACTCAAATCATAGCATGTAAGTATTTGTAGCATGTCATACAATATGTTACAAAAATTCTGCAATAATTAGAATTATCAAGAATTGCAGTAAAACCTATGATGGCAACCAGTCACACAACTGCACTTGAAATGTTGACTTTTCAATTCCCGAAATTGCGGTTTGTAAGTATGGTTAGTGTTCTCATACTTATATGTATGTCGTTTTTTCAAAGTGATTATAAAGAATTATGCACATAGTTTATGCAGTGTTATGTAGCCTTTACTATGGTGTTTTGGGTGATACAATATGTCCAAATCAAATAAAGCGTTACCAATTGCCTTGCGGAGAGGAAGAATAATTGACTACTGTAGATTTGGTGGCTGGTTTCTTTGACACATTCGCAGTATTAATTAAAAGATCAACGGATGACGTCACATTTTAAACGGGTCAAGAACACGTTTAAAACAGATTTGTTTTCATTAAATGCACATAAATGTACAGCAAATTGGATGTGTACTAAAGTTGCAGTAAGCATATGTGTAGGCTCACCAATTGGGCAAAATGTACTGTTAAATGTCCGAACATTATATTGCATATTTTCATCAATACACTTTGAATTGATATGTACGGACATACAGTATCTGTTAATAAAAAAAAAAAATCAAAGTAACATTTTACATTTGCTTTACATGTTTTCATTATTTAGATTTAACGATCCTACCCTTGTGTTACGAATAATTAATCCAACGGTTCTTGTAACAGTGATAACAGCGATTTAAAGAAATATATAGCTCCGATGATACTATATAATTCTATTAATCTTAGGTACTTGTCCATCTTTCCGTATTTGTATATAGGAAGGATTTACAAAGTATCTAATTAATACAGTATTGCTGGTAGCAATACCAATACACTATGTAATATACCGTGTAGCAATATACTAGTAAATCCCTCTTTCTGTCTCTCACCTGCTGTATCACTCCCTCTGTTTCCCCTCCCTCTCACGAGCAGGCTTAAGCAGGCACACAATAACCTTGCAAGCTGCTTTCAGTGCGGTGTAAAGTAGGCGGAGAGAACAGTGCGTCTGTGCGCTTGTGTGGGACTCAGTACAAAAGCAGACAGGACCCAGTTCAGCCCTCATCGCGCTGTGGTTCCCTCGCTTGCTCCCTGCCACACGGACACGAGAACTGTCATATGCAGAGGCATTCTGTTGAGCACCTGGTAGCAACAGACTGAGGAATTTGTAAGAAAATACATTCGAGTCAAGCGTAAACCTCCAAGGACTTTGAGGTGGCTGATCTTTCTGTATTTCTTTGCGCTGGGAGTAGCCGTTAGTGGAGTTTGAAAGGATGCTTAGAAGCTGTTATAGGTGAGTTGATACAAAGAGTTGTGCAATGTCCTTGTTAATGATTGCTGTTATTTTTTTTTAATGCAATTCCCATAAATGTATTACCGCTATCATTGTTGTCGCATGAGGTTCTGTGTTACATGCAACCTCAAATATTGGAACATCGTTTCTGTTACCCATACCGAAAGTATAATACAAGGAGGAATACACGATTATTGGGAATATAATCTAAAATAATGTATACTGTTTTAAATGAGTATCTATCGATTTATATATCACTCTGACTATCCATTGCTCGTCTTGCCATTAGGATTACTTTTATTTTGATAGTAGTAGTGTACGTACTGTGGTGTTTATGTATTTATTTTTAATTCGGTAAAATCACTTACCTTATGGTGTTGTTAATATACATGCACTATTGGTTAGTCATATACTGATATGGCTTAATACTGAAAAATCAAATGTACTACAAATCTATGCTGCAAATGTGCTGTAGTAGTGTGGCGAGGATCAGGATTATTGTCATTGTTTGTGTGTGTGCGCCCTCTTGAGGTAAAATGATATATTTGGCTTGGTACAGCAGCTGAAATTGTTTAAAGGGACTGATCTGGAAGTATTGTCTTCAAACTAGATTTGAAGTGTTGGTTACTAAAGTAGGCACATAACTGGTAAAAAAAAATGCAAAGAATATATATATATATATATATATATATATATATATATATATATATATATATATATATATATATATATATATATATATATATATATATATATTATATATTATTATTATTATTTTATTTATTTTTTTGCAAAATACAGTGTACCTATAATATAAAACAGTGGTTTTCAACCTTTTCATCTCAAGTACTAGTGTTTCCAGAAGGGACCACAAGGTGTTCCAGTAACTGTGCAATCTTAAACTGCTGTTGTGAAACAGAGACCAACCCCTTAAAACCAGGTTTCTCACTGAACAAGCGTTCACACAATCAACACCACCGAGTGGCTGCTTTGGTTCCCCATCAGTAACTTTGAAAGTTCACAACAAATACCGCTCATCATAATTTCTCAATTCTCTGTGATTCAGTGGTGCACAGACTGTTACATTATGATTGAGGGAATATTGTGGTTGAAGAACATGTCTCTGTGATTCAGTGGTACACAGATTGATACATTATGATTGAAGGAGTATTGTGGTTGAGGAACATGTCTCTGTGTTTCAGTGGTACACAGACTGTTACATTATGATGGAGGGAGTATTGTGGTTGAGGAACATGTCTCTGTGATTCAGTGGTACACAGACTGATACATTATGATGGAGGGAGTATTGTGGTTGAAGAATCATATCGTCATAAAGAACGTCTGCCACGTACCAGCACTGTTACGCCTACCACAGGTTGAAAACCACTGCTGTAAACCCTCTGTAATATTACTATTGCATATCAATCATAAAATTCAAGAATACTGCAGCTGTGTTGAGAATATTGGTGCTGTATTATATTACTTGTGCATAAATTGTCAGTTTCCAAAATGAATGTGGAAAATGAATTCTAGATTGGGTATCCTGTGTCATGCTACCCTGTGTTTCAGTGCGTGAACATTCTTGCATTGCCAAACACAGGTTTCCTGTATGGGTGTTGGCTATACTGTAGTCTGAGAATCATGTACATTCACTAAAGCTCTCCTGGTGCCTGCTAATACAGGCTATGGGCTTAACAATGTTTTGCATAGTAGCCATCATCTTGAAATCAACACAGCATCCTGTGCTTGGAATAACTTGATTTTTGAAATATTACCATTTTTAAAAGCCATTTTAAGGCTTGTTCTGTTTGTTAAATTGTAATTCGATATATATATATATATATATATATATATATATATATATATATATATATATATAGAGAGAGAGAGAGAGAGAGAGAGAGAGAGAGAGAGAGAGAGAGACAGAGAGAGAGAGAGACAGAGAGAGAGAGAGAGAGAGAATCCTTGTTTTGTTTTGACTGCCACCTGATTTGCTGTGCTGTCAAGAGGTCCCTGTGAACCAGATGCTTGCATCTCGGTGGACTAATCCTGACTAAATAACTTTTAATAAACAAATAAAGTCCCCCCCTCCCTTTTCCTTATTTAATATTGCAGTCATTGTTAGTGGTTGCTATAGAAATAATGTTGATATTAATCTGAAAAAATGAATAGCCTAAAATTGACACATATTTGGCAACTGAAATATTGAGTCAGTATGCAAGTGTCAGCCTCCAACACCCTCCCCTCCCTGTGTTTGAAAGAGCAATGCAGTTGTCAGTAATTAAGAACCACTGTGGTAATCCCACTGGACAGATACAAATCAATCAATATTAGACATTATAGATGAAATGTGTCTAATAAACACAAGATTGCTATATTCATTTTAGTGTAGTATTGCTCAGTTCAATTCAGAGTTCAATATGATACAGCAGTAATCTACAGTATATTCTGGTACATAGGGAGGGTTCTATATTAATATTTGATATCTAATAGTAACCTATAGAAATGTAATTTTCCTGCAGAGCTTTATATGAAATTCTAATTCGCAAATGGGTTTCTCAAAAATCCAATACTGAGGCAAAAAAAGTACTTCTGATTGGTTGTTGGTAGTCTTGAAAAGATAAAACCCTCAAAAAAGAAAGAAAGCTCACTCAGGGGTCGATTTGATCAGACCTGCCTAGCCAGATTTTACAGCACTGGTGAGTACACATAGATTGCATTAAGCACCTATTTTTTGGGGGTATTCCCATTATAACCACAGATAGGCGGTCAGTGCAGATTCCCCAGTCCTGTCAGCCTGTTTGTCACTCATACATGTCTACATATATCTAGAGAACTGTGTGTCTAAGTGCACATTTTTTAATAGTATCATAATCTGGAGGTCTATGGAGGTTGTCAGTCTGTCTGCCTCTATGCTTACATATCTAGGGAACCGCTTAGGCCTCTATTCAATTGTGATGGAAGGATATTCTTTAACAGAAGTACTGTCAGTATGTCATGTTTACATTTTTACATCTTGAGAAGTGATTATCCAGTTTTGATGAAACTTGTTACGCACATTTTGAGGATACAAGATATTGAGAGTTGGAATATGAGAGAACATGGAGGCACTGTATCTGTGTACTCTTCGGTTTTCAGGATGCTAATGCTAGCTCTAATTTTGTATAAACAAAAGTTAGCATTTTGAATGATTTTTTAACACCTAACTAAAGGTAGCTTCTCCCTGTGTGTGTAACATCTAACCTAAATTAAAAAAAAGGGTTGTCCTTAAGGTGTCAAACACAGTACATTAGTATATTAAGTATACATCAACAATAATTAAAAGAAAAAAAACTGATTAGATATCAAAATGATGTATTAAAAAATACATAACACATTTGAGTAGAGTTGCCACTGTGCCACCATCAGGTTGTTTTTTGTAATTACATTGTTGCTTGTGGCTTTTTACATGTTTTTTCATGGTGTGAATTCTGCCTCTCTGTTGTTGGGGTTTTCTAAGGCATTTCTTTTGTTATTCATTGTAATCATTTTTCTATATTTCAACGAACAATCACAATCCTCAGCAACTTTACACATTTTTTAAGTGAATTTTTCTTTGAGGGACTTTCTGGGAAATGCAGCCACATATATATAGTGCAAACTGGAAGAAACTAAGTCAATAAGCTAACGTTTCAAATAGTGCCTTTTACAGTGTACTGTACACTGTTATATTAAATAGTATTGAGGTTTCACAATGTTATCGTTCAGAATAATGTTATTCTGCATTGCACACTATCCCGCATAGCAACAGCATGTCTGAATGTTCTAGTGCTTATAATGTATGCTAATCTGTAACTGAACTGCTTTGCAATACTCCATGGGTAAGGGCATTAGTTTCGCTTTGGTGTTTAACAAATGGGAACCCGTTTATATGTAAAAGCAGTGAGTCAAAAAATAAAACATGTTATTAACACCAGTGATACTAACCCTTCCATAAAACAAAAAAAAACAAACATTGTGATACCCCTCAGCACTAGTTCATACTTGTGTAGCTTCCACAAGATGTTTGCATTGAAAAGTAGCAGAATGCAGGTCTGAAATACATTGTGAATGATTCTGAAGCATCATTCTTGTCAGCAGACATTGATTCATTGAGACTGACTTCTCACTGGTTTATCCCCACAACGCAACTCTGCCACGAGGAATGTACCAGAAAAGGACATTATTATTTAAAAAAAACAATCCTGAATGAATTCAACAGCAATAATTGATGCATACTGCATTTTAATGTTAACACTGAATATGTCGCTGCATTATACAGCTGCCCTTTAAACAATCTAAACAATTCTCCTTCAAAGCCAGAAGTGCTGGGAAACAAAATAATAGTTATACTCACCGAAGTGTCAAGAGCCGCCAGTTATGTTTACTGAGTTGCACTTTTTTTTCAGTATTACTTATTTTTTCAGAGTTATATTTATTTAGAGATAAGAACAGCTGGATGTATGGCAGTCGGTGTAAACTTAAAATCACGTCATGTTATCAAACTATAGTGTACAGCAGAGGAGAAGTGTGGGAGCTTGTTATGTGGCATTCAGACAGGTTTCAAAAGCAGCAGTTGGTTCAACAGTTAAAGCATTTAAAGATGTACCCAGAACACATTTGACATTCTTTACATATTGAAGTAAAATTGCAAATGAGTTTGCGATAGAGAAGCTTCAAAGGATAGCAGGGGAAATAATAAGGGACTTACTGGGGTATTGTTAGCCCAAGAAATGTTTTTATTACCCCTTTAAAGTACAAATTGAATTTGATCATGTGTGAACAATAACACTTTTTTAAAGAACTGTCCTTTTGTATTGACAGCCACCGGAAAGGATCCACATTACTAACATACTTGATTTACATTGTGGTCAAAGATATTAACCTTTATGTGTTACAATCCCTTGGGCAATCCCTTAAAATAAATAGATTTGCTTTTTCAATTGTTTTAATGCAGAGGTCTCTAAGACAGAGTCCTTGGGGATAATAGCAAAGACCCTGCAGGTTGAAAAAACAAAGGAGCAAGATTACATTTCATCATGAGAAAACCTGTCTCCAAAGGAGCCTCCACCTTTTAACAATGGACGTGGGGATGTACAGTAAACACAGGAAGTTCATAACAGGACCCATGAAGCCTTGGGCAGCTGTAGAAGTGTTCCGATTTCCATATAGCAAAGCTGTGGAGTAATGGATTCTGTTAACATAAAATGTCAAATTACATTTATTTAGTTGGTGGCACATGCTCTAAATTACTATAAGCAGTGTTCCTCAGGGTGCTTACCTGCTGTGCTTTTTATTGAGGCCTGTACTTACTGCTTATCCAGCTGGTCTCTATGCTGTGGTTTTAAAATATGTTTTTGCTAGAGATTTCCTTAAATTGAAAAAATCATAATGATTGTGGTGCTAGTAAGAATGGTAAGAAGACCACAAGATGCCAAGTGTCATGCCATGAACGCAACATTTAAGTCTATTTCACAGATGCTCAGTTAGGGAGAAACCATTGTAAATTCAGAACAGCAGATTTGGTCTTTATTTCATTATAAGCTACACTCAATCTTACTGAAGAAGCTGGGTCAAAGGTTCTCTTAAAAAAAAAAAAAAAACACTTTCAAATAATAATTAAAGACCCTCATTGCAAAAAAGGCAGTTTAAACCCAGGGTCAGATACAGGGTCGTTTAAAAAGAAAGAGGTATGCAGCAGCTCAAATGTAGCCTGACATTTAAATCATTGAGTGTGAAGCCGTCACAAAAAAGGATGCAAAAAAGGGGCAGCATAAAGAGGTCAAGTAATGATGAATGAGTCTATGGCCTTCCCTTACTGATAACTGAATTGCTTGTGCCAACTCCCAGCCACAAGACTGATTACCCCTTAAGTGCTAGGTCTGTGCTGAGCTGAATTAAACTATGGTTCACCACATTTAACGGCAGCCGTGAGACCAGAGGATCACAGTCAGTGTTCCCTCTAAGGCTAAAATGCGCACATTTTTCGAAGTAGCTGGCAACAACCTTCGCACTCAGTTTACTAACTTTCGCAAGTTATTATCTTAAACATCAACATCAATCGAGACTCCAGCCTCTCGAGGTAAACCTATTATTTTGAGAGCATTCTTACAAAGCATTAACATAAGCATATTTGTGTCTGTCTTGCAGCTGATTCTCTGCTTCTCCTCTGTAAAATTGCATGTCACATTCGTGCAGAGCTCGCTCGGGCACCAGCGAGTCTACTGGGACAGGGGGGGTGAAGCAGGTGCCTGGCGATTGTGCCTCTATAGAGTGCTGCTCATGAACTTCACGGTTTTTAACTCGTCGTATAATTGAATACTAAAATCAGTGAAGCACAATCTTACTGCATTATTTAGAAGTATAAATACTCCGGTAAACATCAAAAATCAAAATACTCACTATTTCCCTTTTAAAAAACGACCATTACAGAACTCATCTCAAGCATTTTGAAACTGGTAAAAATGTAATCAGCACATTAGTCAGAAATACACATTCAAGTGTATAGTAATTGAAGAAGACATACCATGGCCATTATTTATTTATTTTTTTTATGAAAAGCAATGTCCCGAAGTAAGTAAGCTAAATTAATTGCGTATTTCATTATTGTTTAGTTTATTTCTTTCCACGCTACCTGCCTTTAATGAAGCTATAATTAGCAATTTTTAGGCCGTTTCTTAATTGAATGTTTTTTTCTGACGACTTTAGCTAGAAATTAGCTAAAAACTATTTTTCTAGCTATACAATCCTTAAAGGAAATTGATCACTTTACTGTGTAAAGCCGGATGTAGTCACTACACTACACACTGTTGGTTTCATAAAAACATTCTGTCTGGAGACACGCCTCTTTTTAAGTCTTGTAAATAACACTGCAGAATTAGGAAAGAAACAATTGAGAGGATTAATGATGCGTTTACATTAAAAGGGGCGCTATTTAAATTACAATCGGGTAATACATAGCAATGAACCTGTTTTAGAGCAACGAGTCAGTCAACACACCTTTATTAGTGTTTCATATTTTATCCTGGTTATTATTATAATGCCAGTAAAACTCTACACTTAATTTGTGTTGTACTGTACAGATAGGATTACTCTCACATGACATTGCTGGACTGTTACTACAGGGCTGCATAGGATCAGAGGATGATTCAAAATCAGAGGCAGAGCCATAATAAATGTCTTGTTTAAATTTAAAGTAAATTGTAGAATTGTTGAGATGTTGAGTGTTTGAATGTTGTTTCAAAATTGTACAATGCAACAAAAATATATTAAAAAGGGTTAATGCGTGGTCGAAGGTTTCTCTCTGAAAGTTTACCCTTTCTCAGTCAAAAGGACAAGTTTCTCAGTATCTAAAAAGCTTAGAGGGAACGCTGGTCACTGTATTGTGTGAATTGGGGAGGTGTGGCAGGGTAGCGTCACGTCCCAGGCTGGTTACCAGCAGGAATCAGAGACGAAAAAGCTGCAGTTTAAGAGCTATCGCTCACTTTAATGAACAAAACACAAAAACAGGAACGAACAAAACAGGGCATGAGGGCCAAAATAAAAGGTTAAAATAAAAAAAAAATAACACATAGACTGGGCCTTCACCTCACTACACCGTTCAAGCAAAACACACTTTAAAACTCACCCGAAACTCCATCTCCAAACGATTTAGCTTTCCTTATATACATTTGGACACTCCCCAAATGATCTAATTGGGGAATGACCACATACTCCACGGGATTGTTGGAAGGGATTGATATAAATACATCCTTGCCAAACTTCCATTCAAAGTGAATTCATCTTTCTATAACCCCAACACAACACACACACACACACACACGCTATTTACACGTGCCAGGCTTACACCCTGCCACATGAGGCCATATATGAATAGTTCAGTATAGGAATCTCTTGGAGTTTATGGATAGCTATTTGTGATGCCTGGCCATTATTAATTATTTATTTTTAATTGTTTACTTTAAAGTAAACTACTGGCATGGTCGAATACAGGTGAAAGTTTAAATTCAGCAAGTTTCGCAGGCTCTTTAGAGATCGTTCGCAAAGGTAAGCCTTTCACTGATGGCGAATATGTGAAGAGCTGTATGCTTAATACAGACAGAAAGCTATTTGAGAATTCCCCAACAGAGACAAAATCTTGCAGCAAATACAAGATATGCCGTTATCTGCAAAAACAGTTCATGATCGAGCTGTGAAAATGAAGCACATAGAAAATAGAAGTTCTGCTACATATTTTTTGTTTGCTTTGGATGAGTCAACAGATGTCTGTGGTGTTGCATGTATCCTCGGGCAATATATATATGTGGCAACTTAGTATGAGAAGAAATGCATGCAATTCTGCCAATGAAAAATCAAACAAGAGGCGAAGACATACTTAAAACTGTAGTGTATGTTGTTAGCGACAGCAGACACAGTTAGGGAAGCTTGTTTCAGTATGTACTGATGGTGGACCCAGCATGATGGGGAAACAAAAGGGATTTGTTGCTCTTTTGTCAGAATAACAGCAATGTCCCATTTTAAGCTTTCACTGTATTACACACCAGGAAGCACTTTGTGCCCAGTCGTGTGGATTACAACTTCTTGATGTAATGGCATCAGTAGTGCGTATTGTCAATTGGATTCTTGCCTGAGCCTTCAATCCCTGTCAATTCCAGTCCCTGCTGGAAGAAATGGATTGCGAGTAGCCAGGACTTTTAATTAGTACATTGGCTGTACTGTGGCAATATTTTTGCTTGCTTTGCTGCCTGCTTAAAACAAGTAAGGACATTCCTAGAAATAAAAGGTGTTACACATCCTGAACTTTCAGGCTGTGACTAGCTTCCAAAGTTCTATTATCTTGTGGACATTACAGGTCATTCTAGCAACTTCATGTTAAACTTCAAGGGCAAGAAAACACTGTCCTGTTTCCACAGCAAGCAGTCTTTGCAATTGAATCAAAGATATCGAGACTGGCAGACTGACTCGCTTTGAGATGTTACGAATGTTTTGAGATTCATGCATGGTAGAGGATCCTCGCAACAATCTAGATCTGCAGCAGCTTGTGGCGTTTACATCTGATCTGCTAATGTCGTTCTAGTCTCATTTTGTGGACTTTTGCAGACACAGCACTTCGTTCAAGTTTATGATTCATCCCCATGAAACTTGTGTGGAAGCACTGGACTTTGACAGTGATTCTGGGCATCGCAATCACTCTCTTAACAATGTTTAGCTCCACCTATATGTGCGAACAGCCATTCTCCCACTTGAATCACATCAAAAATAATGTCAGCTCAAGATTAACAGAAAAAAGCCTGAATGCTTGCATGAAGCTAAACTTGACCAGCTATGAACCGGACTGAAATTAGCAAAATGATGCAGCAGCAGAAGTCACTGAACAGAACGCACTGTCAATACAATAATCTTTTTATTTTTTTTTATTTTTTTTGCACTTTAAATTACATACAGTCTGTGTTTACGATTGGCTCCTTGCAGACAAGTTGCTCTAAATTTCCAGTCAGTTTAGCTGTCTTGCACAAAAAGGTTGCCGACCCCTGTCCTAAAACTACAAATTCACTATCCTACCATATAATGTAATCCAGCCATCTGGTAAAGCCAAGTCTGGGTTATTATATGATGAAAAGAGGCCATATTAATGTCTGTAATTACAATGCAATACATTAAGGACATGTGCACAGTCTAAGTCAGTACACCACGATGATGGATAATGCTTGAATTATCGCTCTTTTGTTTTATTATAATATTTCTAATGAGTCTCCTATTGCTTGTTCCTTTGGATTTACTGTGTCATTACAAAGCTTCTTTTATGTATTTAATTAAAGGTTTTGCGCTTTCTTTTTCATAAAGGACACAGCACAGTGGATATTCATGTATTGCCATGTTTTCCATGTATAATATACCCTGGTGTTCGCTAAAAATCCTAATTGATCCTCAAATTGGCAGAGTTAGCAGCAATCCCTGATTTCTGGTAGTGCTGGGTAGTCTTAGTGCTCCTGTCTCAGAACATTTCAATTCTGGGCTTTCGTATTTTTGATTTTTACATTGCCACATTGCTTTGTGTGTTGACTGTTTATTAATAACTAAAACATATTGAAAAAGATAAGGAGTGTTCAATCTAAAGGGCATTTCTAGGGCATAAATGGTTAAAGCAAGTAACTGGGGTGGACAGACACTGACTTGAAGATCCTGCTGTGCTGGAAGTTGCTGCCGGAGCAGAATTTAGATTCCAGTTGTAACTGTGGATTGGATTATATTCTGAATTGAAATATACTGTACAGATGCAAAATGTTAGTACTGTACATCCACATGGGAATTAGCACGGCAGTTTGATATAAAGGTTGTTTAACAGAGTCATGAGCTCGAGTGTAATGACAGCAATGAGCAGGTAGGACCGAAGCGAGCAGGGCCCATGCAAGTGGAATCTGATGGGTGACATTTCAACTGATTTGATCTCCCAGGCAGGTTTGGAAATAGCAGCAGGGTGTACTAACCACATAGTATTGTAGAAGTATCCTAGAAGTATTGTCAGGAATTGTTATGTCATCACAATGGATTTGCAGGAGTTTTTGTCCCAGACTAGTCAGACACAACAGGAGTAGTACTCGCAGCTGTTTAAGAGACAAGGTTTTGAGATCAATCGGCTACAGCACTAGGACCGGACAAGCATAGATCACACGACCGCCCCCCTCCCCCCTTTGTACATTTTTTAATGTTCTTATAGATTGTAAATCTGTATTTACCTTTTTTTTTAAATTCTGGGATTTATGCAGGGTGAGCAGATGATGTCATGCAAGCCTAAGTCTTCAGTTTGCGACACCACCTGCTGGTTAACAGATGTATTTCAGTTATAGTCCTTGAGATTCCAGTTTAGCCACAGAGGGCTCTCTAGCACTGCAAAAACAAGATATGGCTGGTTAAACGAATGTCCCAATAGACTAACCTTAATTTTTGCCACAAATTTGTCATCGCTGCATATGCCGTTCCCACTGTAATTTCCTTCCAGAAAAAAACAATGTATTTATGTTATAATACAAGGGGATATAATCCTTTAATAAAAAGATTTCAATATCAGGTTTCTGGTCACATACTGTACATTTTAGTATGCAGCTGTAATTGCTGTACAAAACACTAAATATTCTGCAGGTATGGTAGTTCGGAAGGGCTTCATAGAATCGTATTAACTGTCAATTTCAGGTAAAAAAAAATACTTCAGTGCATTTCTGCTATAATACTATTTCTTTATGTATTTTACTTTGGATGACAAGTATTGGGTCTGTGTTACATATAACGAAGCTTCAGAATTAATCTCTCTAATACAATTTTCCTCAGCCTGACACTTGGCAGATATGCAAATGTCATATACATAATTTCTGTTTCGCATTTACCAAGCTGTCTCCAGATATACCAATTAATAATGAAAAGTACAGAGATAAGAACAAGCAGAATCAATGCCATTCACCTTGGCTGCTCAGCAGCAGACAGACGTGGTTCTGGGTCTTTTCAATGAGCAACGCCTGTGTTGCTAGTAAGTACAGTACATGCAACATGAAAGTGGTGTGATTGAGGCTAACTCACACCACCACCACGCTTGTTTCCTGCAGCTTTCAAGCTACTCTCCTGCACATCTCCCCCACTCTAACGCTTGTGGTCAAGGAAAGCAACTGCAGCAGCACAGTACTCATATATGACTGCAACAGTCAATAACAGAAATGCGTCAACAAAAATAGACATTTGATATATTTCTGAAGCAATTATGTGCATTTTTAAGGAGGTAATTATTAATATGAAAAACCTAAATAAAAGTGTTTTTCCCCAACAGAAAGAAAATGATAATTATATTAATCCACTAACTCCGCTTCGCGCCTTATAACGCCTTGAGTGTGCGGTTATATCATGTCAACCCATCCCATCATGCCTTAATGCTTCATTAAAACATGGCTACTACTTGTCAATATTGAGAACTGAGCCCCCAGTGTCAAGCTATAAAATAAAATAAAAATACTCATACACATTGGTCTGACCTGTGAATTAAACTGTTGGACGTGGTCATAGCCTATGTGAAATATTGAAGTGTAATGACCGTTAAATCAGCTGTTTAATCTTTGCTTTGGAGTGCAATTTTTGTTTTCTGCAGCAGCAGTGTTGAGAAGTGATGAAGGTCGCTAGTCTCAGGGGAACAAACGTACTGTCTTCACAACTCAAACCAGGAAACAGGAGACAATGTTTACGGTATCTGTTTAAAGACTTTACACTAAAAGTAAGTTGGTGGATAGTTATATTTTAGGATCTGTAACACTATTCAACAAACTACTGTCTGTGGCTTTTGCATGACTGAACAGTGTGTGTTTGCTAGATGTCAGCATGTACCCTTCTGAAATACTGCAGACTTGTTTTGCCCCAAAAACATAGGAGTACCGCTTTTCTGTTGTAACTTGGTGCTGTATCTATGGAAAGATCTATGGAAAGACTAGGCCTGCTGCTGGCCACTCAAAGGTAAATAGTTTACATTTTAAAAAGGACATGGTGGTTGCAACATACTATTGTGCATTCATATAGCCGAATAAAAGTCCAATAGACACACATTTAGACACTGTCTTATTCAGTAAGAAGGTGAATATTTTGTATTAGTTTAATTCAGAATGTTTGGGGTTATGGAATATCAATATAACAGCTCTATGGATCTAGACATTTTGAAAACTACTTTGAGGCAAGCACACGAGAAAACAGTGCTAGACTTTTAGGTTGGACTGTTTTTGTAGTTACATGTTAGCCTTTGGTGAAGCAAGAGAGAAAAAAGTCAAATATGATTTAAAATGAACATCTTGTCTGGGCAGGCAAACTGAGGCACTTCTAAGATCTTCTCCCTTTCATGGCCAATGACCTATTTTGTATTAAAGCTTTGGAACCTATTTGTCTCATATAAACCTCGCCATATCATGCACATAAGCTAGCCCACGCTGTTGATCCAGATTCCAATCACAGTGTCATTGGGGTCATCTTTCTTATTAATTCAACTGGCAGGTGAAAACTTGGAAAATGGATATTGCATTGTTACAAAGCTGTTAGGAGCCGCAATTCAAACAAGCAATCCCTTATGAAAACCCAGTAAAACTGCAGTGAAAATGAAGAAATTGTCCAAATCAACAGCAACTTAAGGATAGATTTACTAAGCTTTTGCTGCATGTTGTAATGCCCCCCTGTTTCAATGGTACTGGCTACAGTCAATGGTTCTAACTAGAGTCAGGCACTGTCGTGAAGATTCAGGGTGTTTCTAGCAGACTTCAACCATTATATATTTATGTAGCCCAGTGGCAAAATACTACTAACGTATACACAGAAATTCCGTATAGACTATATATGGATGGCTTCAGGACCTGTTTTGCAGCAGGGTAGACTCAGAGGGAGGAGAGGTGTTCTCATGGCCAATGAGGCGTCGTGTGTTAAACTGATCTCCCGAGAGCCAATAGAAATCGCCCATGCAAGAGTGGGAGGGAGTCTCGGGGGAAAAGTTTTGAAAAAAAAAAGAGAATAGATGAGGGTCGGAAAAAAATAAAAACAGGAGCTAAGTGATTCAGCAGAGTAAAAGTTAGAATTTCTTAAGTCAGGAAATTCCTGTAAACTTTATTATTATTATTATTATTATTATTATTATTTATTTATTAGCAGACGCCCTTATCCAGGGCGACTTACAGTCGTAAGCAAATACATTTCAAGTGTTACAATACAAGTAATACAATAAGAGCAAGAAATACAATAACTTTTGTTCAAGTGTGACAAACCACAATTCAATAATACAGCAGATAATAGTGATAGTTACATCAGGATATGATTAAATAGTGATAGTTACATCAGGATATGATTAAATACAAAATACTACAGGTTAAACACTTGGCAGATTACAGTATTCTGAAGTACAGGATTAAATGCAGTAAAATAGGGGGCAGATAAGAGCAAAATAAAGCACATTTAAATGAAGGGTGATAGTGTCCCAGGATACAAACAGAGGAGTTCTACAGGTGCTGTTTGAAGAGGTGAGTCTTAAGGAGGCGCTGGAATGTGGTCAGGGACTGGGCAGTCCTGACATCTGTAGGAAGGTCATTCCACTACTGCGGAGCAAGGGTGGAGAAGGAGCGGGCTCTGGAGGCAGGTGAGTGTAGCGGAGGTAGAGCCAGTCTTCTAGTGCAGGCGGAGCGGAGAGGTCGAGTGGGGTTGTAGGGAGAGATGAGGGTCTGGTGGTAGCTGGGTGCAGTCTGGTCAAGGCATCTGTAGGCTAGTATAAGAGTCTTGAACTGGATGCGAGCGGTGATCGGGAGCCAGTGGAGCGAGCGGAGTAGTGGAGTAACGTGGGCGAAGCGAGGCAGAGAGAACACCAGGCGGGCAGCAGAGTTCTGGATGAGCTGGAGCGGACGGGTGGCGGACGCAGGGAGGCCAGCCAGGAGGGAGTTGCAGTAGTCTAGGCGGGAGAGTACCAGGGCCTGGACCAGGAGCTGGGTAGCATAGTTGGTGAGGAAGGGTCGGATTCTTCGGCTGTTGTTCAGGAAGAATCGGCAAGTGCGTGCCAGAGTGGAGATGTGCTGGGAATAAGAGAGGCAGGGGTCCAGGGTGACTCCAAGGTTCTTAGCGGAGGAAGAGGGAGAGAGTGTGGTAGATTCCAGAGGAACAGAGATAGAGAGATCAGAGGAGGGGAAGGAGGAGGGAAAGAAAAGGAGGCCAGATTTAGAGAGGTTGAGTTTGAGGTGATGCGAGTGCATCCAGGAGGAAATAGCAGACAGACAGGTAGAGATACGGGAGGAGATGATGGAGTCAGAGGTTGGGAAGGAGAGGAAAATCTGAGCATCATCAGCATAGAAATGGTATGAGAAACCATAGGATGCGATGAGGAGGCCCAGGGAGTGGGTGTAGATAGAGAACAGGAGAGGACCCAAGACTGACCCTTGGGGGACTCCAGTTAAGAGAGGGTGAGGTGTCCCCCAAGGGTAGACAGTACTTTAGTTTAAAACAAGTTTCAGAAGAGTATTCTGTTACTTCTACTTTTATTTATTTTGAGTTCACGTACCAAGCTCATGTTTTATTTTAAGCAGCGTAGGTCTGTCAGTTTACGTAGCCACTCAGTACGAGTTGTTATATACAGTCTTGTTAAAGCAACATATTGTATGCAAAGTTTAAGTTTAAGCACAGTTTAAGTTCAAGCACAGTTAATACATGCTTGAAATGAAAGTAAAGAGACAGTGACTAGATTGTAAAATAAACAAAGCAATTGAGAGGCAGCTGGACAGTAGGACCACGTTTCCAGAGAGAGCGAGAGAGAGAGAGAGAGAGAGAGAGACTGCAGCGACAGGGTGGTTCGCCGTGATCCAGAGACCGCAAGCAACTGGGAGAAGCCTTTCAGAATTGTGAGTTTCCACAAAGTGTTTTGTTTTAAAATAGTAAGCGTAACTGTGTGTTCTCAATAAAGCTTGCAAAGGGGCCATTTTGTTTTATTTCTAGGCCACAACGTACCCGAGCCACGATTCAGGCCTGCAACAGAGTTTGTTTGTTCGTCTGTCTACATGTGTGTTACACGTGGGGCTGGAGTGGACTCGATTAGAGTTTATTTTGAATTGAATATATTAGAAGAGTACATTTGAGTTAAATAAAACTGAAGCATAGAGCTTTTAGTTATTATTTAGTGACTTAAAAGAAATTACATTTTGGGGAAAGTATTTTGTTGTTGGAATTGTTTATATTGTATGTACAATTTACTTACCTGCAGTTTGTTATATTAGTTTAACTTGAATCCCCATTTATAAAGATTATTTTTATATAAAATTCAGTACTGTGTGTGAGTGTGATTTTATTAGTTGTATATTGCTCTTGCTTAATTTGCATTTGTTATATTGAATATAAATTCCTGTGGATGCATGCCAATGAATATGGAAACCACGTGACCATCAGGTGGAGGCATCGCTAAAGAAGAAAAGTAAGTGTGATAGTTTATGTCTGGTAACAGTGTGCAAAAACAAAAGGACCATTGGTTCTGGGATAATAGATAAGAATCCAGGGCCCTTACTGTTAGGTGCAAGGCCTATTGGTGTAGGGGTAAGTGAGAGAAGTGTTACATTTATGTTTTAATCCAATATTAAACTGTAGGATATAGTCTACGATGTCATACAAATTTAATAGGTTACATAATTGGTGCAAAATATTCTTCTGTAATATTTAATATGGTGTCACTGAGTAATGGAAAAAAAAATGTTCAGAGATTTAGTCATGACTGAGATGGTATCTGTATATGTCTAAGTGTCAGCAATTCAAATTGAATTAGGGCATTCTTTTACTGAATTAATCTGAAATTCAGTTAGGATGTTAGAAACATTCATGCATATTTGAAGTGTGTGTTACGAAGTGCAGTTCAAGATTAACAGTATAACTACTGGAGTCGTGCCATTGCCATGTACTGTAAGTCTGAGCAAAACATGTCACATATACAACATTCAAGTCAGAATAACAGTGACAATGTACTCCACAGGGAATAGTGCTAGGACTGCTGCTATTTCTGGTCTTATGACTTGATAAGGGAGAAAAATATTAAATACATTTGAATCTTAATAAATGTAATGAGTTACAGGTCAATCACAGAAATGCAGGATTCAGATACCAAAAGGGTACAGAACTGGAACAGGCTGACCATGAGGAAGACCTTGGCCTTGAAGTATCCTCGTTGCTTTCAGCAAAACAAGCAGGCAGTGTGATGAGTATAAACCAAGTGTGGCTGTGATGAGTTTGTTTGTTGGTGAGACCGAGGATATGACGTTTGTTTAATGCAGTGGTGAGACCGAGGATATGATGAATATTTAATGCAGTGGTGAGACCACGCTTGGAACACAGCGTACAGTTCTTTGTAGAAAGTCCAGTGAGGAGCAACCAGACAAATCCCAGGCTTTGAGGGCAAGAGTTATGTTCATAGGTTGACAATACTGAATCTGTTCAGTCCAGAATAAAAAAGGATTACCCTTGCTGTGGAGACAGTTGAAAACTGAGTGGATACAGATTTGATTTCTTATGTTTTAACAGGATCAGCCTATAAAAAGGGGCTGACCTTTGAGTTATAAATCCAAACCAGGTTGTTCTTGGAATCATGCATGTGAACACTTCAGCAACTTGGACATTTTAATATCACACCTTTTTGAAGATAGAATTCAATATGAAAGTAAAATTAGGGGGTCTAAGGAAGGACAGTAGCTGAGCTTCAACACTATTAGAAGATTATAACAGAGCCATAATTGTGTATTATATATAGCAGAACAGTTCAGCTGTTAAAGGTCAGAGAGATGATTGACTGTGCATAACAATGGAATCTTTTTTGTATTATGTTTGCATTCTCAAGTAGCTTTGGGTTGCTGTTTTTCATCATTAACGCTTGTTGGATTCTTGCCACATTGTCTACATTTAGTCACCAGCGTCCTCATATACATATCTCTTAATGAGTTGTTCCAGTGCTGCTGTTATCATCACACAAGCATTTAATGATATATACAGTATGCAGTCTCATTCATTCCTTTTTTAAAGATGTACTTATTAGCCTACCTCTTATCATCTTCAGTTTTACACTCTGGTAAAACGCTGATTATTCAGATGTATTTACTATATATTAAAAGTAAAGCAGGGGTGTGTAATATATATTATATATATATATATATATATATATATATATATATATATATATATATATATATATATATATATATATATATATATATATACACACACTGCTGTGGAAAAGTCTTAGACATGTTGCATTTTTCACCTCTGATGCATTATGAGCATCAACAATTTACTCAAAGCCTCCACTAGTGTTTTCTACTATAACAACCTTGACTTGCATAAAGAAGGAAAAACATTGAGTGAAATAGCTCACATCACTCGATTTTCAAGGTGTGGTATCCAAAGCATAATCAGCAAGTACAAAGAAACGTCATCTGTAATTGACAAACCCAGGACTGGAAGACCCAAAAGGCTGTCTAACAAGGATGAGCAATACTTGAAGATAATATCCTTAAGGAATAGAAAGAAGACAAGTGTTGAATTGACAACAGAACTGACACAGATGCTTAAATTCAGTGGTAGTCCTGATAGTAAAATACTGTACAGTAGTGCCATTTTAATTCAAAGGCCATTCACATAACACCACACGGCAGTTAAACTAGGCACCCTCATGAGACAATCACTTCTCAAATATACTGTAGTAACGTAGGATTCTGCAGCCTTGAGTAAACATAACCGTGATCATATAACAAGTTGCTTATCCATGATGTCTTGTTTTGATTGCGTTGACGTATTGTCTTCAGTGATTGAGCACCATTGACATTTGTATACTGTATTTAAACTGCTGATGCGCGGAGGCACACTTTTGCCAAGTGTAATCATATCGGTCTGCTTTTAAGAATCAACCACTTAGAAGAATCAAATCATCTGGGATGGATGCGATTCTTATAAACGGAGTGTACTGTATTTAAATCTGCTACTGTTCACTTCACTAATAAAATTTGTCTCACAAAATTCAAAAGTTATCCATTATAAAAACATACTTTGACCTTATTGTTTAGATTTGTACATGAATTGTGTTTTCTGGGCACTCTTTGTATAAGATGTCTGGAGCCTCTAGTAGCGGGTATGGATTGGGTTACCTAGTCATGTTGTTGAGGCAGAATCACTTGGGTCCTTTCAGACCAAACTTGACAAAGCTTTGAGATCAATCAGCTACAAGAAACTAGAAGAGCTTAGATGGGCTGAAAGGCCTCACCTTGTTCGTACATTTTCTTATGTTCTACTCAAACATTATTAATCTAAATCTTACCATTCCTATTCTCAAAACACTATTCTTCTTGTTATTCAAAGAACAGCACTTATAGGTGTACTGTATGTTTGAATGTATTTTTTGTAGCTATTAAAGGAACATGCTTATGAAGGCTGCCAAGTTAAAGGGTGTAATTAAATGTTCATAAGGCATTTAGGATCATGTGCTGTCATTGCTAACTTGCACTTTTCTCTCTCTTGAGTCTCTGCAGGTAACAGGTAGGATGGTGGCTGGGGAGGCTAGTGTGCACAGCTCCCTGGTGGCTTGCTGGCAGCCCATTCTGCTCCTGATGCTGGGTACTGTTCTGTCAGGCTCAGCCACAGGCTGCCCAGCTCGCTGTGACTGTAATGCCCAGGAGCGATCGGTGCTGTGCCATCGCAAACGGCTGATGACCATACCTGAGGGCATCCCAACTGAGACGCGCCTTCTGGACCTCAGCAAAAATCGCATCAAGACCATTAACCCAGACGAGTTTGCACCCTTTCCCCATCTGGAGGAACTGGAGCTCAACGAGAATGTCATCTCCACCATCGAGCCTGGGGCCTTCAACAACCTCTACGGCTTGAGGACGTTAGGGCTGCGCAGCAACAAGCTGAAGCTCATTCAACTGGGGGTTTTCACAGGGCTGAGCAACCTCACCCAACTGGACATTAGCGAGAACAAAATTGTCATACTGCTGGACTATATGTTCCAGGACCTTTATAATCTTAAGGCTCTGGAGGTGGGGGACAATGACCTAGTGTTCATCTCCCACCGAGCCTTCAGTGGCCTCACCAGCCTGGAGCAGCTGTCCCTGGAGAAGTGCAACTTGACCTCTATCCCCACGGAAGCACTCTCCCACCTCCATGGCCTGATCGTGCTCCGGCTGAGGCACCTCAATATTAACGTGGTCAGGGACTATTCCTTCAAGCGGCTATACAAGCTCAAGGTCCTCGAAATCTCCCACTGGCCGTTCCTGGACACCATGACCTCCAACTGCCTGTATGGCCTCAACTTGACCTCCCTTACCATTACGCATTGTAACCTTACCACCATCCCTTACGTGGCTATCCGCCACTTGGTCTACCTGCGCTTCCTGAATTTATCCTTTAACCCAATCCACACAGTGGAAGGAGACATGCTCCACGAATTGCTTAGGCTCCAGGAGTTTCACTTAGTGGGTGGTCAATTGGCCACTATAGAGCCTTACTCCTTCAAGGGGCTGAACTACCTACGGATCCTCAATGTCTCAGGCAATTATCTCTCCACGCTGGAGGAGTCTGCCTTCCATTCAGTGGGCAACTTGGAGACCCTTATCCTGGATAACAATCCTCTGGCTTGTGATTGCCGTCTACTGTGGGTCTTCCGTCGCCGCTGGAGGCTCAATTTCAACCGGCAGCAGCCTACCTGCTCCGCACCAGAGTTTGTCCAGGGCAAAGAGTTTAAGGACTTCCCAGACATACTCCTGCCCAATTATTTCACCTGCCGTAAATCCAGAATCCGGGAACGGAAGCCCCAGCAGGTGTTTGTGGACGAGGGTCACACTGTTCACTTTGTGTGCCGGGCAGATGGGGATCCAGTACCCGTGATAAGGTGGGTGTCCCCTCGCAAGCACCTAATCTCAGCAAAGACCAACGGGCGTCTGACAGTGTTCCCCGATGGCACACTAGAGGTGCGTTATGCCCAGATACAGGACAATGGCACCTATGCTTGCATCGCCAGCAATGCGGGAGGCAATGACACTGTGGTTGCCCATTTACATGTCCGCAGTTACTCTCCAGATTGGCCCCACCAGCCCAACAAGACCCTGGCCTTTATCTCTAATCAGCCCAATGAGAATGGCTCCAATGAGACACGAGCCACTGTTCCCTTCCCGTTCGACATCAAGACACTGATAATTGCGACCACCATGGGCTTCATTTCCTTCCTTGGGGTGGTGTTATTCTGCCTGGTCCTCCTCTTCCTCTGGAGCAGGGGCAAGGGCAACACCAAGAACAACATTGAAATTGAGTATGTGCCCCGCAAGTCTGACGCCGGCATGAGCAGCAGCACAGCCGATGCTCCTCGCAAGTTCAATATGAAGATGATATGATAGGCCAAAGGCATGGAAGGAAGGAATGGAAAAATGTAAAACAACCCCTCCCTAACAGCCCGACTCCCAGGATGTTATTCTCAACAAAAAGAACGATCCTAACTTCGAAGCTGGGATGGCGATGTTTGTTGTTGTTTTTTTTTTGTTTTGATTTGTTCATTCAATCCTCCCTGGATGTTTAATCAAGACTTATTACAGATGGGCCACCTTGGACCACTTCTTTGAAACCGAACTTTGTGTACTGGATTCAGACGTGGATTTTTATGGAAAAAAAAGGAAATTAAAAAACAATTAAATGAACCGTTTTAAAGTTTCCTATCATTAGCCGGAATGCGAGAGGCAGATCTCTCCCTGCAGAGTCTTATGCCTTTATTTATTTATTCCATTTTTTTAACTAAAAAAAGATAATTTGTTTTATGGAAATGATAACTAGGTAGTATCTTTGAATAGGGGTTGGTGAACACATAGCTTCATTCTTGAAAGTTGAGTCTTTTCTACGTGAACATTTGTTTTTAACAGAGAAATATCTTTTCACCTATATTTTCATTGACAGAAAGAGTACTGTGCAGTAGTAGTGATATCACAAAGATTTATTGGGCTCCAACAAAGGCGGGGAGCCAGTATCAACACTGTAAAAATAGATATTATATACAGTATATAAATATCTCCCCCTTTCAACATAGAACTGTTTTACATAATATTTTAAGGTCTGCTTTTAAACATTCTCTTATTTTGTAGAGTTTGAATTTATTTAAAAATGAGAAATACTTCCATCTCTATAACAGTCAAAGACTGTTTCATTAACTGCAAGCTTGATTTAATTAATCAAATAAGGTTGTTCACAAAAGATTCCTTAAAACAGTTAGAGTATTCAAGTTTTGGTGCGCAGAGCCCAATATTTCATATTACACACTGACATATAATTTCAGGTGACCAGCAATACCTCTAATACAGTGACCAGTAGTCAGTTTGTGCAGTTTGCAAGACGAAGGGAGAGCTGGAGTCTTTATTTTAAGCTCTGTTCAACAAAAGGTCATGTGTTCACTTACCCACGGAGCAGTATCAGATTAATACTACCTTTTGACCAGGAATATTTTCCAAAAAGTGTGACAGAATAAAAATGTCTTAACAAAACATGTATAGTATTTCTGTTTGACCCCCATCCATGAAAAGAAAATCTTACATTTACTAGAATTTGAGTCGTGTCCATATTATTATTTGTTTCTGAAAATAAGGTTGCAAAAATCTAAAGTGTTTTAAAATGATGTTTATGTACCAACCGGAATAAAGAGCACACCCACAGTGAGCCTGTATAATATGAGTAGGGGGTCGTGGCAGGCTGTTAGCATTTTTGGCCCAAGGTGGCTGAAGCATAAAAGCCATTAAACAGCTAGTTGCCATAATTTGGTATACCAAAGGCTCACTTTGTCACATGTGTAATTTACTCTGGTTCTGCCTACTTTCCTGTGGGAAGCAGCTCCTACTAGACATGCAAAAATGAAGGAATTGGAAACTTTTTTATGTTAACCCAGGATTACAATGAACTTCTTTTAATTAAAAAAATAATAATTAATGTGCTGTGCAATAAAGGTAATATGCAGATTTCTTTTTTTTTTTTTTTTAAATCAACACAATTTTCTTGGTGTTAAATTGTTTGATGAAAATATGGTATGTTGTATTAAACATCTATGGCGTTTTTTTTTTTAACCTAATGGTTCAATTATTAATTCAAACATGGGGAACACTATTCTTCTTCTTATTATTATTATTATTATTATTATTATTGCATATTTTTAAACATTAACAAATGATTGTACTAAGAGATTACTATATAACAAATCCACTGCAAAACATTTTCATCAGTGTCCACACAAACCAATTAATCTAGGCAGTATCACAAAATGTAATATTTACCCTAGGGTTACATTTCAATTATGGTTTCTATTGTCTTTATAACACCTTTCAAAAGGAACAAAATCATGATTCAAACAAGCATGTCTGTGACATTCATCACACACCAGGACTGCAAATCACAACAGTAACATCAAAATAGTGTGTGCTCTAAAGTGCAGTTTCATCATAACTTAATACATTAGCATTGCCATGTCTGGGAATCAGCATCTGTGTCTGACTGGCTTGTAAAAAATTTACAGCCAATACAAATTATTACACCAATGCAAATGATTTAATTGCGCTACTCAGAAGACCCTACCTCACCGCTCAGAGGAGAGGAGCCCCTCTGGTAGTCCAGGAAGCAAGCTAGCCCCCACTCTGGGCATACTAGCTATGCTTTGTTGAGCAAGTAATATGTCAGCGAGAGAAGCGAATATAGATTTCCACGGCCTTGGACGACTAACGGCCTTTTTGTTTATTTTATGTAATTATCAGTTGTTAGCTGATGCTGGCTTTAGCTGTTGAAGTAGCAGCTCTGAAACAGAAGGCAGACCAGTCACAAAGCTTTTTTCCATTGTACTTTGTCCTTGTACCCGAGAGCAAGCTAGGGTGGCTGCTTTCAGCTTCTCTCTGTTAATCATCATGGCTCTTGAGCTACAATATACAATTTTAAACCTAATTACGATACTCAAAAATTCAACATGTTTTTTAAAGTGCACGTCCACTGCGCAGCTGTCTTATAGCAACTAGCACACAGTGTGGAGATGAATTAAGTTTTAAACTCTACTATTGTACTGTACATTACATATTATCATGCTCTTTATCTTGTGAAAATGAATCTGCGATGTGTCCTATGATACAGGTAGGTCTCCCTTTGTTTGTCAAACCATTTTACAAGCAAATTTAGGTGTTTTATGATCTCTTTCCCCCATTGCCTACCTGCATTCTTCATTAATTAAATAATATGCTCCCTTTTGTGAAATATAATTTTAGATACAACACTGGCACCTTTTTGAAATGGTAAGGTTTTCATTGGTTTAATTAGGCTATAGTTCATTTATGTCTTGCAGAAATGCAGTGAGTTTACATTTCAGTATCCTCCAGTACCTTTTGGACACAAAGAACATTTAGCAAATCACTGACCGACTGTATTTTCATGCACACAAGTTATGATGATTGAGCATTACATAGGCTGTATGACCGATTTTTCACACCCTGTGCCCTATTCAGACAATATATACTGTTGTGTTTTCAATTATCATTGGACTTCAGAGCTTTATTAATTATAACACTCTGAATTTTAATTTTCACCTTTCTCACTTGTATTAATAAATACAGAATTAACAGGATTGTATAATACATTGGTTCAGAGTAGTGTTTTATTATAGTTGGAAGTGTACAAGTAGGCTACTGTACCACTAGTATAAATACATATTTACATTAAAGACGCTGCACTTTATTTCAGATTCTTGCTGCTCCAGTACGCTTAAAAAAGGGTGAGTGTTTTGTGGGGTATTTATACTTGTAAGCACTTCTTATACAGCCAGCTATATTGATTTTAGTAGAATAACTATAAAACTGAACGAGCATGAACAATCATATCCATGGTGCTCTCTGCTGTTTTGTTTAATGCATTTTCTGGTTTATTTTGCCACCTGGTGGCAAGACTAATGAAATGCAGTTTACAGCCACAGAGGAATACAAAAAGATTTTAGACCACATACAGAACTGGGCAGAAACGTGGCAAATTAAATTAAATGTCAACAAATGTAAAGGGGGTTAGCCGGTCACAACAATAGATATATTATATCAAATAGGGGGGATAAAAATGAAACAGACCAACCAGGACCAGAGAACACTGTTGAAATGAAGTGGAAAAGGAGTCACTTTTTCACACAGGCAGTGGTGTGGGTGTAGATGAAGGAGTCACTTCTTCACACAGTGGTGAGGGTGTGGATGAAGGAGTCACTTCTTCACACAGTGGTGAGGGTGTGGATGAAGGAGTCACTTCACACAGACAGTGGTGAGGGTGTGGATGAAGGAGTCACTTCTTCACACAGTGGTGAGGGTGTGGATGAAGGAGTCACTTCACACAGACAGTGGTGAGGGTGTGGATGAAGGAGTCACTTCTTCACACAGTGGTGAGGGTGTGGATGAAGGAGTCACTTCACACAGTGGTGAGGGTATGGCTGAAGGAGTCACTTCTTCACACAGTGGTGAGGGTGTGGATGAAGGAGTCACTTCTTCACACAGTGGTGAGGGTGTGGATGAAGGAGTCACTTTTTCACACAGGCAGTGGTGAGGGTGTGGATGAAGGAGTCACTTCTTCACACAGACAGTGGTGAGGGTGTGGATGAAGGAGTCACTTCACACAGTGGTGAGAGTATGGCTGAAGGAGTCACTTCACACAGACAGTGGTGAGGGTGGGGATGAAGGAGTCACTTCACACAGACAGTGGTGAGGGTGTGGATGAAGGAGTCACTTCACACAGTGGTGAGGGTGTGGATGAAGGAGTCACTTCACACAGTGGTGAGGGTGTGGATGAAGGAGTCACTTCTTCACACAGACAGTGGTGAGGGTGTGGATGAAGGAGTCACTTCACACAGTGGTGAGAGTATGGCTGAAGGAGTCACTTCACACAGACAGTGGTGAGGGTGGGGATGAAGGAGTCACTTCACACAGACAGTGGTGAGGGTGTGGATGAAGGAGTCACTTCACACAGTGGTGAGGGTGTGGATGAAGGAGTCACTTCACACAGTGGTGAGGGTGTGGATGAAGGAGTCACTTCTTCACACAGACAGTGGTGAGGGTGTGGATGAAGGAGTCACTTCTTCACACAGTGGTGAGGGTATGGATGAAGGAGTCACTTCACACAGTGGTGAGGGTGTGGATGAAGGAGTCACTTCTTCACACAGACTGGTGAGGGTGTGGATGAAGGAGTCACTTCTTCACACAGACAGTGGTGAGGGTGTGGATGATGGAGTCACTACACACAGTGGTGAGGGTGTGGATGAAGGAGTCACTTCACACAGTGGTGAGGGTGTGGATGAAGGAGTCACTTTTTCACACAGAAGGTGGTGAGGGTGTGGATGAAGGAGTCACTTCACACAGTGGTGAGGGTATGGATGAAGGAGTCACTTCACACAGACAGTGGTGAGGGCGTGGATGAAGGAGTGAATTCTACACACAGTGGTTAGGGTGTGGATGAAGGAGTCACTTCTTCACACAGTGGTGAGGGTGTGGATGAAGGAGTCACTTCACACAGACAGTGGTGAGGGTGTGGATGAAGGAGTCACTTCTTCACACAGACAGTGGTGAGGGTGTGGATGAAGGAGTCACTTCTTCACACAGACAGTGGTGAGGGTGTGGATGAAGGAGTCACTTCTTCACACAGACAGTGGTGAGGGTGTGGATGAAGGAGTCACTTCTTCACACAGACAGTGGTGAGGGTGTGGATGAAGGAGTCACTTCTTCACACAGACAGTGGTGAGGGTGTGGATAAAGAAGTCACTTCTTCACACAGACAGTGGTATGGATCAGGCTACAAAGTCATGTTGGCAGAAAAGTGGCTTCTTTAAAAACCAGCTTGATGAAGTTCTGAGATCAGCTACTGGGAACCAGACAAGCTCATGTGGGCCTAATGCCTCCTTAATCTGTGTTACAGTTCATTCCGGCCGAAAGATATCTAAATGCTTTTTTTTATAATGAACCTTCTTCAAGCTTGATAAAAGGAGCCCCCTGAATCATGTTTTTCAAGCATATAGGCTAAAGGCTGCTTCCTCTGTGTCCTATTGCGTCCAATCTATCTATTTAACTTAAGATAAGCAAATTAAGTTACATTTTTTTTATTTTGTAGAATCATTTTTGGTATGTCAGTGGCGATACAGCAATCACAACAATAACACATGTAGTCACTTGGTTCGGGTGACTTGTAGAAATCAAACAACTTGACTGCAGTCGCAACAACTGGAATAAAGGGGAAACTGGTTTTCTCAGTGGGAATCCTATTCAAAGGGAGTAATCAATTTCCTAATATGTTACTTATTTATATAATGTGTATCTACTGTAGGTCGATTATATCTGCTATTGTTTATTTCTTTCTTAAAGTAGCATACAGATATAAAATGGAGTTTGATATACATTGAAGTATCATAAATGTATTTTTAATTAGGCACGCTATCGGAGTACTGAGGTCCTTTCAAATGTATGCCATTAAGAAATGTTGATAATGGTGAGTAAGTTTCTGTGTGGATATTAGAACCTAGCAAACAGCAATCGTGAATCAGAATTTAGAAGCAGGGATCCGGGATTTTGCTTAAGTCACACTGGTATTTTCTTATGGTTTGTAGTGTAATACTACAAACCAGTTACTACAAACCATCTAATTAGATTAGATAAGATTTGCCAATATAGCCCAATTGATGTTCCTCCATGGAATGGAGTTAGACACAAGGAACCAGCACCAATGTAACTACTCACCAATACTTCTGTGCACACAATTCATAAATATAACTACTTTTGTTGTCATGTAACTTAAAAACACAGATAATGACAATTGCTTAGTTATTATCACATTAACTAGAAACATAGAACTTCATGATAAAGGTAAAAAGTGAATTCCCAATTCTTTTTACTAACATGTTCTGTAGAATGGATGAACAGTAATAATAATCAGAGTGGTGTGTCACTGGTACAGATATTATGAACACCCTCCTTTACTAACCCAGGAACAGGCAATCAAATAAGTATCCCTCTCAGTCCATAAAATTACATCGAAAGGAACTTCCCTAGACAGGTGATTTAAAAGTCCAGTCTCAGTCCAGCAATCCAGCACAGAGCAGGGGTTTCCAAGCAGCTTGATAATAATCGAACACGAGACAGAAGTTTCATTTTCAATAGCAATAAAACCGATGAGAATTATCATGTAGTAGATGGTGTAACCACTTCTGATTATTAGAATTGTGCTGCAATGGATGAGACTTTGGAAAACATACAAGCTGAAGAACCCTCTACACTGATTTAAGGTAAGGATTACTTCGAAGCAGTTCAGCAACTATTCTCATTATAAAAGTTCAGATTAGTCAAGATTCAACCACACTTTAAATTGGTGTTTATGTTAAGTATCCTACTTCTATGTGGGGAAACTGAATTAAACGCTGGTCCAACTGAAATCATTCTATTGGTTGAGCTCAGGTATATCAAAGGGTTAAAAATCACTCATATAAATATAACTTCAGTTCCAAAGATAGATATGGAATAGGCTCATCCTGATTTTCTAATATTGATTGAAATATTCATGGAGAATATCCCTGACAGTATCATTACATGGTTATGTAGTACTAAGAAAGGATAGATCTTTAAAAGGTGTGGGTGTTGCCATGTATATTGCAAGCAGAGATTTCATGTTAGAGTTCTTGCTGTATTGTCTGATGACATAACTTGAAGCCCAGGATAATGGAGCGGAGACAACTTAAACATTTCAATGAGCAGGCTTTCCTACAAAACTTGAATAAGCTGAATTGGAATAGAATTGAGCCTGGAAGAAGCACGAATTAGTGGTCAGCATAAGAATTGGGTGCACACAGACAGCTCAGAAACCAGTGCAAGTAAGTATAATTACACTATGTAACACAATTTTTGTTCCTGGGTAGTAAGTGTTATTTCCTAATTGCTTATGCCTCAAAAGTATAGAAAATGGCTATTATTCCCCACAAACTTTGCTTTTGTGACCAGGACAGTGATATTTTGAAATTTACCTATTTCCAATGAGAAAACGGGCGACTTGCACACTTTCATCCAACAAGTTCCACTGCTTGAGCCTAGACGTCAAAAGCTCGGCATTGGACTTGGTGAGACCAAGATCTCTAATCAAGTCGTTGAGGTCTTTTTGGTTGGGGTAGTATGGGTTTCTCTCCTCAGCTCCACCTCTGAAATTGTCATCTGGATCTACAATGTCTTCCTCGCTCCCTGACTTGCTGCTCTCTTCTAAAGACGGCTGCTCTCTCTCCGGAGGAGTGGGTACAGGGAGCTCATGGCAGTGTGGCACCGGGGCGATGGATGAAGGAATGTCCGGATACGTGATAGCAGGTGCATTCTTGCCAGTCTGACGTTTGGAAGGGTCCACCGTGCAGAAGTAGCAGTTGCTTGAGTGGTCAGTGGGTTCCCGCCAAATTCTTGGGATAGCGAACTTCATGGCTCTCTTTTCCCCTATGTACCATCCTACAAAAATACGTTCATTTCACCCATGACTAATGTGTAAGAGATTCTCGCAACATTTTTCATATATGATATATTTTTTCAATAACATTGACAATTGTAAAACATTTTAAAATTAAAAACTTTTACAATTTTAAAAATTAACAAATTTTATAACATAAAATTCCGAGCAACAATTGTCCATCTTACCTTCCAGAGTTTTTTTGCAGTGCTCGCAGGTGAAATGAGGTGCCCAGGGTTTGTCTTGATCCCCGACAGGCATGCCGATATATACCTTGTAGGCCTCACACATCTTAGCAGATGCTTCCACTGAGTACTTTTTCGCACTTGTCTTGATAAATTGGCCGCAGACATAGCAAAATGTGTCTGCCGGATGCTTGCAGCCTCTTGATGCCATCTCAGAAAAATGCAGATATGTATCCACTTAGGCAGCTGGAACTAAACTGAACTGGTGGGCTTAAGGCCCCTGTATTTATACTACTATTTATATTACTGGAAAGTTCTAGAAAGTTCTAGAAGTTACTCCAAGTTTACTCAGCACTGAATCTATCTGGAATGTTCTGGAAAATAGGTAAATTTCAAAATATCACTGTCCTGGTCACAAAAGCAAAGTTTGTGGGGAATGATAGCCATTTTCTATACTTTTGAGGCATAAGCAATTAGGAAATAACCCTTACTACCCAGGAACCAAAAAAAAAAAAAATTCTTACACAGTGTTATTAATCTCCTAAAGGAAATCTAAAACAATCCCCAAAAAGTCTTATCTGTGGTTCAAGATATTGGGGGTGTCTGCTCTTCATGTACCTGCAATTATTTTCTGTAACGCGCGTCTGTTCAAACACATGACAATGCTGTTTCCTCAAAACCAACACAAGCAATTCAAAAGCGGACTACCTTCAAATCAGCAGAGTATCTTAACTTGTAAACCCCAAAAGTATTTGCCCTGCATTGATCACAGTGTACATGTAATTGTTCTGTAACACATGTCTATTCAAATATGAAAATGCTGTTTCCTCAAAAACGACAAAGGCAATTCAGTAGCCGACTGTTCTTCCATCACCACAGAATTTGAATGTGTGGGTAAAAGAGAACCCTGCATGTCCTTTGTGTTCATCACCTGCTACCCTGAACAGGGCCAGCTCAAGCAAGTTTGGGGCCCCCTGCCGAAAGAAATAATGGGGACCCCCCTTTATAGATACATTATTACTAGAAAAAAACTGTTTGTTTACAGGTATGAGCCAGTGTCGAGGTTCCTGAGGGAAGGGGTACATCTTTTTAAAAGGGGTCGTGGGGCACCATAGAACATTTGAAAGCACCAGGTTTTCAATACGCAATCTAGAACTATACATGAACATAAAAGCCACATTGCATAGCATTATGACTTGTGTAGGTGCGATATCTTGACCTGCTGAATCTGCAGTATTTCTAGCCTATCACGTACATACAGCAGGGGCACCAACGAAACTGTCGTTTGAAACTGTGTATTCTTATACAGATTGTACAAGTCCTTAGACAACAACTTCAATTTATATTGCGCCTTATCATGCCATGGCATCTCAAAGCCCTTCACAAAACACCATAAAAATAAAACAGACGGCAGTGGCAGCATCTTTAATTTCTCCTAGCCTGTTCTTATTAGTGTCCATAGAACCATGCCTCCCCGTGTGCTTCTATGGAACACCTGTATTCTGAGATTACAGCCCTGAATATCAAAGCTTTTCCGAGCACTGCCCGCATAGACCATGGGGATGATTCATTTTCACACAAAAAATAAACTGATTTTTCACCTGTGAAGTTTAGGGCCTCTGGGGCCCCCTGCGGGAGCCTTGAGCCAGCCCTGACCCTGAAGCACATTCTTACAGGATGTAAGGTGGCTTTGAGCCAGGGTCGCTTCACTTGGTGTCATGATCAGGTGCTGCAATGCTTAGCATTAGCACTGTGACAACGTAATACAGAGATGCCAAGGGATGACTATCCCAAAGAGAGAAACTTCCAGCCCTAGAGTGGGATTTCCAGCGGGTGTGTCGTTGCTTAAGGGGGTGGGCTCTCATCTCTGGTCCTTGGAGATACCCAACGGTCCAGGTTTTTAATCCAACCAGCACTTAGTTTATTTTAAAATGTACACTGCTTAATATTACATATGAAACACTTAATGTAATAATATTTTCACATCAATGTTATTAATACGATACAAATAACTACTACAAATAATAATAATAATAATAATAATAATAATAATAATAATAATTATTATTTATTTACAAAAAAAAAAAAAAATCACATTAAATCTTTTCAATGGGAACCAGCAAAACAGTAAATAAACCAGCCAGAGCGGTTAAAATACTGATTCAATCAAACTACCTGGTGTTAAAAAAAAGATTTTTGATTGATGACAGAAGGAGGAATGTCCTGACAAAAATATCAGTGTTAGGGAAGGTGGGCACAAAATGTATTATATTATCTGTGCAGTTAATTTGAGCACTCTTTATAGCATATGAATACTGTTTACAAAAGAATGGCACTTGGAGAAGATTATTTTACATGATTGCTTTCATATTGTAGTGTCTACAAACCGCAACCAAGTGTGAGAAATGTATGCCGCTCAGATGTGTTATAAAATGCAAATTACCTCACCACTGAGCGCATGCACATAGGCCTCCTTGTAACACTGTAGACTAGAGGTCTGCTCGGGCCTAAATTTAAAACCCGATCCGAACCCTTTGGGGATAAAACAATCTCCAATGATGATCATGTTATCATTTATATTCCAAAGTGGCTTATACACAGCAAAATCATAATGTACTATTAAATCCTGTGGCAATTCCACTTCAGAAATGTAAATGTGCTTCCCCACAGAACCAGCAGGGGGAGACACAGACTGAAATACATCTGATGGAACACGCTGGATGGGCTGAAGCAGGCTGTGAAGTCACTGAAAGTGATTATTGCCATTCCACTGAATTACGTGTGTAGAATAGCTTTCAACCTCCTTCCAGCCAGACTGGGACCTGGAAGACAACCCATTTTTGGCCAGTTTGCAGTGTTGTGGTGAAAATAGGGCAGCAGTGTGGAGTAGTGGTTAGGGCTCTGGACTCTTGGCCGGAGGGTTGTGGGTTCAATCCCCAGTGGGGGACACTGCTGCTGTAGCCTTGAGCAAGGTACTTTACCTAGATTGCTCCAGTAAAAACCCAACTGTATAAATGTGTAATTGTATGTAAAAAATAATGTGATAATCTTGTAACAATTGTAAGTCGCCCTGGATAAGGGCGTCTGCTAAGAAATAAATAATAATAATAATATGAAAGAAGACTGCCACTGTGAATTTGATCTAGAAAGATCCATGTTTAAAAATTGATTTTTATGCATGTAGAATTTGGCCGATTTAATTAAAAGATAACGATTGGGAGCCTAATTGTTACTGTGGAGGAGATATACAGCACAGAAGCCTTGTTTGTAAAACATGTGCTGCATTTCCTCAAACCACCATCACATTGTAAATTGGCATTATTATTTGAATATATATATATATATATATATATATATATATATATATATATATATATATATATATATATATATATATATATATTTGTGATTATTGTGATGAGGGGTGCTTGTGTACAGTACATTGTAAAGTATGATGACATCAACCAGAGAAGCCGACACCAAGTCTTATTTCTCTTCTATTAACCTTGATTATTGTGTTTACCTTGTAAGGGACTGGTTCAAGGGATTCACCTGGGTGTTACACTCAATTCAATTGCAGTCATTTTCTCTTGTCAGTTCATCACTAACACTGCACTGCTTGTTCAAGTAATGAACTTATGATGTATGGTCGTAGACAATATGAATACTGGACCCTACAAGACAAGTATTCATGGGTCTCACCTGTAGGTTTACTTATGTTTTCATGTGAATAACATAAAACAAAAATGTAGCTGGGATAGTTACCACACTGTGACAGTAAAGAGTTTGTTCTAAATACAAAGTGTCTATCTTTGACTCCAATGGGAAATTTACTTCACACTTGGTGCCACCTGGTGGTTAAATAAGGGTATTCAGTAGAGTAATATTACGGTTATTATTATCGGAATTGCATGGTGGTGTTGACCTCCAGTGACCTATCCAGGACGTCTAGGCTACACGTGCCCACAATCTGGAAAAGGAAGGGACAACACAGACTATGTGCCAAGATACTGTCCCTAAAATACAGAAACCTGATATACAAAGAACCACACAAAATGTACTTCAAAATAAAATGATAAATTGCGTCAATCTTTTTTCCCCAATCATATATGGACACCGAAGTCGCTAGAGCCAGTCTGGCTCACTCAGTGCAGTAGATCTCAAATACCACAAAAATAATCTACCTTCCCTTAACCCCTTGTAATCAGTTAAATGTGTCTTAATCTGAACTTTACCCTCACTGCATACATCTTCCCTTACCACTCCATTTATGTACATGTATAAGTGTGCTAAATAGAGCTGAAATACACACTCATGATGCATTTAGCCTAAAAGGTCCTTGATAACATTTATAGTCAGCATAATAGTGAATTATGAAAAGCAACTGCAAATGCTTTTGAGAAAAAAACAATACAAATTGGCGGAGACTGAAAGTCTACACTGCTTTCTACCCTTAAGGAATGTCACCACTAGTATCTTGTGCTGAGGATACACACAGGAAAACTAACAGTAACTGACAAATCTCACAAATGTGGAATCACAGTTACAATTGCGTCACCTTTTGGCATGCCAGTTTCTAGCCCTAAACACCCTTGAGCGGATTTAAAAATTCAAACTGGATGATGGTGTGGCCTTATAGTGATTATTGAGGAATTGCACTAATAGGGTCAAATACATAGAGCCTTGGAGGCACAGCATGCAACAGTGGTCTGCGTTGGGAAGGTTAGGCTATGTGACCACATGCATACAGGGAGCTAGAACAGTGAAATGGTGTTGTGCAGTGTTGAGAGGTAAAGATGGGAGTCAGTTTGGCTCAGCCATTACAGCTGGACACTGGAACATTGTAGGTTTAACCCTAGCACAGTCTTCATATGGTGGCGTTCACTAAAGCACCTCCTCCAGAACTTCGAAACACCCAAGCTGAATTCTAAGTTAAACTATAAGAAACAAATAATGCCTCCCCCAGAGTACGCTGAAGAATGCACATGCCAAAACGTTCCCTTAGAGATTGTAAATTAATCTGTAAAGTGATTCTTAATTGTGCAAGGAATTCATCTACCTTTGCTGCTTAATGAGTGAATGGAATGGTCTTGCTGCTTAATGGGGTGGAGGTTTTGATGTAATGACTATGAGAGTTACTGTATGTAGAAGCATTAATGATGTAATAATAACATATAAAATCATACATACTACTCTATCCTATATTTATGTATTTATTTATGGTTATAAGGATGTAGTCATGTGCTGTGGGTTAATGGGGGCATTAATGCCTATTAGCTATTGCCTTTATGTTGTCTCCATTTTGATTGACAGACAACTCAAATTAAAAATAGCTAGGTTACCATGGCACGGGTTAACAACATTCTTCAAGTACTTTCTAGTAATTAAGGAGGAGCTATGCTAATGTTTCTGTTTTTTTAAATATCATTATTTGTTACATATTCCCTGTAAGATTTCCTCATGGCAAACATTTTGCCAATTTCGTTTACATTTCATTTTAAACTACCTTCTTAATATACTGAGCATCAAAAGAAACATATCACTTATATTTGAGCATCAAAAGAAACGCTGCCCTAGTCCAGCCTCCGACATGCCGATTGCACGAAGGCATTGTTCTCTTGACAGATGTGGCATATTGGCTTTTCTTCAAGCTTGCAATTCAACAGCTGAAATCACTCCATATCCAGTGTCCAATCAACTGTCTCACTAATTAGGCAATAAAGTGCATATGTTTCAGTCATAGTCACTCAATTGTGTCATGGTCAAGGATGAATGATCAAGTGATTAAGAAGAAACCAAAAACATTTTGTCAATGTCCATCATTTATATACCTTATTTTTTAAAATAAATGTGTGTAATAGTGATAAGTTTCTTTTGATGCTCGGTATATGTGTTTTTTTCCCATGAAGAAGAGTTTGGGCTGCCACTCCTCCCTCAGCCAATGCAACCATCAGTAATCCCTGCTTCATTGGCAATTGAGTAATGATGAACAGACTTCAGGTGAAAACAAAATCTGTTATAAGAGTAATACAGAATTGAAATACTTTCCAACAGCAGGATTTGACATCATCAACTGATGAGCCCACAAGCAAAGCCTTATTGATTGGGTTACACGGCTCCCTTGTGATATATCAGTGTTTTTATCTGCAATAGCATGGAGGTGTATATATGCAGCCTATACACAGCACCGTATAACTAAGAAGCACCTTTTTTTCATCATTTTTGACAAATCGTGGTGATGCACTGATGTAGCTTTCTTTGGTTAGAATACTTTTTTGAGTTTCATTAGCCCTTGTGTGATTTGTTTTGATGCTGTGTGATAAGCGTTATAAGATTTGTAATGCAATTATAGAAGATCAGAAAGTGTCTTTTTTAAATGTTGTCTGGGAGCACAATAGTACTGGCTTACTTACCCCTTGCAGGCATTCTATATTTAAACACGCTTTTCTAAAATCAAGACATTCTGGTATGATGACACCGCAATTCTACAAAAATAATGTTACATTCTGGGTACCCAAAAGAAGAATTAGAAATGCATTCTCTTCCAAAGTAAATAACTACACAAAAGTGTCAGTGATTGTATTTAATAGGATAGGTGATGAGACGTTTTAATATGGTTGTAACCCAAGTTGTTCCCTTCAGCCTCTTTCTGCGGATCATGCTTGTAGTGGTGACTTTGCAAATCCCTGCCCTTGCTAAAGGACAGAGTGCTAACTTTAGGAAACGATGGACACATGTCGCTAGCAAACAGTCTTAACATGGGAATTCAAAATTCAAATCAGCACAAACAAACTTCAATTCACTTTTAGAAAGTAAATACTGTTTAGCAGTAAAGAGAACGAAGCAGCAACATATTGGGAATATCACATACACAGGCACTGTCCCAGGACACATCTTTGCCTCCATCAGTCCAAACCATCAAACAAACAAATAATAACAGTGCGCAGTCCCTGATGCATACATCCAGAGTGGCAATAAACAGGGTGTGTTTGTCAAGACAAATAAATGAAAGAAACAGGCAGCTTCCCAGAGTTATGTTCAAAGTGATGACAAACATTCTCATGCGGAGAGCCATTCTGCTTCCACTTCAGTATGTGCCAAAATTTAAATGATATTAACAAACACTACAAGAGGTGGATATAATAGAATAAAGTTCATACACGTTTAAATACTGCCATTTACAAAGTTGAAAAATTTACAAGAATTGCACATATATCCAGAACAGAAGTCTCCCCGAAAGTAAGAGATGGTCTGACCAACACAATTGCTTATAATAAATCAAGATTATAGTGCCACTATAGCCATTGTTGTACAATACGTCTTTTTTTAACAGCACAGTAGTGCTACTGTGGTTATCAGTACAAGCATAGTGATTTATGATTACTGTGGATTCACTGTGTAGCAACACTTTGTTACTAAAATTATAATTAAAAAAAAGAACACACGCAGAGGAGCCTGTGGTAAGATGTCTAAATGTTAAGCTCATAAAAAGAAAAATCATTAATGAAGAGTTAAAAAAATTCCTGAAAGGCATATTTTTTCTGCCAACAGGAAAGTGTATATCTGTATATCTGTACCTGAGTTTTGTCAAACCTGCTACAAAACCAGTTACAGTGCCAGCTTTTAAAATCAATCCCCCAATCTGGACACATGAGCTCTGCTCATTCCAAACCTGTAATTGACAAAGAAGAGGAGTAAAGGGCACAGCTCATTTGCATTTTTAAAATCGATACTTTGCAAAAAAATATTTGTAGCATATTTGGCTATAGGTGTGGATTTTCTGAGATACGGAGAACACTATTCCACATGCACATCTTTTTAATGTGGCAGCAATAAAACTAAACGTGAAAAAAGGTATGAGTATATAAGCAAGAGGGGAAAATACTGTATGGGGGGGGGGGGGTGTAAGCCACCGAGTTAATGAAGCTGCATGATCTTGACAATGCGTCCCAGTAAGTCTGTGGTAGCAAAGGCCAGGTACTGACAGCACAGCCAATCCTCTAAGCTGACCGCACAGTCAGCGTCCAATGAGCGCTCAGCAAACTTGATCATCAGCAGCGTTCGCTTGAGGTCGAGCCAGTTCTGCAGTGTGGCCTCCCTGTGGCTGGTGTTCAGTGACTGGAAGAGGTCCTCGCGCGGGCCCCACAGCAAACACTGCAGACACGCATGTGCCTCTGAGATAAGGATGCGCTCCGTGGGGTTGGCAGTCAGGAGCAGCCTAGCTAGCTGCTGCAGGCCCTGGGAGTAGAGTGAGCGTCGGGGGACAGGAGGAAGGTCTGCCTGCGTGTACTCTCTCTCCTTCAGCTCAGGACACTCCTCGAAGGGGTTGGGCTGGTGCAGCATTTCATAGATCAGGATACCTGTCTGGAACTCGTCACATTTCTTGTATTGGGTTGCCGTGATTATCTCGGGAGCGAGTCGAGACTGGTCGCGCAAAATGTCTGGGTCCATCATCTGCCTCTTCTGCTTAGCCTGTGAGAAGTTGCTAATGATAAGCCGTGCTGGGCAGGCTGAGTTGATGGCAGGGGTGCTGGTGCCAGCGCTGCTGTTGTTGTTAGGCTCCAGGACTTCGAAGTTCCAGGGATTACCCGGCTGGCAGTGCACGAGGAGAAGGTTCTCCAGCCGCAGGTCACAGTGCGTGACGTGATGGGGCTTCATGTGTTCCAGCCCAGAGCAGAGCTGCAGCAGCAGCAGACACACTTGACGCTCATAAAGATCTGGGTTCCTCTCATGGCGGGTTTCCCCCTCCCGCACAAAATCTGCCACAGTCTGGTAGGGCACCTCCCGGGTGATGACCACCACTCGGCTGCACAGTTTGCCAGAGTTGCCTATGGTCTGGGAGTGGCCTGTCTGAAGCGGTTTCAGCACTTGGGGCTGGTGGTTTGTTGTGGTTGTCTCTGTGGTTTTCTTTTTCTCTCCTCTACCCTCATCTTCTTCCTCTGGGGACCTAGCTTCCTCCCAAGGCAATAGACGGACAGGCACATCTGCCAAGAAGTGCCCGCAGTCCTGCTGGATATTGAAATGCATAGCCAGACTCTGCCGCACAGCCAGGCTGTGGAAGAACTGCTGCTGGGTCTCCTTCACCTTGCTCTTACAGATCTGATGAGAGAAAATGAAGACAAGGTTAAAATTGTTGTTGCTAAGACCACCAGTAACTTTAAGATTGTGTAACGTGATGAAAGAATTATTTGCAGAGATGCATAGCACACTGCTCTTTTTGCTAAATTGCAAGCATTTAATCTAATAACTTCATTGTCTATTCCACCACACCCAGACCACATACATATCTCTGAATAGATAGGCAATGCTCAGCATTACTACATGGCTAGTGTGGGTTCCAGTTACATTATCTTCCCTAGATTGTGGGTAAATGACCCACTAAAATAATAAGCGATACCCTAGGGTTCTTCCCATTGTCTCTGAGCTTCATGTACTAGCATCGAATGACTGAGTGAGGTCAGACGCTTCATTTCTAGAATGGGATCCTGCAAGGTTTCACTTAAATACTTATTGTATCTGATTCCAGTGACCCTGAGGTGGGAGTCACCAATTTGCAGTGGCTTGGTCAGTCCAAACTATCAATTTATTCATTTTATTAAGCACTTTTAAAAACCTAAAAATTATTTAGGTTTCATTTGTGTCACAATGTTGAGCTATTGCTTTTTTTCTAAAAGAAATCACATATAATGTAATAATTTTAGCATACATACTATACAGTATACAGTACCTATACAGTACCTGCTGAGATATATACGTGTAATGCTAATGCTAAGCTAATTCCAATAAACAGAAACAAAAGCAATTCACTTCATCAAGTGGATGCGCTGGCTATTCATCTCTTCAGTAACCATTTAGCTTTTTATAAAATGTGTTTCAGTATTTCCTGGTGTGGGTTAGGGGCTACTGAAGGTTATTGCATGTCATGCATTTTATTTGTTGTATATAAAAGCTGAACAAGAAAATAAAAACTGTCAAAATAAACTTGAATAAACACTTCAAATAAAATAGACGTGGAAAAGGGGGTGTTGTATAATGAAAATAAAACTCACTGTTTTGGTTCTTGTTTATTACATTCCACAGAAAACAGCATCACAATATAAAACAAACAACCAACCAACCAACATAAACATTTCTTCTGCAAGTTGTGCCAGTATTGGAAAGCATCAGGCATTTCTGAGTGACGTTCCTGCATCTGTATTCCGATTCTGACATGCTTCCCAAACCTAAAGCAGCATTTTTGCACAAATTCTGGCAAGGTGGTAAACTGGTAAATTTCGAACAATTATGTAATTTCAAGAGGACACGGCGGAGCCTTCGAATACATGTAAAAAAATGCTTGTTCGAATATTCAGATATTTGTCCCAGCACTATAAAGAAATACCAAAATTAAGCGTGGACAATAGGGGATTTGTAATTCAGTTGGACACTTATATTTAGCAAGACTCTGACATGAAGGCTCATCAGTTAGAACAAGGACGGCCAGAAAACAAATAACTACTAATGTTAGAAGCAAGCACTGCTGCTCTTACCTTAATGGCGTAGTTGATGAGGGGGTCCTTGGCATATGATGCTGTGTAATAGATGGCATCTCCAGCCACGCAGCAGGGTTTGCCAGTGGTGAGTCGGAAGTCAGACCAACAGTCTGTGCCAAATCGGAGGTGGGCCTTCTGTCCAGCCATGAATCGGTCCTCGCACTTGTTGGACAGCTTTCGCAATGTGTCAGTATGAAGCCCCCGTATCCGGCCCACTACCTCGTCCAACTTATCAATGCCTTTGTACAATGCCTGTCTCTGGGGCTTGGGCAATCCACCTCGCCCTGGCCTGTCTTGGCCTGCCAGGGACTCTGTGCTGCGGCAGCCCCTTTTTTCTCGTCCTTTGTTGAAGGTGCCCAGCGGCCGCTCCAATGAATCCCCGGACTCGTGGTCTAGCAATCGCGCCTCTGAGCTGAGCGAGGAGCCCTGACTGGCTGTCTCCCAGGTCGAGTCAAGGTCATACAGAGGGTTTGCCACGCTAAGGTTGTTGCCCCCTGGAATTGCCTCTTCCATATGCCGTAGGGAGGGGGGGTCTTTGCCCCCACTTGATGGCTCTGTGTTGGCCCGCAGTATCTTCTTTTTGGGAAGTGGAGGGGGCGTTACTTTTGAACCAGAGTCTGATACTTCCAGGTCTCTGAATATAGTGGTGTCATCTGAGCCTTTTGGATTCCTGGGATGCTTCAGTGGTATCATGTTGGCCCTGGATTGGCCTAAAGAAGGGGAACAATGGGAAGCAAACAACATTATTTACAACTCTTCAAGCCAAAACTCTACAAACATACAATTCAAGCACAGTACCGTACAGTAAAGAAACACACATGTATATATATATATATAGTTCTTTGTGGGTTATTTCAGCATCAGATATTATCTTATGGGAGAAATCAACTCCCAAAACCTGCTTAGCCTGCTCGAAATGATCTTATATTTAAGAAATTGTACATCTGGTCACATACCAAGAGCAAGCTACTGTACTTCTAGTTCTGTTTAGTAATTGGCCAGTCCATGCGCCGGGATGTCAGGAGCAGTGCAATTATGGAACCATACAAACTTTAAATCTTCACTATAACAGGCTCCAGGGATTTAATCTCCAGTGTGGGATTAGATACAGAATAAACCTTCTCACCATTACTATCTGTATGTCTAAAAATAAATATATATGTTCATTGGTAGCTTTCATAAACCTTTTTATTAACACGGCATAGTGGAAATAGTAATGTACTGTGGATAGTGTGGGTGTAAATTGGATAGATTAGCATTGAGTAAAAAGCCTTCTTATTTTCAGACAATCCCTGGGATTTGCTTTTTTTAACTGGGTTTGTTTGGGTGTTACCCACTAGTGGAGCGTACGTGGGCTGGTTTAGGACTGCAGCAGGCAATAAGCAGATATTTTAAATACAGCACTAGAGATGATCATGTCTGCTGCTTCTACTTCATTTCAACACACATTTGTTAGCACAGGACATGATAGTGTATAAAAGTGTTGTTAGCACTGTACTTACCCAGGTTGCTATAGGTGGCGCTGCAGATGCTGGAGGCCGGCGATACACTCCCCTCCTCATCTCGCTCCTCCACACTGACACTGTCTTCGCTGGCGGATGCTGAAGTGACAGCAGCACTACCTGGGTCCTCTCTCGCTGGCACCTCTCGCTGTGCCGTGCAGGGCTGCAGGACTGCCGGCATGTCATCCTCTTTCCGCTCTCTAGGCAATTGGCTGAAACAACAAGCATACATGGTCATTGCAGTGGAAAGTTATTGTTGCTGCCTTTTTGTAATATTGTTTTATAATTTATACTAAAACACATACTGTATAAACCAACAACAAAGCCTTAAAAACAGAACAGGTTAAATTACACAAGAGCATACAAGAAAGGTTTGGCTATTTTCTTTGCTTTTAAACAAGCACTAAAACAAACAAAATAAACTTATTTTTAAACAAACCCTTCGTTGTTCCTTTCATCAACACCGTTGGCAGGAAAAGACTGTACACAAACGTGTACCTTGACAGTGCAGTGGAGCTTTTCCACGTAACCGAGTTTAACTAATTTAGATATAAATTAGCATTCAAAAATTATTTTGTTAGCACCACATACTTTAAGATGTCCATATAACCACAAGCAATTTCAATTTAAGTGATCTGAAGAATAATTTTATAAAATCTGTAATAGGGGGTGTGGGCTTTCCACTGCCACTCAGGCGTGCAGATTTATTTATTTGTTGCAGTTCTTTATGTAATTACAAGGTGCCACCACTAGGGTACCAACAATGGCAGCACCTAGGGTGGAGTGAGGCAAGTAGGAAACCATGTGATTATACCAACAATGGTATAGACACGAACACATATAGACATGAGAACATATACACACAAATGGCAGTGTACACAAAGAAATAATAAAACACAAAACAGTCAAAACACAGCTAATCAAAACAAAAGCCGACCTACCCGCGCTACACACCTGTTTATACTCTGGCGGGATTCTAAAACCCCCGAAGCTATCCCTAGTATTACATGTTTCAATCGTCAATAAAGTGTTGACATGAAGCACAACGTTAACATCATTGAGAAGGCCAGATGGTAGAGCTTTATTGACAGAATCAATGTGTGTGCTGTGTACCATACACATTACAAACATGTGGATCAGTTAGGGGTCATCCAAACCTAAAGTGAATATAAACACTTTTGACTGGTTTACAGGACCATGAAACATGGTAGGCCGCAATGGCGGCACAGTCTAATTAGGGCAGTGTCAATGCAGTAATGTACTTTAAATGCAATATAGTATACTGAACCATTCCAGCCCTAACCAATAGAGTGTCCCTAAAGCCAGCATACAAATCACTGATGGGCCTCTCATCTGGAACTATGTTTTATGTTCCAATTACAGTAAGTTTCAATACAACAGGACAAGCGGTTCTATAAAACTCTGAAGTGTGTCTTTCCCTGGCAGGGACATACCCACAGGTATTTCACAAAATAACAAGGAATTATTTTCCAAGTTCCTGAACAATTCACATCATGTGTTTTTACTCCCTATTAAATATGCACCTACTGTATTCTCAGTTCTAATCTGATCTCTTCAGTGGAGAGCCTTTAACAACGGAATGTATCACAGAAAAAATATCAGCATTGTTATTATGAGAGATATGTTTAAGCTTTACTATTCACATACAGAGACATTTTTTTAGCTCAAGAACTGAACACTATTCACTTTAGTTTCAGGGCTCAACTCAGCATAAAAATGTTAAAAGATTCAAGTCCTAAATTTCCCAGCCACGCAAAAAATGAATGCCCTAACAGCAAGCTTGATCTACAAACACGCCCCATTAAATCAACAAAGCAAGTCCAACGCAAGACACAAGAAAGGGAGTTAGAAAAATATGCATTGTACAATGCTGGCTTACCCGCTGTACTGGCTCACACAGTTCCCCATGAAAGCTGCCTTCCTGAATATTGTTTTTAATCAACTGTACATGTTTTGAAGGTAAGAACTCCTGACAGGCTCGTAGTGTTAGTAGAAGCTGAGAGCTACACCCAGCTCACTCTACACGTCGAGATCACTCTCCTGTTTGATTTACCTGGGCTGGGAATCAGCCAACAAGAGCTGTGAGAAAATCAGTTAACAATTCCACTGCTGGATCAAAGCACAGTTTGAGATTTCTGCAAAATGTTAACATACAAGTAAAGGAACAAGTATTTTAGAGACATAATTCCCCTGCCGCTGGAATAGATACAAAATTAGAGCTATCAGTATCATGAACAAAAGTCACCTACATCCATCCAGAGTTACATATAGACAGATAAGAACAAGCAATTAAGAAATGTATAAATACGAAATTTACAAACAAAGGGAGGGCACTCTGATCATCAGTGCCTCTCTATATATCCAGATCCCCATCCTCTCAATAACGTTTGATTAAGAATGTCCTTAGCAAGATACATCCTATGCATTCCCAGCATGAACGCGAGCTGTGTGGTGCAGTAGACAGAGATAAGGACAGAAAGGCAGTATGATAAAGTGGTTAGAGCTGGTTATTGACCTAGTAATCAAAGAATGATTCAACCTCATAAGATCTTTAACTGTATCTTACAGCGTGGTACACTAACGTTTAGGTAATGTGGTGATATTATTCATGTTCTTTTTCATTACCAACAGGGTAATCCTTTAATGTGCCTTACAATAAAACTATATGTCATCGAAAGCCACTTACTCTCCACAGAATATTCAAACAATGGGCAGTCTCTGGACTATCTCTGGATTAGGGAGTCAAAGAGAGGATTGATACTGGGATCCAGCAGTGCACTTGCACCACAGATGACTAACGCAGCATGACTAACACTAAACTACCCCTTCCACACTCTGTGACCAACCAAAAAAAGATTACAGAACACGTCACAAATGAGTCACCAAGCATTCAAATAAAGCTCATTGGAGTTTTTAAACAGTTTGAAAGTTAGGGTGGGAGTGAGTTTTTTCACTTTGATTCAGGCCTTGTTTTTACTGGTTTTCTATATCTTTGCAATCACTGTTAGAGATAAGATAAAAAGAGGAAGTAAGTACTTCGGACGATAAGTGGATTATCATTACTATTTTTTTTTTTTTTTAAAGTAATAAAAGTGAACGTTTAAAAAAAATTATCTGATTGAATGCATTATACTGCAGTAAGGAGACACAGGAACGTGGGTTTGGACAGGTGTCGTTCAGTGAGGAAATACAAATCTGAAATAATTATTCACATTATAAAAGTATTTCAGGAATTACACTTCCTACCATTAGACCATTAATCTGTACCTGTTATTAGCACAAGCCTGTTTAAACCATTCCCATAGAAAGACATTCACGTGTTCGTACTGGTCCTGCATTTGGGATTCAGGTGCTTTTTACTGGTTTTCGGGTTTTCTCTGTGTTGCTTTTACGTTTCACAATGTCTAAAACAGTTCGCCTTGTGAAATGGAATTTTTCACTTGGCTCTGTGTGTTGGTTTTGGTTAACGTTGAGCTTTTTTGATAAGCGCACATTTTCTTTCCAGAGATAGGCAGGATATGTTTGTATATATGCAGCTTTTTGTTTTAGTTTAATAGTAGTTTTAAACCTAAACCTGGTGTCAGATTCCCATTGACTTTAGGCAGAAGAGACTTTAACATGATGCTGGATTCCAGAATAGACAGGTCCCAGACCGGAGAGAGTATCACACCATTCATTTAAATAGGGATTTGGTCTGGACCCCAAAAAACATGCTGAATTATAGAGACTGGAGGCATGTAGAGGTTAGACAGGTTGTATTGTGTGCCCACAACATGTTTCATCATAAATAGACAAGTGCTTCTCTGATATGGTCATTCTGGCCATTTTTTATACTTGAACATATTTTAATATAATATTTTTTCACTTCACTTAAAAAGGCAGTTTTACTTCATTATGATTGGATTTCATGTTTATAATGGGAGACTCAACTGCCTCTCTACAGTGTAGAGTCCTACATCTTCAGAAAGATTGAAATCTGCTATTACACATTATGACAAGATCAGCCAGGGAAATAGAAACAATGCTGTTTAGACATATTGCATTTAGAATAAAAGAACGCACAGTATTGTTCCCAGGCTGTTTTATAAAGCTGCCGAAATACAAATGACAATCATTTAGCAATTGTACTGTATACACACTTTTAAATACTGTGACAGGACATATTGGTTAAGTTTTACATTTTGAAAGGCTTGCCTGGCATAACTTGTAAAGTAAGAAATACAAGCCACTGAAAATACAAATCAAAATTACAGTATAAAACATCTAATATATGGTTATGCTTCAAAACTAAGAAGAAAAAAAAACACAAATCAAGAAAGGCCCCAACTCTTTTTGACATAAATCCGATTTATAAATTTCAGAAGCACAGGAACCCCTTCCACAAGGTGTGTATTTTCTTAACGCTGCAGTATCCTAGAATCATGTTCAATTTTACTACAAAATTCCTTCGTGTCTGTTTACTACATCATTAAAATAGTTTAGCCTTCTGTGAACTGGGGCACTACACCTTTAATATGCGGATCTTTTTAAACAAAGCTGCATCTTGATCTTTGTGATTAGGCACTTTCCCCACAGGGCCCTTGTTTTTGCCTGGGCCTGCTCTGGATTCACATGAGAAAGTAACCACTCTAGTTGCTCAAGGTCAGGTCTAGACCTGAAACATACAAACACAAACAAACACCATCGCCTAGTGCATTACTTAACACTTCAATCAGAAACAATTACTATCTAAACATTTCTAACAAGAAAGGTTGGTCTGTGAACACAAAGTGCCTCATCAAAGTGCATCACTCACTGCGCCGCATAGTTAGATTAAGCTTCCATTAATGAACATGGAAGAACTTTAAAAAGCAGGAAGGAGGATGGAACATGGCATACGTGGAGTGAACCAGACTAACCCAGATCTCTAAAACTGAAAGGCTAAACTCGTCATTGTGTAGGATCATTGTAATGGCATCTGAGCAAGCACAGCTCAATTCAATGAACATCCCTTGGGTTTTGTGTTAAATGGCAAGAAGTACAGGTGGCTGTGGAAATTGTAGTAACACAGGCCCTAAATAACCTTCCATTTAGACACATTTGCATTGCTGTATGAGTAAGACAAGCTGACAAACAATACTGTATGTTGTGTGTCTGATTCTGGGATCGGAGAACTATTAGGGAGTGAAGTGTGCTGAGGATGCATGACCTTGAGGTTACAAGGGTTCTCAGTAGAATAGAAAGGACAGTATGGCTGAGTAGCAACTCTTCTGTGAAAATAACAATGTATGGGACATGTGAGGTGGTAAGACCGGTAAGTGATTTCTGGTGAGCAGGGGTATTGATGTAATGAAGGTTTAGTGAAAAAATAATACCAAGAACAAGAAAGTTCTATGTGAGCTGCACCTTTTGCGATCTTCAGCCTTTTCTATCACCCTTCGTCTGGATGCTGCGGACTCTCATTTGTTCCCGATAAGGCCTTGGGGCCTCATTTATGAAAGGGCACTAAATTTGGAGTTAGCGCGCATGTAAAGTAGTGAGCCTAATGTGCACGATAAATCTGAATTTACTGCCCCATTTACTAACAGAGAACGCATTCAAATACATGCACAGTATTTGGCTAATTTACATACCATACTGTGCACTACATGTATTGTGATTTAATGATAATTTAATGTGCATGATAATGTCAGAGACTTACCCGTGACCACTGTGACACCAAAAGCAAAAGTCCAGGCATATTTTTTGGTCAGTAGCTTATTGTGAAGGTGGCTTACATTGACCAAAAATGAGCGATCAGCAGACACAGCACTCAGCAGGGGACAGGCAGAGGCAACGTAAAGTGAAACTGCATGCTTACCTTTTAATTTTAACATGTATTCCTTGTGTGATGTAAAAAAATTTTAAAAAAATAAAAAGCAATTTTCCTTTCTCCTTTAATGCATATACAATAAGTGTCATGTTGTGAAATGGCAGATTTTTCTTTTTGTTCTGCTTACTCGAGAAATACTGACTGATGAGACGTAGCCTCAGTTCTCTTCCTTGCCACCCTGCAGAGCAGACTCCATGGATCGGGATGGCAGTGCTATGTGAGTACAATCAATAGCTGAAGCTGAATGACACAGTTTAAAATAAATAGTTAATACTCTAAAGCAGGGGTGTCAAACATACGGCCCACGGGGCAATTTTTGGCGGCCCACCCATTTGTTTCTAAAATTACTAAAGTTACTAAAATATACTGTATCGTTTTGAAATTATTCTTTAAAACAACCCGCCTCGTCAATATAACACAGGTATTCAATATGTGCAGTCTGCATTGTTTGAGTGACAATCCCATTAAGCCAATCACAGCTCACAGAGACAATAAAATAGCCAATCAAATAGCACACAGGATCCTTTTCCTCATGCACACGTGTAACAGCACAGAACACATAATTTTGATTAGGACAGCGAAGCGAAGGCTTGTTTAAACTATTTATTTTACTTTGTGTAAAATTTTAAATCAGTAGCGAAAAAGTAGCTGGAGATGTCACGGAAGCGAAAGGTGGAGGCAGAACACAGAAGATTCCAAAATCGTTAGTCAGATGATTATTTGTTTAATTAATAATTTAGAAGGCAAAGCAATATGTCTGATTTGCAGTGCAACAGTTATGAAAGATTATACCATACAACGTGACTAACATATGCTGCGCAAAGCAACGTATTTTGAGTTTACTGGAAATGAAAGCAGCTATAAAGTCTCAAAGCTTTTCTGAAAATGAGAAGAAAAAATGAAAGTGCTGTGTGATGCCATGAACAACACAACCAAGAAGCATTCAAGAAGCCATAGAAAGTGCAGAATTAGCTTGTGCACCATATATGACTGGACAAAAGAGTGGACTGGAAACCACCTGCCTTTAAAGGAGGAAGAGGATCTACAGTACAGCTGTGGACTTTCTGGAATATATATTTTCCCTTTTTTATTTTCTGTTTTTTATCTAGTGCAGTTTAAACAAGCGTGCAAATGACACTCCAAAGCCAAACAGGGCAGGGTGCCTCAAACATCCAGATTCAGATTTTTTTTTGTGCTCAAATTTTGGTAAATAATGTTCTGTGACAGACAAACAGCCTCCATATACACCCTGGATGTACTTGTGCTGCTGCGAACATACTTTTTTCACAATGTTGAGGATGTATACAAGATCATAATACTGTTCAAATAATTTATGATGCAACTCAGCTTTTGAATTCTGAGCCCACCTGCTGGATATGTTACTTATTACACATGGATGGCATTTTGAAACACCCATTCCTATATCAACGTTTCCCAAAGTGGGGGTCGCAACCCAAATATGGGTCGTGGCAAGGTTTCTGATGGGTCGCTGAACAATCTAAAAAATATGACGTTCAGTGCACACTTAAGATTTCGTTTCACTATACAACTTCTTATGCTTTTATTCAAAATAAATATAATTTGCATACAAATCATTAGCAGTAATTATGTAAACAATGTATTGTTTTATCACCAGTCTTATGCTTTAAATATGAACAAAAAATAAATAAAAGTATAAAGGTGACATTTTATGTGCGGTTACTTGGGATTTTGAAAACAGTTGTTAAAATGGACGCAAAATGAAAAAATGTCCTACTTGCAGCTCAAAGAAACAAAACAAAACACGCAAAAATCGCAATTACCATCTTACATTAACTTCAGTTATTCTTACATTGGTGACGAGGATGATCCGCGTCCTCATGTGTATTTGTTGTGAAGTACTGGCTCATGAAAGCTAAGGCGTTGGCATCTTGAGACACGGCATCCAGATTGTGTTGGGAAACTACGCAAGTTTTTCCAGAAGAAAGCTGGACAATTAGCTAAACAGCAAGATATTCTTAAAAAAAAACCTGTCACTGTCTCAGAGAAGGCGATGAATGTATCCTACCTGGTTACAATGCATATTGCAAAAATACAAAAAAACGTGTTGTCGGTATGTTTGCAATGCTTGATGTTGAATTGAAAATGAAAACTGGTATTCAGTAAGCTGCAACACAATTTTAAATTGATATTGAGACGTGGGAGGTAAAGGAAGCAATCTAGGCCTCACAAAGCTGCTTGTTATCATGGCAACTCACCACGCTGGAGAGTCCCTCTCTGAAGGCGTTGCTATGGTAATCACAGCTTGATGAGGCGCCTACTGGATATGGAGCAGTAAGAATTTGTGCAATTTAAATTTGTTCAATAATGGCTTTAGTTGCATCTGATATTATATGCGACCTGAGGAAAATATGTTTTACAGTAAGTTAAGGATGGCAGAATAGCACTAGCACTGGAGATTTAAAAGTAAAGGCGCTCCACGTGGAGTGCAGAGTGCGCTCTATAGTCTGGACATCACAAGTTCGAGTCCAGGCTATTCCTTTGGCGACCGAGGACGGAAGCTTCCAGGGGGCGCCGCTCAATTGGCTGAGCACCACCCAGGGGGAGGGAGGGTTAGGTTGGCCAGGGTGTCCTCGGCTCACCGTGCACCATCGACCCCTGTAGTCTGGCCGGGCGCCTGCGGGCTTGCCTGTAAGCTGCCCGAGAGCTACGTTGTCCTCTGACGCTGTAGCTCTTGGGTGGCTGCATGGTGAGTCCGCAGTGTGAAAAAAAGTGGTCGGCTGACGGCACATGCTTCGGAGGACAGCGTGTGTTCGTCTTCGCCCTCCCGAGTCAGCGCAGGGGTGGTAGCGGTGAGCTGAGCCTAAAAATAAATTGGCCATTTCCAAATTGGGGAGAAAATAATAAAAAATAATTGGCAATGACTAAATTTATAAAAAATTAAAAAAAGGAGTTCATAAAATGGAAGGCAGCACTGTAAACAAATTACTGTTGGTCATGTTGCCTTCTGTCAAGACAAGGTTATATCTCTTTTAATGGAGTCAATTTCTTGCCATGACATGACAAGCTGCCTTGTTTGTTTTGAATTAATGATTTTGTGATATTGTATTTGTGTCTTTATAGCGAATGTTCCACGCTGGTGTCACATAATGGCTTGTATAACTAAATACTACGTGGTTTTAAGGTTCTGATTTGCCAACTGCTTATAAACACTTGTATCCGTAATTCTGCAAATTGTGTGTTGTTTACAGTGCCATGTTTTTTAATTGATGGGGGGTATACTTAGCTACATAACGACTGCAGTCTATTATTTGAATGCATTAAAATGCCCTCAGCGGAGGCATATATGCAGTCAGCTGAACAAAGTAAATTTACTTTTAGTACGTTAGCCATTGACATTGTATGTACATTGGAGGCCTTGTGATCTAATGGTACCAAACCACTAGATCACAAGGCCTCCATCGAAGTCTATTTACAGGACGACTCACCTGACCATCTTCTTTCGTAGAAGAGTTGATGGGGACTCGTCGTCTCTCTTGGACTCAGGCTGCTCCAGGGATCTATGTTCGCTCTCCCTGCTTCCCTGAAGTGCTGCCTCTTCCTCTGGCTCTTTGGACAAATCTGCACCACCACTGGGCTCCGGCTTGTAAGTGAAGATGATGGTGGGTTTCTGTTTGGGGTCATCGGTCTTGGCCTCGCTGAACCAGTGGTGGCGCTGAACAGGGGGTGGTGGCAGCATATGGATGACTGTGCCGTCAAGCCCCACAAGCTTTCCCTTCTCTCGATCTGCCTTCTCCTTCTGTTGTTCTTCCTCATCCTTCCGTCTGCGGAAGAAGCTCTTAAAGGAGATCCAGCGCTTGGGCTTGGCACTTTCTGCCACCGTCCTTCTCCCTTCCCCAGCTCCAGGTGCCAACTCTGCTTCACTTGGCCGGGATGCACCACCAGCACAGGTTGCTGGCTTTGCCCAGTTGCCAAAGTGCCTCTGAAGCAGGTTACTGGCATGGTACGGGGATGATGTGGATCTTGGTGGGGGAAAGGGGGCGGCAGGTTCAGATTTGGGGCTTGTAGGGGTGATGGGAATCTGCTTGGCAGTAGTCTCATTCTTGGTTTTGGACAGGCTGCCATCGGCAAGAGAAAAGAGTGATTTGGGTCGGACAGGGGCTTCCTTGGTGGCATCAGGTGGAAGGGAGTAGAGGTCCTCAGCACTGCAGGCTTTGTTCTGCGCTGTTGGTGATTCTGGTGGTGACTGCGGTGGTTGGATTGATGCCACGATCTGGGAGAGAACTGTGCTGGCTTTCTCCCGGTGAGTAGTTCCGGTTCCCAACAGCGGCAATTGCTCTGTGTTACCTTCCTTCAGGAGAAAGGAATCATCGTTTGGTTTCTGGGATCTCACAGGAGAGATGGTGCCCAGGTTTTTGCTTGGAGAGCACAGAGAATTTCCCTGGATGGAGGCAGTAGTAGTAGCAATAGTGTTGGTTCCTGTGTTGAGTTCCTGGATATTCTGTACAACTCTACCTGCCTTCTGGTCCTCACCCCCAACTTTCTCCAAAACAGCTTTCTTGCTTGTGTCTGGTGTAGGCGATGAAGGGTTGCTCTCTGAAGATCCAATTTCCTCATAGGTGTGGCTGGAGACTCTCCCTCCTCCTGCTTTGGACTGTGGCAGCTCCCCGCTGAGTCCCAGGAAGCTTTTGTAGACAGCAAGGTTGTCATAAGCGCTGGGGTTGATGACGATGGGCACCTTCACAGCATTCTTGGCTGAACGGGCATAGGTTGGCTCATCACGGATAATGATGGGGAAGGGGGGCATTCCAGCATTGTTGTAGCTGTTAAACTTGATCTCTGACAGGTTGGGTGATTTTACTGGCACGGTTCTAGATGAAGAGAGGCCTGCTGTTGGGGAGGTGGGTGCTGACTTATGGCTACAGTGTCTGGGGGGCACAGTGGGCCCCCCTTTCTCACTGTTGATGCCGCCTCCAATTAGCTCTACTCTGGGGATCTTCTGCCGGGGGCTTGTATTGGAGGTCCAAACCTCCTGGTAGCGGATGTTGCTTGATTTCTTTTGATAAGTGTTGAGCACTACAGATTTCACAGCTGCTGCAGTGGTTGGGGTCAGGGGATGACCTAAAGGAGAAGTAGGGGTGGAGGTGGGTGTAGGGGAGGCTTTGGTTTTGGACACCCCATTTTGATTTTGACCCTTGTTGCTGACCATGGAAGCAGAGACATCCACCACAGTGTAAGGCTTACATATAGCTGGCTTCTCCAAGTTGACCACACGGTAGGGCTTAGCTTGCTCTTCCCCTGGGCGGAAACTGATGGTCACCGGTTGTCCTGGTAGGGCCCTGGGAAGAGGAGAGCCATTTAAAGCTCCAACATTGCCCTTCTGGTCCTTATCCTGATCATCCAGCCTTACAGCCAGTACAGCTTTGTGCGTTTCTAAAGCTGGCGGCTTGGTGGCCGACCGGGTGACATTTCTGTTGTCATTGATGCAATCATAATCTGACTTGGGGTCTTTTGGAGAGGTTATAATGTTGGGCATGAGGCATGGAGCGCTGCTCCCACTACTGGATGTGGTACGGGAGTCTTCAGGAAGGGAAGAAGAGGAGTCGGGAGATGTGGTGGACTCAGAGTTGGAAAAGAAGCAGGAGCCCTGCATGCTGTCCTGGCTGTAGGGAATTAGGATGGGACCCCCGTGTGGTTCCTCAGATGGGTAGCCATTCAGTATCTCGTCGTAGCTGTCGTCATAATCTACAGCACAGATGCGCTGCAAGGAGCGGTTTCGTAGTGGCACAGTATTCCACTTCTTGCTTCCACAAAATCGTACAGGTGACAGGGTAGCAGCCCGAAAGTTAGCGAAACGTGGTTGGCCCCGCATGCGTATTTCCATGGATAGTAGCTCCTCATCACTCTCATCCCAGCTCTCATGCTCACCACCTTCCTCCGTCTCGCTCTCATCCTCATCCTCCTCTCCCTCACTGGAGAAATCTGGGTAGCAGAAGAGGCCACCTTCTGTACTAATTACTTCTGCACTCCCGCTAAGTGATACCTGCTTCTGGTTCCCTTCCCGTGTTGTTCCACTGCTTCCCACTGCCAGGCAGCTGGATGCTGGCAAACCCCGTTCTAACGAGCGCTTGTAGCAACTGCTGATGCGCCCCAGAAAGAGATTCCGAGAGCTTGAGCCTGAGCTGGAGCCAGAGCAGAGACCGGCAATCTCCTTCAACACCTCTGTTAACCCATTGTTGCTGCTGCTTGGCACAATCTCCTCTCCTCCTTCACCCTCGTTGTTGTTGATGCCCCCAGGCCTTTTATGATTCATCCCGTTGCAGTTCCAGACCATGTATGATGAGGTTTTTCCATCTGTCTGCGGAGGACCAGGGTTCCCCTCAGAATCCAGGGGAGCGGCGGATAACATCATAGTAGGCTTCACAGCAATGGTGGGCTTCTTGGCCACTGGGGGGCGGAAGTGAGCAGTTGTGCTTGAGCGCACTGGCCCACCACCCCGGTGGTTGGCGTTGGGTTTCAAGTGGCCTACACCTCCTCTACCTGAAGTGGGGAGATGTTGCTGATGCTGCTGGAGGCCCTTCTCTAAGTTTCCTCTAGTCAGGCAGTGCAAGCTCTTGGGTTTGAAGCAGTTCTTACACTCGCCTGGTTTCCACACGTGTTCTGTGAAGGTGTTGCAGGCAGACATGATTACTCCAGGTGGTGACTGTGTCCCAGCAGATCAGTGTACAGGGATCCCCTCCATGGACACCCCTGCTTCAGAATGCCTTTTTTTTTTAAATACTTTTCTTCAGCCTTGGTGTTCTTGTTGTAGTTGCTGGTCTCAAGTGCTTTTTATTATGTGGTTCTTGAAATAGAAGAGAAAAATAGGATTAATTTAAGTACGTATTTGTAATCTGAAATTCAAAATTACAATCTTTTTTATTATTATTGCAAGAGGAATGTCATCTCTGATGGAATAATTTGTCAACATCAAGTGAAAATGTTATGTAAAAAAAGATCGTTATCATTTATATGGTCAGTGGTTAAAACAATGTGACATTTATTTTTACCAGACAACATTTTTAACGGAACTTGATTGAAAGACTTGATTGAAACAGCTGTGTATCTCAAAGTGTGCGGTCTGTATCTTTTATATGGCTAGAGGTTAAAACATTAAGTAATGAAACTTAACTAAAGGAATCATAGTATACTTCAACTTAAGTTTCTTAACCCAAGAAACTTAGTCATTTGACCTCAATTTGGCACCCATATTATATCAGAACTCAATGCAAAGATCATCAATTACCCTGTAATATAAAATCACTATCATAAATAGTGCCCGAGATATGAGGCTTTGACATTGTAATGGCAGGCCTGAACCCAGAGTTACAATCTGAAACCCTTCAGTGCATTATTACTGCAAGCCATTATCATACACCAATAAAACAACTTTGATAGCCATTATCACACACCGATACAGCGACGACTTTAATTCATAAAAAAAACAGTGTTGTGAGTTTAAGACAATCTATAAGAAACCCACGTGACTGGAGCTGCATGCCACCCAAGTTTTTTTCAGCTGCTTTAGGCACACAGCCAATCACATGGAAATGGTTTACATTCACAAGAGATGAGAACGTGAGTGTTTCTCAGACATCAGTCAAGCCAGGGCTAATTTAACCCAGGCTGGGGAATGGGAAGCAGGCTTTCCATGATGTTTGTGTCTGCGAACACAGACATGCTGGTCACAGCAAAAGCAAGGGGCCGTCTGACACAGAGGTTTCCTCTTGATCGCCTCAGCTACAACATGACGTTAAATGGTGTATAGATATTTACTATAATTTGGATAAAATCAATTCCCGCTTGTGACAGGGCAAAAGCTCTTAATGTAAATAGTGGGTGTGTGGGAATGTAAGGTTGGCAGAGACGGGTAAATCCGTCGCTGCAAACAAACAATCTCAGGTGTGGCCATTCCCCAATTAGGTAACGGGTGCTCACTGGGGAGTGGCCAAATGTACAAAATGGGGAGAAATCCATTGTCTGGTGGAGGTGTTTGGGAAGGAGGCTAGTGTGTGTTTGAACTGTGGGTTGTTTGTGTTTTGTAAGTCCAGTGAAGGCTCTGCCCAGCCCGGAAAACACGAAGCATTTATTTGTGAACAAAGGTGATTATTGTCTGGCTTCTGGCTTCTTAATTAATGCTTTTAAACATTTCAAAACTATTTGCAAAGGCAGCAAAAGAAAATCAACCAGACCATGATAACTGACCTGAACCACAGGAAGTGGTATGGTACTGGAAGCAGGAAGTTCAAATGATCTGAAACTGTAGTGAGGGCAACATTTCACAACAAGCGAGGCAGTATAGTTCTATTTTTATAGCTACATTAATGCTTACTGGCATTGCTGTTAATAATGAGCCATGTTATTTGGATGTTGTGTCAATTTCATATGCATTGATCGTGATATTTGCCAACATTTCTAGGCTTGGTTAAACTGAGCCTTATGATTGTATGTACTTTTATTTGTTTCCTGCTCTTTCTACCAGTCAACGAGGGAATTTATTTTTATTTTACAGACTACCCTTTTCTCAGCCAACTCTTGCGGAATAAATTAGCCCAGTAATGTCTTGTGATAGGGTGTGCAAGGTATCACAAACACAGATTCAGATAAGCTTTCTAGTTACATCAGTGTTGGAACAAACTGTTTGTCCAGCCTGCATGCATGAGTATCCTGTTCATACTGCATGCCTAGAGCAGTCCTTAAATAGGCCATCTGATGAACAATCCCTCCAATTGATTCAATTTTCCGAATGTAACATGTACCCTGTGCATTGTGCGCAGAACTGAGCAGTTTCATTTAAGACCTTAACATAGATAACGCTAAGAATAATGCCCTGCACAGGTCCATTGTATTTACTTCTGGTACACTATACATTTAAATAAGGCATTCTTTTATCGTAACCTCTTGAAAAAGCACTCAAACAATTGAGATGGTATAAATATTATTTTTGTTTATTTAGCAGACGCCTTTATCCAAGGCGACTTACAGAGACTAGGGTGTGTGAACAATGCATCAGCTGCAGAGTCACTTACAATTACATCTCACCCAAAAGACGAAGCACAAGGAGGTTAAGTGACTTGCTCAGGGTCACACAATGAGTCAGTGGCTGAGATGGGATTTGAACCGGGGACCTCCTGGTTACAAGCCCTTTTCTTTAACCACTGGACCACAAAAAGTTATTAGGATTGTTTTTTTAACCGTCAGACCCGTTCTCACAATGGGGGGTATATGGTACACAGATCTCCCTTTGCATGTGTACCACACCAACCATTTAAACATTGTCTCCATCACACGGGAGAAACGACCTGAAATGGAGGTAATGCCTCCACAGAATTCGATCCATTTGAGCTTGAAAACCCACATTGTGTTTTGTGATGTCAGCGAGTTTTTTATTGAGGAGACAATCCCAGCTTACTTCAAACCTTGTATCTCAATCAATATACAGATTTGAAATGACATTTTTACCAAGTAGGTTTCTCTAACAAAATAACATGTGAATGGTAAGCACACTAAATGGGACCTTAAATGTATTTATGGCATTTTTTTATAATGGGAAAGTAACTCTACATTTTAAGAGCATTCTGTGGTGAATGATTATTTAGGCTTCATTGGATACATTGTTGACTATGTTGAGGCTTGTCAGATGACCACACAAGCCAGACAGAGACTTCAGCGTTCCAATCACGGGATGCCAGCCAAAATAGCTTTGCTGTGCAGAAGTTGGCAGGCATTGCCGACCCCTGTGAAAAGTAAAGGGACAATTCTCTCCATTCCTGTATTGCATTGTTTTGTGCTGTGATTTTATGAGAATTTAGTACTCCTGACATGTAAGGGCTCTTTTACACTTAGGTCATATAGCAAGTTTAAACGTACAGTTCAGTTCACTTGGAGGTTTAGTGAAACATCAAACCTGAAACAGAATAACAACTCGGATCACTTGTTTTCCAAACAAACTTTTCATTTGGAATGGAACTGTACCAAAGCAGTGTTAACGATAGCAGTGTCGCAATTAAACTAATTTAAAAGTGTACAGTATTCATGTTTTTTTTTACCACTAAGATTACTTCAGCTCACTTTGCTTGAAAATTAAATTACATTATTATTTTTAAATAGCCTCTAAGCCGTATCCCCAAAAGCTAGCTACTATCTCCAACTGCAAAACATGTTTTTTTAATTTCTTGTGGCGCCTAAGCTGATCAATCGTACTGTTGCCCAGAGCAAGTTGCCACAGATCAGAGACAATTAGGGCTGTATATTGCTCACTGTAAAAATTTGCTCATTTCACAGTCCAAAAATAGGTTTATCAAGATATTTCACGATTAAACATAATATGTATTAAAGCAGAAAAATTGCGTTGTCACATTAAAAATTCACCATTTTCTCTAGTTACTATGCAACATATGTTCCTATATAATTTAAATGCTTACCTGAAAAACAGTAAATGCTAAATTGTAGAGTATTAGTTTTTTTTTTATGTCCACCTTTTTAAAGCATTCTATTGTCACCATCAGTGAATTATGAAACAAAATAAAAACAAGTAAAAATAAAGAATAACAACCGACACGTCCATGGTGTCTTTTTGATTGAGGACATTTTAAAGAAATCTTGCAGCTCTATGCAGTGTTCAATCATTTACCGGAAGCAAACTGAACCAGCTGCCAGGTTCCTAAATGCAGTGTAACAGGTAGCGAGTCAATAAGGCAAACATTTTCTGTATTTATTTTGAAGTGATAAAAATATGTATATTTACACTATCTTCCAGAAATGGGAATTTTCACAGGGAACAAACAACATATTACACGGCAATCGGTACATTTCACAGAAATCATGAAATCTGAAAAAAATCGAGCCTTATCAATGGCCTGCAGTGGTGCAGCATGGAGACATTTTTAGAAGCTCTCCCGTTATTTTGAATCCCCCTGTCTTGGCCGTAGGGCTGCACAGGCACCTCAACCTGCAATGAACTGCTATACCTTACACTGAAATGTATTTCTATTAGGGTAAGTGTACCTTTTAAGACCACCAAATCTGGTTTGAACCTTTCTTTTTTTAAATAAAATAAACAGATTTCACTTATCAAATTGTGTGACTTTAAAGCCGCATCAAGCACATTCTTCAGCTTGGATGGAAAATCTTCCTTTCTGAGCTTGTCACGACTGACACATGCATGACATTGTAGCTTCTTCCTTCACTTTTGTTTTACCTCTCCAAACACAGCTTTGTCCGGGGATTGTAAAAGATGAGTTAGAAGAGATGGGAGCCTCAAGGAGGAGCACATGTTTTCCTTTGCTTTTAGAGCTAGTTTCAGAGAGACATGTGAAGCATGTCCATCAAAAATAAGGACTAGGAAACTTCATATCTGAGACCTTGGAGGACTCTGTCAAAAACTGATTTTCTAAATAATCTTCAAAGTGACCTCTCCATCCAGCCATAAATCAGATACAGCATACCTTGCTAATTGAGGACCATTCTGACACCATGTGCTGTAGAGGTGTTTAGCTATATTATGCATAACAACATGTAAATGTACAAAAAGCCAGATTACAAAAAATAATAATAATAATAGATCAGCTATTAACATTTAAATGTGATAAACACATAATCAGAATGATTAAACAAAATAATCTGTAATATTGTTTATTTTATTTTTGATAACACAACCTAATAAATTATTCTGCTATTATCTTACTGTTTCTGACAGGACAAAAATGAAATACTGTTTGTGCTCTACTTGCTTTCAAACTACACGTAAAATGTTTACTTCCGAGTGGTGTTACCTTGTATAGTTCGTTTTGATTATGTGAAGCATCTCGTCATTTCTGTCTGATATTTTTCCTACCTAAAAGCAATTAGAAGGAGCACCATATCACAGTCTATCATTCTACCACCAAGTAATGAAGTGGAATAGTTGTATGCTTTATGTAAGTTCAAAATAAAGCACATTCAAATATAAAATAAACCAAAACAAAATGTATTTATTGCCATTGCTATTTAATATAGACTAAATACATTTGAGGGTTTCTTTTTTTTTTTTTAAACTAAATACACGCAAATGTTTAAAAGAGGAAGTTTCACATACGAACAGATGAATCTACACCAGTGAGAGGTATGAGGGCAGCAGTGTGGCGTAGTGGTTAGCCCTAAATCTTAGTTTCCATGTCTCTCTCAGGAAGTATGTTGCTGGTTCACTTCCCCAAGTCATTTCACCTCTGAAGTGTCTTCTGAGTCAAAGCATTTTACTGTTTAGAAAGCATTTCAGTCAATAAAGGAAGCAGCTAGTTAGTTTATTATAGGAACAAAAGCTTTGAAGGGGTGGTGATAATTTCACTCTCCAAATGAAATGACCAAACAGATTTTATTTCGCCTATGTAGTTTTATTTCACCTATGTAGTACCACATACAGGTTTTAAAATGAAAAATCTAAGCTGCACATTTCAGACCATAGAAAATGGATGTACACATTGGCAGCAGTGTGGAGTAGTGGTTAGGGCTCTGGACTCTTGACCAGAGGGTTGTGGGTTCAATCCCAGGTGAGGACACTGCTGCTATACCCTTGAGCAAGGAACTTTACCTAGATTGCTCCAGTAAAAACCCAACTGTATAAATGGGTAATTGTATGCAAAAATAATGTGATATCTTGTAATAATTGTAAGTCGCCCGGATAAGGGCATCTGCTAAGAAGTAAATAATAATAATGTGTAAAATAAAAAGGCACAAACCGAAGTCGTAAATCAGCAAAAAATTATGATACATCAAGCGTAAGCGCGAAACTTCGATATTATAATGAGATTTGTAAATTTGCATACAAAGTACTTTGAAACGAACAGTCGTAATGAAACTACCGCAGCAGGGATTAAACTAAATTACGGGAGTGAAAATGATACATTGCAGGTAAATCTACGAAGTCACAAAAACCTACGAAAAATCAAGATACGAAAGAAAAATCAATGATACTTAGAGCTCAGTGAAATTTTCTTGTGCCTTTCAACACTGCCACCAGGAAGTACAGACAGAAAAGCATTCATATCTTAACAAAAACTCTGACTGGCTTCAAAATGAAAAAAAAATCTACTGACCATATTAAAATTGAAGGTTGCATTTTGTGATCTGATTTGAACAGGACAGCAACAGAGACATGCCTGCCTATTTCAGCTATTCGAATAAAAACTGGCAGACTTACAGCTGTGGTCTGTCAGCCAGCCCGTCATGCTGCATGGACTTCTGTTTATGGCTAAGCTCCAGTGAACTTTCGTCTTTCAGTCCAGACAGGAGGCTTTCTTTGGGGGCACTTCTTCCCCAGGAACCTGCAAGAGAGAAGGGTTACAGTACAGAACAACTAGGAGGGCAGGCTGTCAGGCTCAGAAATGATCACTGCATAGATTATTTAGATATATTTTTCTCTGCAAAGGAGCACGAGGAAGGGAGGAGCTCACAGTATTTCTAATGTCAGAAATATTTATCAAACTTTCACTCAGCCTGCCATACAGATTACACTGGCGCTGCTTTATTCTGAACCAAGGATGGAAGAGAGGGATGGCCAATTGAGGCCAGTGCTGGGTGATTCACTTATTTCACAGTAGGGTACACAATTATGAACAACCTACTGCAGTCGAAAAAGTCGCAAGTTGCTAAAAAAAAAAAAAAGGAGGCAGAAATAGCAAGGCAACAACCAATACAAAAAAAGGCTTAGAAAAGTGCATGATGCTTGGGTTATTGGGTGGTTCTCTATCCCTGGGACCACTTGCTGATTAGAAACGTGGAAGGTATAACAATCACCATGGCGACCTTGACTCTGAACTCCTATACAGAAATTCTGTCGAGAAAATCTCCAAAATGGTTGTGTTACCAACGGAGGCTGGGTGCGGACCGGAAAACTTAAATTCATAAACTTACAAGATAAATCCGTAACTGCAAAGGACAAGTATTATTCTTCAGTCTTTAGACGTGATTAAATGAGAGGATTGGTGCTTTACTACGTGTCCCACAAACTCTCCCAGGAAGAGGATACTTCACAGCCCTGAAACTCCAGGTGTTGTGTTTGATAGGGCTAGGAGACCTCTTCGCTTGGAAGCTGGCCACAGCACCAGACAGCAATGAAACAATGATAAGTGGGAGCAGGGGCCTTCAGAAGATGATACAAAAACAAAAGGCACAATGGATTGCAATAAAACCAAAAAAGTGCCAAGGGAACCAGGTCTTACAGCCACCTTACAAGCATTACAGCCCCTTTAGTGTTGACTGTGTACTACAGCTTTGGGTTACTTTGAAAGAAATCATTTTTTCAGCAATGGTTGCTTAACTAAATAATCAATAAATAATAAATAAAGAAATAACTAAATCATTCCATAGCACAACAGTAATGTACAGTGCAGACACAAAATTATTATTTTCGATAATATTGTAGGTAAGTCAGCTGCCAGAAGATGGTTACTGATACATCCTCCACAGGCCCATGACTGGCCAAAACAATTGGAAAGACTACAGATCTCCCCGACTTCAAAAGGAGTATATGATTGTGTCACCGGCTCAGCCCTCGACAAAGTGGCTGCATCGAGACTAGAGGGTATCCAGATTAATTTTTTGGGGGACCCCCCCCCCCCCCCCTTTATAAAAAGCTGCCCACCTGAAAACTGAGGAAAGGCAAACCACAATAAAGAAAGAGAAAGACTACTGCAGTGACCGTAAATCTTTAATACATATTGTCTCTAAGAAACACAAGGCTTGTCTCATCTCAACAGTGAAAGAGCATTTTTCGGTACATTAAATATGTTATATTACAGTACATTAGTGTAGATGAGAAAAAAAGCCCCTAAAAATAGAATTATCATTATCTAGTAGGAGATGCTGTATATTCTTGATTTGAAATTTATTGTAGTCCATATTTTATTTTTGTTATCAAATACCAAGTCGCAATACTGATAAAACAATAGTGATAACACTTGCTATTTTACAGTATTTTTTTCTTAGAAATAGCAGAACAGTTAAGAATGTAATAAGCGACGTCAGAGAAACACTGTTGTGAAGTCAACAGTACGTCAATGCAACAAATAGGGCGAGTTGCAGCATCTTATTGAACTTACATAAACACCCAACACAAAATTCCTAAAAAACTGAAATGAATGTCACTGGGCTTTACTCTTTAGAAGAACCTTTTTTTTTCTTATGGTCGCTCCAGATCCAGTCAGCATACCTATATTTAGGGCAATACTATGAACTTACATAATGGCATTTGAACAATCCCTGGACACAGTTGCAGATGGTATGCAGTAACCATAGCAGCCAACACAGCATTCACCATTCTTTTATGTTGTTCACAGCGTATTTGCCAGTGAGACAGTGCAGTGTAAATCTGAAAGATGTTTTTATTATAATAATCCCATGCATAGATACATACATCCATACATAGATCTCCCCAGCCTCCCCATGGTAAAATGTCAGGCAAGCTTCTACTTCAAAGACAAGGTGCTCAGTCTAATTGGAGGGCTATGTGTGAGGGAGACAGGCGTTCTCAAGGGTGTACATTCCTCTGATCAGAGCCCGGTCTGCCTGCTGCTGTGAATGTATTAACTGTTTCTCAGCAGACTTATTCACAATACTCCTACCCTAACAGTCTCCACACACCAGACGCGATGCGATTTTTAAATTGGCGACGAGACATTTTCGCAGCGACATGACCATACACACCAGAAGCGACACAGAGGCGATGCGACAAGTTTGAAAACTGCCAGATCTATACAACTGTTCAGAATTGCTATTGACAAAACGATGATCAAGACTGGTACTTATTCCACAACATGATGTGGAAATTATGAGTGTCTTCTCTGACGGTATTTCAACATACATGGCAATAAAATCACACACACCAGGCTTACCCAGTTCCTCTGAAATACTCCCATATATTATCTTTTAAATCTGTATCTTTATAATTGCGATGACCTTTGTCATAAAGCGCTGGGTATTTTTTCAACGGCAAGTATTATTGTTTTCTCTGTCATTTTGAATACTGCTTCACCCTGCTGGACCACGTGCATTGAAGCTGTTCTCTGATTGTTCAATGCCCTAGTTGACGTGCGTCAAACCACAAAAAATAGGATTTAATCCTATTTATTTCGCGTAGCTCCAGTGACGCTTCTGCGTCGCCTGTGGTGCGAAAGATACTTATCGAAAGTATAGGTTCTATTCATTTTGACACATTGCTGCACAGTTCTGATTGCTGCATTGCATCTGGTAGGTAGCAGCCTTAACTCTAGTGGTGAGATGAGCAACCAATTTCATAAATCGAATAGCAGGCAAGTAATAAGAACATAAGAAAAGTTTGGGAATGAGAAAAGGCCATTCTGTCCTTGAAGGCACATCCTAGTTAGCACACCATTCTACTGGGGGTGGGGGGGGGCTAATTTAAAAGCAGAGAATCTAGTCTTTTTTTTAATGTTCGCAGTGTTTTAGATCCTACTACTTCACCTGGTAGGCTATTCCATGCATTTTTTTCTGTTTAAAAAAGTGCTTCCTACCTTCCGTTCGAAAACTTACTTCTTCTCGGTTTCCATGTATGCCCTCTTCTTGTTCTCTCTGTGCTAAATTTGTAGTAGTGTCTGTAGTAGGGTTAACTTTATCTATAGCATTTATAATTTTAAAGACTTCAAAATCAACAGGTTGATCAACAGGTTGAATTCAACCAGGCAATGTTCTGAATTTAGGAGACATTTTGACCGGAAGATCTGATGCATAACTGATGTAGCACGGAAATAATCTACTCAATAATCTACTCAAAACTGATTCATGACCAGGGATACGTTAATACAAATATCAAAACAGTCTTGATTATGTTCAAAAAGATATTGCAGGAATGCAACGTGGGAAGAAGTTAGGAAAGTAATGTGTTTTAAAGCCTAGAGCTGTTCAGTAACACTAATCCTATGCCACATCAGAAACAGAAATGACCTGTTAGGATCACCGTCTTTTAGTCTGTTTAAATACAAAAATAATAAAAGGATGCTTGCTACAATAGTTTCATAAATCTAAATACATGAATAAAAAAGCAATACAGTATAAATGCGATGGTATTTTGTTCAATTCAAATAAAAAATAGTCCAAGGTGCAACCCTGGGTTGTCACAATGCAGGTCGCGAGTTTAGGAGACTACTGTATCTGACCAATAGTCCTTATGGCTATTTGTCCGTTAAGCAATTGCTGCTCCTTTACCAATAGCTGTAGCATTCTGTAAACGGGCTATGTAAACACATATGCTGGTTGGATCAAAACCAATAGGAAAACGTACCAATCAATTTAGGCATTAATGTTGAAGCAACATTACCGGATAGATAATTGCTGTGGAAACTGTTAGGGGTCCAGAGCTGAAGGCGAGAGCACTTAAAAGTCAAGGTCAATTATCTAGCAGATGATAACTGCTGCGGAGGATACTAATGCTGTTAGAAACCGATAAATTGTTTTTTTTTTTATAATTTATATATGAAGAGATTTCATTGCAATGAGTACTTGAGCATTAGGGAGGAGAACTTCTGCATCACGTACCCTTACATGTTGTATCCATTCACAGAAGAAAACAGTCCAAAGTTGTTGACAGTTTAATTTTTATGAGCAGCTGGATATTATTTCACCTGTGTTTCAGAGTAGTTGCACAGCAGTGAACCTAATGCAGGGATTAGTTCATCCACAGAAGCTTTGGTACCTAATGTGGATGTCTATTTTATCCCATAGATGATGAAGTGTGCCAGATGGAAGCGGTGGCTGCTTTGGTGGGACTCAATTTAAATTGGCTGAACTTGGACAGAAAGAAGGCGTGTTTGATGGCTTTTTACTTGTACATTTTTCTAGTGATGCTATTGGGCATGCTGGATCACCAGGTTTTACAAAAATACAGCGCCTGCAATGAGCGGTCAGGTTATCAGTGTTGAACAATGGTGTTTTCAGTTTCTTTTAGTCATTTTCAGTAATGCCAGAATGCATCTCGTGTCTTTGTGTTGTCTTTGTCTCCAAGTATTTTTTATTTTTAAATCACCTCAGTGTTTTCAATAATGTAGCGATACCAGGGACTACACTATGGCGGAGATGTTTTTTTAATCATCTAATGTGGGATAATGACCACTCTACTTGAGATTTGATTGGATAAGATCATCTGTGAGGTTTACTGTATCATTTCTATGAGATTAATCAAAATACATTGTATATTGACACCACTTAAGGAACGGCAAGCAACAATAATACATATAATTACTAAAATTTGTTTTAATGATAATAACACACACTATATAGCCTGTACATCTAATAAGAAGAGGTCTGTTTTAAGTACAGGATTATTTATCCAAAGACAATGTTTATTAAGAGACTCTTCAGTACATACTACTAAATCTATGCAATCCAATGCAATCCACTTGAAACTGACAAGGTCACAGTGCTTGCAAGTAGAAATAGTTTTTTGCTGATGCAATTTAACTTAAACAAAGGTCCCTAAGGCCCTTTGAAAAATCTTTGTAAATCTACTGCTAGAAACAGTCCATTAAAGTGTCCTGGTTGTTTGTATTTATGAACCGATACTTTTTTAACATTTAATTCCCATGAGTCAGCAGTACACAGCTTTCTACACTGGCCTGACCACTGTTCACAGTTAGCACTAGGCACAAACATGCAGGGGAGAGCATGGTCTTTAAACACACACCAACATGTGCCATCAGAACTACTGACTTGAATCAGAAGGTATCTATGACATGAAAACACATATTTTCTACTAGCTTCAGGGTCAAGCTCCATTTTCTAACAAAACTAGACATTTCTGTGAAAAAAAACCAGGCAAGCCCAGGGGGATGATTTGTGGGGATGTCATGTAGGGTCAAATGACTTGCAAAGATAAAGAAAGATGGGCATGTGCAACAGATCGGTATCATTGATACGTCCAGAGAACAGGTGACACCACCTGTAACTGAACTGTGAGAGAATTGTACAATACAGCTGTGTAGCAACTACAAAGACATGGCAACGCATGTGGTCAGTATCATAAGCCAAAGGTTAAAGCAAGGTGGCACTGAAAGGGTACATTTGTACTTGATGGCTTCAGTAATTGAATTTAACTAAGAAAATCAAAGAACACAGCTGTGAACCCAACATTAAGACAGTTCAAAGCTATGAAAAATGCATTGGGCACACAGGGCTAAAACAAGCTTCAAGTGCAGGCAATTTTTAAACACAAAAAAGACACAACTTAAATATGTTCACGAAAGATCTTAAAAATAAAATCCACAATTAGGAGTGGAAATAATTTTTACACTCAAGTCACAGCATGTTCACTGGCAGTCAATAAATAAAGCTTTGTTTTCATACAGAAACGGCCCGTTGGCTGTACAGTAATTGGTGGAAGCTGGTAATGCAAATGGTAAAACAAACCTGCAGTGCCCGAGCAAACCTGACAAGACTCAAACACATTGCATACAAGATGAGCTCCCACTTGTTTACAATACATGCATCAAAAATTAATTTCACGGGGGGGGGGGGGGGGGGGGCTCCCGAGTGGTGCATCCAGTAAAGGGGTGGAATGCAGGATGCTGTAGCTCTGGGTGGCTGCATGGTGAGTCTGCAGTGTGTAAAGAAGCGGGAGGCTGACGGCACACGCTTCGGAGGACAGCGAGTGTTCGTCTTTGCCCCTCCCGAGTCAACGGTGTTCAATTCAAATGGTAGTAGCGGTGGGCTGAGCCTAAAAATAATTGGACATAACTAAATTGGGGAGAAAACAATAAAAGTAATTGGCAACCACTAAATAAAAAAAAAAAAAAAAAAAATGAATTGCACTGCGAGCGGTTTCAAGTGGTACCGAGGCAGGAGGACCTACATTAAGCAAAGTAAAATTTGGGAGAATTTATGAGTTATTAGCAGTTGTGGAAACGGCACACTTGCAAATACAGCTGGCGCCGCTTTATCGGGGTGCCTCGGGAGAAGTAAAAATATCCTGAATAAGCGGCTGTCCCAATTAAACGAGAGGCAGTGGAGATGACCTGAGTCACACTTTTTTTGTTTCAAAATGAAAAGAAAAAGAATGAAATCACATCACGTTATAACACCATGCTAATTTCTGTGCTATGGGGCTTCAGTAATTACCACACCATGAAATGCCGGGAGAGTCAAAATTCTAATTAATTCCAACGCATTCCAGTGGGAGATTTTGACCACTTTCAGTTGTAACTTTTTCTGACATTAAAACGTCTTAAAACTAAGTAAACTTAAAGTACTTCAACTAATAATGAAACAAATACTACAAGGGGGGGGGGGGGGGGGGGGGTCACTAGGCTCCTTCTGTTTTCAGGGTAATTAAAAAAAAAATACATTTCAAGGTTCTGTTTCATGGAAGATTTCAAATAGTGTATGAAAAACTTCAATAGACTTCAAACTGAACAAAATGAAAGTACATAATGTAGACTGGTAATTAATTTAATAAAGCAGGGAAGGGTGGGGGGTGGGTTCCCCAGGTTCAATTGTCCACTATGATCCATTACTTTAAAGCAAACACTCTCAAACATTCATTAGCTATAAATATAGAAAAAAATTGTATCCTATAAGCAAACTTATAATCATAGGCAAAAATTTAAAACAGGTGCAATAAATAAAACAATGTTACATTTTAAATGCACAAGCTAATATCATACATAAAATCAGAAAGATTGAAATCTTTAGTTTAATTACAGAACGGCCATCATATGTATATTAATACTTTACCAAGAACAGCATAACCAACAAAACTACAAGTTTTTTTATTTTAATCTTTGGGAACAACTGTGTCTTATGTTCTATTGCACAGGTAGGTGTCCATGTATTTGCCAAAATGTGTTTATTAGCAGATCTAGGCTTTTTATAATATCACACAAGGTAGTCTATTTTTTTTCTTTTTACGTCTACCTGTTTGATATTGTAGGCTATTCAATGTGATGAATCTTTTAATTAACAATAATAAAAAAACACTTTCCTATAAAGAACTGCAGGTGCAATGCACAGAACTTGATTTGTGAAATTGTAGGTATTCACTGGTAAATTTTGGCTACAGTTTACTTATTTGTCTTGTAGCAGTGCAATGAATTTACGAGGTATGACACAGGCCCGGTTTTTGGGATGGAACCGCATAACAGTCTCGCGTTTTGATTGGTCCATGTCTGTCACATCAATACGTCGTCACACGAGTGGAAAAGCTTGCAGGCATTTTTAACATTGTGATCAGAGAGAGAGAGAGAGAGAGAGAGAGAGAGAGAGAGAGAGAGAGAGAGGAGAGAGAGAGAGAGAGAGAGAGAGAGAGATCTGCTTTCCACAACCTTTCCATTAAAATATAATGTGGTATTACGCTGTACTGATAAAACGGGTAATGGGTAATTACTTTATATGAATTATCATGTTATGCACGAATGTAAGAATTGGCTTTCTGTAATGGCATACTTTTTAGCATATATCTATAATCTTTTACGCGATATATTTTAATATCAAATATATGTCTTCCACACTATTACAGTTTTGTTAGAGGATGTATTAGTTTAGATCTAATGTAATCACAGTTGTACATATAGACTGCCCATGTTTTCATTCACCTCCCAAATTCTGGCCCGCTTTGGTTTTTATAGAACGTCCCAAATTCTGGGCTGATTTGGTTTGCAGATAACGTCCCAAATTCCAGGGGGCTTTGGTTTTTATATAACGTCCCAAATTCTGGGCCGCTCTGGTTTTTAGATAACGTCCCGAATTCTGCATTTTCGAATTCAGGCCAGTTTTTGAGATATTCTGCTTAGCTGACAGTCGAGTTTCTAAGTCAAGCATGCACAGTTTACCATAAACTGGACCGTTAATTCATTTAAGAGTAACCCTTAGTACATGAATCAAAGTTAATGTATTTTTTACTCTCCCAGAAAACATTTAGGAACATGGTATACCAAAAAAAAAAAAAAAAGGACATCTCATTTGCTTATGTAATGTCCATCAATATATAGTGAGGCGTAGGGGTTTATCAGAACTTCTGGGTTTAAGAGACCAGTGCCCTTCAACAACTTCAGATAAATCCTACTGTATTGTATTAGTCAACATTTCCCTTATCTATTCCTGAAAGTTTATACTGTAGGTCAGGGGTTTTCAACCTTTTTTTTGGAACTGTACCCCTTCTATCTGGAGGTTTCAGCTCGAGTACCCCTTTACAATTTTCGCTCAACTGAACGGTACCTCAGTTACAATAAAATGGAGAATAATCTGATGACCCCCCCCGTTTATTTAATAAATTTGGGTGACAAACAAACTGCTGGTTTAGGACAGAACAACAAATAGTAGGCTTAATTCTTAAAACTTTTAACTACAAGTATTTGGATGCACAGAATTAAAAAGACAAGTATTGGGTTAGGAGCACACCTATTTTTTTGTAACTTTGACAGCCTTTTTTAAATTGAAGGCCTTTTGATACCCAGCAAACACTGCGATACCCAGCAAAGTTAAACACCGATATTCTGATAGCACAGCAATTCAAATGAAGTTTGTAATTGGTTGTGTTCCTCAAATACACAATAAAAAGTGATATTTATAGGGTATACAGTTATACAGCGATACAGTGGTTTCCGACATCTAAGAACTGGTACTGCGAGCATCTGGATTCATACCCAGAGGTATTCTATAGCCTCCTAGGACATTCACAGCTTGTTTGACACCCTCTTGTAGTTGCCCGTTTCTGCATATAAAGCAAAATGCTGTTTGTCAATCTCTCTTTTTCCTTATAAATCAAATGTGTTCATCCTGTCGTACCCCATGAGTCCACAAATCCTGGGCCAACAAACTCTCTAGTACTCTCTTTAGATGCACAACAGTCTTAGCTAAAGAAAATGGTGTCCTTCGAGTTCGTACCACCCACGACCGCCATTGGCTGAGCCTTACCCCAATGGTGTTCATATAATGGGATTTGCCATAGGGAAGGGGGTGGTCTCTTATCGTACCCGTATCTCCACGACCCCTGGGCCAACAAACTCAGAAGGGCACGCTTTGCGTGCACAAGAGTCTTAGCTGAAGAAAGACATCGGCCACGGGTTCATACGCCACCCCACTGCCAGATGGTGGGCGTTGCCCCAAAGGGGTTTTATAATGGGATTTCCCATAGACATTTTTCAGGGTGCTATATCTCGGGTTCCGGGGGTCCCCGAGACTTGAAAATCGGTACGGAGGTCCACCTCGGGGCCTCTGTCGATCCCTCCAAGCGACATGTCCCCAGCTAGAAAGGACACCAGTTTAGACTTTTATTGCCAACCTGGAGCTCAAAAGCTATTGGAAATGCAACCTTGACATGCTACCATGCTGAAAATGTGTAAATTCGTTGAAAATGTAGCATTTGAAAACGGGTGGCTCCCTGTGAAAGAGGGCCCCCAGACATGACCCTAGGAAGTTCAATCCGGTTTCTAGGCCCCAGGGTCATGGAGATATGACTCCGAAAAGAGTAGTTGTTGGACATTTTTGACAGGGTGCATCTCGGGTTCTGTGGGGGTTAGGAACTTGTTTTTTTTTTGCAGCGGTGCCCCAAGGGAGTCATTTTCATGGTTCAGATTCGTCATGACATGAGTTTTTGGGTGAACCACCACACCGTTTTAGGGGGTGGTTTGGGGTGCTCCCCTGAGTCTATATCACTTTGAATGGTGGTTCTACGTGCTCGGGTTCGAGAGATATGCCTGAAATGTGTTTTTCAACCCTGCCATAGACATGAATGAGGCTGAACACCCTGAACGCCCTGAAAATATTTTTTGCAAAGAATTGCTACGAAACTGGGCATGTTACATTCAGGCTGGTCTAGATCCCTTCGAACAGTGGTTGTAGGTGCTCTGGTTTGAGAGATATGACTGAAAATGTGTTTGTTAACACTGCCATAGACATGAATGGGGCTGAATACCCGAAAATATATTTTGCAAAGAATTGCTATGGTGGGTGTGTGCGTGCCGGGGTTGCATGGTGGGTGTGTGCGTGCCGGGGTTGCATGGTGGGTGTGTGCGTGCCGGGGTTGCATGGTGGGTGTGTGCGTGCCGGGGTTGCATGGTGGGTGTGTGCGTGCCGGGGTTGCATGGTGGGTGTGTGCGTGTCGGGGTTGCATGGTGGTGTGTGCGTGCCGGGGTTGCATGGTGGGTGTGTGCGTGCCGGGGTTGCATGGTGGGTGTGTGCGTGCCGGGGTTGCATGGTGGGTGTGTGCGTGCCGGGGTTGCATGGTGGGTGTGTGCGTGCCGGGGTTGCATGGTGGGTGTGTGCGTGCCGGGGTTGCATGGTGGGTGTGTGCGTGCCGGGGTTGCATGGTGGGTGTGTGCGTGCCGGGGTTGCATGGTGGGTGTGTGCGTGCCGGGGTTACATGGTGGGTGTGTGCGTGCCGGGGTTGCATGGTGGGTGTGTGCGTGCCGGGGTTGCATGGTGGTGTGTGCGTGCCGGGGTTGCATGGTGGGTGTGTGCGTGCCGGGGTTGCATGGTGGGTGTGTGCGTGCCGGGGTTGCATGGTGGGTGTGTGCGTGCCGGGGTTGCATGGTGGGTGTGTGCGTGCCGGGGTTGCATGGTGGGTGTGTGCGTGCCGGGGTTGCATGGTGGTGTGTGCGTGCCTACATGAACTACTACATGAACTTTGATTCATGTAGTAAGTGTTACTCTCAAATGAATTCACGATCCAGTTTATGGTAAACTGCATGGATGACTTAGAAACTTGGCTGTCAGCTGAGTCCCCAAAACTGGGCTGAATTCGAAAATGCAAAGCGGACCAGAATTTGGGACGTTATCTTAAAACCAAGGCGGCCCAGAATTTGGGACGTTATCTAAAAACTAAAGCGGCCCAGAATTTGGCACGTTATCTAAAAACCAAAGCGCCCAGAATTTGGGACATTATCTGAAAAGCAAAGCGGCCCAGAATTTGCGACGTAAATGAAAACAGGGGCAGTCTGTATGTAAAACTGTGATTACATTAGAGATAAACTAATGTATCCTCTAACAAAACTGCAACAGTGTATACATTTTATATTAAAATATATCGCAAAAACGATTCTAGATATATGCTACTTGAAACAAAAAAGTACACCACCTCAGGAAAGCCAATTCTTATATTCATGCATAACATGATAATTCATATAAAGTAATTACCCATAGTTTGTTTTATCAGTACAGCGTAACACCACATTATATTTTAATGGTAAGGTTGTGGAAAGCAGATCACTCTCTGATTACAATGTTAAAAATGCCTGCAAGCTTTTCCACTCGTGTGACGACATATTCATGTGACAGAAATGGACCAATCAAAACGCGAGACTGTTATGCGGTTCCATCCCAAAAACCGGGCCTGTGTCATACCTCGAATTTACATTTCAGTATTCGGTATTGCATTTGCTGGATTGATCTACATTTGAATTGGTGGTATATTTATACCTTTGAAGTCAGAGCAGAACTCCAAACCATGCACTCCAACAAACAGCATCATTCTCTTTAATAGTTCTAAAACAGAATATTATTTATTATAAAAAGACTAAGAATAAACTTGAAATACACACTGTTGTTTAAAATAACACTGGCAGTATTTTGTCTGATTCAACCACTTTAATAAGGCAATATTCTTCTAGGAGTAATCAGTGCATGTCTGTTTAATACATCTCCATCAGAACCCAAAGACACATCTGAAGTATACCTGTAAGCACACACACACACACACACACACACACACACACACACTGTTAACATTACAGCTGGTTTACATCTCTGCTCATTAAAGCATTACTACCTGCCTAATTACAGGGCTTGAGGGAAAATCCTGTCAAAAAGCAACTTCACAGAAACTGTGTTTGCTTCTCTAATGAAGCTGTTTAACAAAAATCACCTTCCACCAACAGGATTTTAGGCAAAAATATAACAGACAAACCTCAGAATTGCAGGTACATCCATACGCCAGGCATACAGCAGAATGCAGAGTAGAAAACAGTTTGGAGGACTTGAAGTTTCTCTTAGCCTTCCCTCCCAATATTACACATCCAAGACTCTCCCCTAGTAGCCCTCAGCCACCTGGTCTCTTTCTCAATGCATCAATAATTCAACGGCTACTAAAAGCCCCATTATAGAGTCACCCACTAACATGAAGAGCAGATCGGAAATGTGGGGGTAGAGGAGCAAGAACTCTTGCTGCTGCAGTGGGATCCCAGAGAAACATATCAGCTTTCTAATGTTCTTAATGAAGCACTTTAAAGTGCAGGACTCGCCCAGCTGTCTGCAATGTCCAGCTCATTTAAAAGGCACTTTCTGCTTGTCTAATACCTTTGCTGTGTGGTCAATAGAAGAAAAGATAAAACCTGCACGCTGAATATCTGCATCTGAATATCTGCATCTGAATATCTGAATACCAACAGTGAAGTGCCAGGGCATTCAGGAAACCTGCTTACAGCAGGAGAAGGATCTTTGTACCTGTGGAAGGGTGAGGGTATTCACTGACACAGGAGACAGAAGATTTCATTTGGAAACACCGCACAGGTGCCCAGATTTATTTAGTTTTCCTGTTACTTGTTTTATTTACTTTAGCCCGCAGAGGGCGCTGTTGTCCGTGGTCTGGATACTGCCGACAGTAAACCAGGACCACGGGGTTACCAACACAGGTATCCCAGTCCGTGCACCTTCAAGTGCTTCAAAATAATAATGAAAACAGAAGGCGAAAGAAAAAGGGAAAATAAAACACAGTAATAAAACTACAAACAAAAGTGCTGCTTATGCAGTGCCCCCACTGCCGCTAAGCCGGTCAGCACGGGTCTCCGTCCTACACTCCGCTGTGCTTATACACTGGGGTTGGCCAGGGTTCCCCGTATATCTATACACGTCCCCGCGGGTACGTAATTATTTCTTTTATTTATTTCTTTTTAAATTATTTTTACAGACGGCTGTCCCCTCAGTCGGGCTCGCCTGCTCCTTATTTCACGCTGACCTCTTCCGCCAGCGACACTGTACTTTCCCCAACCCGGCCACCCGAGTGCATAACTAAGCCAGTTCTTATGGGCCGAGCAGTCTCCCAAGGCCCGCCCCTCAGCCACTCAGAGAGAGGGAAAGCACACACACACACTCTTCCCCACCTCTCCGTGTCATCGCCATGGCCGACAGGCGGATCCCACGAGACTGCTGCCCTCTACCTGCAGTAATACGGATGTGCCAGACAGTCAGTCCAGATCTCCCCTGTTACAGTACCCGGTAGATTTTTTTTTTTTTTCTTCAGTGCTCTATGATCATCAATAAGAATAACTGGAGATGAGATCATGTGACATCCAGTCTCAGTATGAATCTGTTCTCTCTCTCTCTCTCTCTCTCTCTCTCTCTCTCTCTCTATTCTGGTTGCAGATAAAACCGCCTGTTTCATAACACTTCTCCCAGCTACAATGAATCATGACTGTAAGGACTGGAATTCATTCTTCGCTCCTTATTTGGGACTGTATCTTTACTTTACCTCTTCCCTCATCATAGACTTAGTGAGGACTCCAGTCTAAACCCAAAAGAGCAGCATGTACAGTACTGTACACATTAGCCCGGAGATATATATTTATCATTTAGAGAGTGCTTAACCTCCAACTATTTTTCAAATTTTTTTATTTACTTATTTTTATTTTTTTAAATTCTGGTCCTTATTCTGTCCTGCGGATCACGTCTAGTAGAATCCCTGTCCATATTGATGTTGGACAGACGCCTCTAAGCATTAAAGCTGGCTTGGCAAAATGTTCCACCTACTGCACCTGGAACCCTACAACTTGAAAAATGTTTACTTGAAACCTGTTGCTGTACTTGCATCACTTTTGGGTACCAGGGAGCAAGGTACATTTCTACTGTATAGCAAATACATTAGTATCTCAGTGCTGTTCTAGCAAACATCCATTGTACATCCATTTTCTATGGGCTGAAATGTGCAGTTTAGATTTTTCATTTTAAAACCTTTATGTGGTACTACATAGGCGAAATAAAATCTGTTTGGTCATTTCATTTGGAGAGTGAAATTATCCCCACCCCTTCAAAGCTTTTGTTCCTGTAATAAACTAACTAGCTGCTTCCTGTATTGATTGAAATGCTTTCAAAACAGTAAAATGCTTCGACTCAGAAGACACTTCAGTGGTGAAATGACTTGGGGAAGTGAACCAGCAACATACTTCCTGAGAGAGCCATGGAAACCAAGACTTCTTTAACCCAGTGTAGAATCAGACATCATGATTCAAAGTGAAAATACATGTTTCCTACAAGTGTCTTTATTGTGTTACTGTAGCTATTGTACAACCACTTTAACAACTAGAAATGAGAGTGAACGCGAACAAAAACATAGCATTCCCAGGGGCATAGTCTAAAAAGGAATGTTGTATTCGATTGACCTGGTTTGTATACTTAAAAAAATAATAATAATGGGTATGGGAAAAAGATAGACTGTATATCCCGAGTTGAAAGTGCTGGACATCACATACTGTACAACTTTACTGGGAGAATAATAGAATACAGCAGTGTACCAACTATAATGACTCTATGTCAACGCCTATATCACAGACAGAGGAGAAAGCAATTCAATAAAGTAAAATGAGTTTATTACATTCACAATGTATGAAGTCCCCCATAACTGGACTTCAGTTATCTGTTCATTCTTCTCTCTTCCTATATTGTAGTATTACCAAAGTAGTCTCTATTTTTCTTCTTGATCTTACTCCTCATTTGAATAACGTATACACTTAAATGTGGTAAACTATAATGAAAGCATCAGGAAGATCTCCGTTACCAACACATCTCAGTGTTTATATTTACGAGGTTTATCGTTTTATACTGTTGCATTTAAACAGAACAGTGCTGCTGTCACAGTGGGGGCTCAGGCAAGACTGATATTCTATACAACGTAACGCACTTGCATATCATAAACAATGCCTAATGTGTTTTGAAATCAGGTTGTATTGAACAGCCTTGAGTAAATGGCTGTGTTCCTAAGCGCCTCTCTGAAGTGCTTGCCTGCAGCCTGTTCCACAGCTGCTCTCGTGGACAAACCCAATCATTCATTCCAAGGCTATTTAATACCTGGGAACTATACAAGCTGGCAGGACAGTACTTTATTATGTACAAGAACACAAGACACTGTACAATAATATACACATTTGATAGCTATGCCCATACATTAGCTCACTCTCAGGACTTGGGGTTTCTAAACTAAAAGCACAAATACATGGGCCTTAGAAAACCATTAACACCTACAGTAACTCTTGTAATGAATGTCTGGTCTGTTCGCAGCAAATTATCTGTTAAATATATAGCAAAGCATGCTAATCCTTTACATTATCTTCTGTTTAAAAATTACGTACATCAAGATGATTGAACCTTAAAATATCAGCTCAGTACAGCAGGTGTTTTCTGACAAATATCCGAGTTAGAAATTTACAACCAAGAATGCTTCAAGGAGGGAGGAAGCTTGTGTGCCTACAGCATTTTAAAACAAACTGCTAAGCAACAATGTATGGTTTCCCAATAACAGAGAGTTCATGAGGTCAATGTACCAATGTATATATTTAAAAAAATGGCTATAAAATTGAATTGGTTATTGTGTCGTAAACAGAAAAGAATAAACAAATAAAGCAACTGCTATTGTGCAGACATACTGAATTACATGTAGTTCAATGTGTTAGCATAGCCAGATTCTTGCTGTGACCTGTGGCGGTCCTAGTTTCCATGCCCTATTAAGTCCAAAGCATTCTAAAATTGAATAGGTTTTTTTTTTTTTTCCTCTGCTCTATCTGCTGCGAGACTCTGCTCAGAAGTGCCTTGAATTTTAAAATCTGTTCTGCTTGTTTTACTGGAACCATCTGGAGGATTCTTTCACATACTGATCTGGCCAAAAGTTTTGCATCACCTAGAATTTTAGGAGTGAGACATCATTTTTATCTTTTATTTAACATCACGTGAATCAAAGAAACTACAAAATTATATTGCAAGTGTCTACCGGAAGCCATAATAGCAGTACAGTATTTCATGTTAGATTTTGAAATGTCACATTTTTCAATTTGTCAGTAAGTGGTATGTAATTCAATATGTTAAGGTAACATTATTCAGCAGGTTTCATTCGACAAAATTAGCTGATTCTATAGGGTGATGCAAAACTTTTGGCAACAGCTGTACATAAGAGCACACAAAACATCCTCTTTATTTTGGAATTCTGCAAGTTGGTAAACTGTGTTCCATCAGTTCCATCATTTCCATTAGACTTGGAAAGCAGTTTAGATCTTAATCTCTCACTACAAAGGGATTCCAGCATGTTAGTGTGTGTGTGTGTATGTTAGAACAGATGTTATGACAATAGCAAACCTCTTAGTTCTTTAAGAACACACTGCATGTTATGTAGACCTTTCCAATCCAATTTCTTTCCAAAGGGGGACTTGTTTTGTTTCTTTCTATCTTCTAGATCTACTCTAAAATTAATATTTGTTATTTAGGAGATTAACCGTGTTTTTTAAATGGGGGAATTTCTCACTCTTGATACAATACGTTTTTTTGTACCTGTTAAATCACAGTTGAGAAACAGCACATTTAATATTTAAATTGAAGAATTGTCTGCCGTTATGGTATAATTTGTTTGCATGTGTTGCTGTGACACTTGGTGATTAAAAAAAAGCATTTGTTATGGTTCTTCCACACTCTAGGAATTTCCAAGAAAAATACAATTGATTTCTCAGTATCTGGCTACTGTATCAAATGGAGAATTCTCAAAACCCTCGCCAAATTTTGCATGCCAGCAATAAGCCTATACCAGATTCTCTATTTGAAGTCAAATATCTTCTGTAAAAACACATAACATACCGACACAAAGTTTATCCCACAATTGCAAACTATTAATGCTAAATTTGGGCAAGTACCTCAAACTGTTGAGCCAAGATACTACAGGTGCCTCCACTGACATGCTGCAGATATTATCATCACACTCTTTGATTATCCAATTCAGGTTTACTTGAATGATTGACAGCCGTGGCAGTCACCATTGCAGAAATCCATTTTTGTGAATAAAATAAATGAACAAATATTCCACACATCATTCCTAGAAAATGGATAACATTTTGCAGGACCAGTGCACTTGAGAGACAGTGACAATGATCCATTCAGAGTGGGGTAAAAAAAGGAAACCAACGTCACACCACAAGCACCTGCAGGAGTGGTTGAATACTTTGAGTCAGTGCAATATAGTCCACATCATGCCAGTCGACCATTTGTTGAAACAAACTACCCGATATAATTAGTGTGCGCTACCAGAGGCTTGCAGTACAAAAGTGACATCTAGCAGAAACAAAGTGTGTCAATAGATGTCACTGCATTAAAGAGGTGGTCATTAGCCACTACGCATTTCTTGAACCTCATTCACCTCAGGCTTGTGTGTATAAACATAACGCTGCCACACAAGTGCACAGAAAGAATTAAAACTCACCCCTTCTTGGGCAGTCTGACGCAAAGCTCAGTGTGAAGGAGCAGAGCTTCTTTCCAGCATCTGAAGACGGACCCCCCAAGTTAATGCTTCTGTGTTGTTTTTTCCACCTCTGTGTGCTGCATTCTGCTGCTGGTGTCCTGGAGTAGCAGCAGCTCTGCTCAGGTTTCTACTGCACGTACAGTAATGTGCGATCCATCTGAAGCAAGCAGCTCTGCAGACGCCATGCTGCTGCATTACAGGATGAGATGCACTGTAGCACTGCAAGCAAATCAGCTAACCGCCCCCCTCCAACTGCACTGTGCCAGTTAAAGCTGCAGTGTTCTTAAACCATTTACAAAAACTCTGTTCTACAGTGTAGCTTTCTGTGGACTCCACTCTACTAGAAAGCAGAATCAATACATTGAGCAATTTCTATTTAATGTGACATTAAGGAATCTACATTTTGCTTTACATGACACTGGCCAATTCTTTTCTTTAACAAACTGCAAAGCAATATATATTAGTGCTGGCACAAATATTCAAATGGGACAAACACTACTTGAAATGTATTGAGTGGAAAAAATGCCCATATTCGTATTGGTTCAAAAATTATTTGTACGAGTACAAGACAACCCAGGACAACTGGGATTGCCCCTGTTATCAGCCTTCGTTCTTGTCCTGGTCAGAAACAGTGAAATTGTACCGGTTTTGCTATTGTATTCACATATATATATTTTTTTTACAAAACTGTATCAGTGTGCTTTGTAAGTTAAACATCAGAATAATGGGATTAGGTTGTGCTAGCACCACTCAAAAATAAAATGAACAACTGCTTTATTATTTGTTATAATCACATTTTAATTAAAAGCCAGTTAAACTTTTAAATCACACAATTAGGTTGTGCTGTGTGTGTATAATCTCCAAAGTGCTTTCAATTAAAAACAATTTGTCACCTTTTAATCTGTAAACAGTTGAGTTTCGTGTGGCCAATGTAGATCCACAAAAAAAAAAAAAAAAAGAAAAAAAAGAAAAAAAACACAGAACCGACATTTAATTTGAACTTGGCGACACTCTTAAATTATGTCATTAGGTTCAGCAGAGTGCTTTCGATTCAAAGGGAATTATCTGCTTTTAACTGGCCAACTATCATAATGTACGTTTTGCCTCATCTCAATTTAAAACTTTTAAACCTCAGCATCAATAGATTGAAGAATTGTAACAAGAGGGATTTTTTAAAACCCTACCTGAAGACGTTACACACTATTGTTATGCTCATGTGTTTAAAATGTGGATCTGCATCAGCCACGCGAAACTCACCTGTCTACAGAGTAAAAGGCAACAATTTGGTTTTAATTTAAAGCACTTTGGAGATTATACACACACAGCACATCCTAATTGTGTGATTTAAAAGTTTAAACGGCTTTCAATTGAAATGTGTCGGTTCGGCGAGACCTTAAAGGAAAGTCATTCGGAACCACTGTATTCGTCCCATCCCTAATATATATAACTGGTAATAGTTGATCTGATTTTTCTAACCTGGCTTTTTGTACCTTATAACAGTAGAAAGAAAACAATGAGATTATTTTATGATCTGCAATAAATACATCACATTTTTATCTTTTAAATTAAGATTTGTGTTCTTATATAGGCTAGAGTTATTTTAACACTTCAGAGGCGCTATGCGTCAATGAACTGAAGGAAGAAAATGCCCTGTTTTTTTTACTCTGGAAATCTGGTAACACTATACAGCACACAACCATGTATAAGAAGAAAGAAATACACACTCCATTAAAAATAAAAAAGATTTTAGTTCCTGCCTTGTAACGACTGTAATGGACTACACCTTTTATTTGAGAAGGGAAACCTGAAAATGTATGTGTTTTTTTTTTTTTCGTGAAAATCACTATAGGGCTTACAAATTATACTGATATTTTCTGTTTTAGTGCAATGTTTTATATTTCAAATCCACTACAAAAGTTGCAAAATAAACAAACTAAACATTTGTTATGATGCATGATTAGTAAGCTAGTGTACAATATGTCTGTTTATAGTAATTTAAAGTGCAGAATAAAAATAGGGTGTAAAGCCCCTTGAGGATTCTATACCAGTAGTGACTAATGTTTATTCAAAGGATTAGTCTACAAAAGACTACAAAAATATAAAAGCCAGTTTTATTCCTGGCTATCAGTTCTTGGCTGTAGGAACATGATTTTACAGTTGGGTTTAAACAAAGCGTGTTTTCCTAGGACGGGAATAAAGAAATCCAAAGCATTCCTGTTTGTTTCCTGCAAAAGTATTTTTAAACTTTCATTTCCATTGAATTAGTTACTTAGCCAAAAGTTATCTGTACCAGAAGTGTTAGGGTACAGCTGTCAACCAACACCCACCCCTTCCTTAGTATCGTGTTTCATATACAACTTTCTTATGTGTGAGGGACAGAGGCAAAATGACTGCTGTTGGCTTGCATGTATACTGTGAAATCAATGACTGATGATATACTAATTAGATTACAATTCATTTTGAAATGTGTTTGCATTAAACAAACATTTCTGTATTGGACTGATGCCAAGCATAATGGATTTTCATGCATTAATTAAAATCTGCACAGTTTGCACAGATTGTGTTTAAAAGTTATTTGACAAACACTGTTTTTTACAATCCACAATGTTTACCTGTTCTTTTGTGGTGCCTGTACCATGAATTTTATTTAAAAGTTTATTTGGGCAGACAGAAAAAAAAAAAAAACACACACACAACAACAACAACAACATCATCATCATCATGCAGAGCTGTGTTCCTGTTCTATTTGTGGGAGCTTCACTCAAATACTGACTCCCTAACTCAAAGAGCATGGTTTCTATGGCAACCACACACAGACACTGTACAAACAAACGTGTTTTTAGAATTGAGAAATAAACTAGTTTTCAAAAAACAAACTGTTATAGTAAGTGGATTTGACAAACTGTAATCAATTTCCCCAATTACACTGGCCTTGTAGTTTGGCTGAGAAATGGTGAAAAGAATGTACAGTATGAACCTAATGAAGGAGTCCAGAAGGTGTTGGATTAGGAGCATGAAGTTTAACAAAGTTACAACATTCACTCATAGCTTCACTAATGTTCGAAGTTACCAACCTGTTTAAGGGAACACAACTTCTGTTTTATGCAACCTGGCTTTCAAACAAATTAGGGTACAGTAACTGCAACCAAGGAGTTGATGATATTACTATGTTTTTAGATTACTTTTTTTTTTTTTAATACAGGTAGGATGCACTATTCATTGGTATGGCAAGTTTAAAAAATTAGAACCAACTGAACACCAAGTATGGCAATTGCAGATATACAAATACAAAAGCTACAGATTATCATCATAATCAGTAGCTTCTGCTATAGAATGTCCTTAGTAAGTTTCATTACAATTGGACAAGATGGAGACAGCAAAGGGTTTGGTGCTCTAGACACCCATCAAACTGCAGTAAGTGAACCTGCACTCACACATTCACACGTGCACGATTGCTATGACTACAGGGAAAACGACTCACAGAAAACAAGAAACCCAACAGGATGTCTAGACATGGCTCACAAAAGCAGGTGTTCTACACTTAGCTGTTTGTGTGTTAGAAGGACTGAGAATCAGTTGTATCTGTTTAATGTGTTCTGTGCATTAACTCATTAAGCACATTATAACAAGCTCACACTGTAAACTTAAGCTCAACATGGAAAGGCTCAAGCTGTTCTGCAATGGGAGCGCTATTTACATTCCTGTTTCTGAAGGGCAGCAAGGTCACTGGAAGAGAAGCTGCATACCAGATGTTACTGGAAGTGTGGGATTAATCCTATAATCTGTTTTAATTGAAGAAATGCCTTGCAGCTTTTCAGCACTGCAGTTTTTTTTCCTTTATGTATAGAGAACACTGTAAAAAGCAAACCCCTTTGAGTAACAAAGTATGTAATAAATAATACAAAGCTGAGCCACTTACCAAGTTATAAACATTTAAAATACACAACTACAGTGCCTTGCGAAAGTATTCGGCCCCCTTGAACTTTGCGACCTTTTGCCACATTTCAGGCTTCAAACATAAAGATATGAAACTGTAATTTTTTGTGAAGAATCAACAACAAGTGGGACACAATCATGAAGTGGAACGAAATTTATTGGATATTTCAAACTTTTTTAACAAATAAAAAACTGAAAAATTGGGCGTGCAAAATTATTCAGCCCCTTTACTTTCAGTGCAGCAAACTCTCTCCAGAAGTTCAGTGAGGATCTCTGAATGATCCAATGTTGACCTAAATGACTAATGATGATAAATAGAATCCACCTGTGTGTAATCAAGTCTCCGTATAAATGCACCTGCACTGTGATAGTCTCAGAGGTCCGTTTAAAGCGCAGAGAGCATCATGAAGAACAAGGAACACACCAGGCAGGTCCGAGATACTGTTGTGGAGAAGTTTAAAGCCGGATTTGGATACAAAAAGATTTCCCAAGCTTTAAACATCCCAAGGAGCACTGTGCAAGCGATAACATTGAAATGGAAGGAGTATCAGACCACTGCAAATCTACCAAGACCTGGCCGTCCCTCTAAACTTTCAGCTCATACAAGGAGAAGACTGATCAGAGATGCAGCCAAGAGGCCCATGATCACTCTGGATGAACTGCAGAGATCTACAGCTGAGGTGGGAGACTCTGTCCATAGGACAACAATCAGTCGTATACTGCACAAATCTGGCCTTTATGGAAGAGTGGCAAGAAGAAAGCCATTTCTTAAAGATATCCATAAAAAGTGTCGTTTACAGTTTGCCACAAGCCACCTGGGAGACACACCAAACATGTGGAAGAAGGTGCTCTGGTCAGATGAAACCAAAATCGAACTTTTTGGCAACAATGCAAAACGTTATGTTTGGCGTAAAAGCAACACAGCTCATCACCCTGAACACACCATCCCCACTGTCAAACATGGTGGTGGCAGAATCATGGTTTGGGCCTGCTTTTCTTCAGCAGGGACAGGGAAGATGGTTAAAATTGATGGGAAGATGGATGGAGCCAAATACAGGACCATTCTGGAAGAAAACCTGATGGAGTCTGCAAAAGACCTGAGACTGGGACGGAGATTTGTCTTCCAACAAGACAATGATCCAAAACATAAAGCAAAATCTACAATGGAATGGTTCACAAATAAACATATCCAGGTGTTAGAATGGCCAAGTCAAAGTCCAGACCTGAATCCAAATCGAGAATCTGTGGAAAGAACTGAAAACTGCTGTTCACAAATGCTCTCCATCCAACCTCACTGAGCTCGAGCTGTTTTGCAAGGAGGAATGGGCAAAAATTTCAGTCTCTCGATGTGCAAAACTGATAGAGACATACCCCAAGCGACTTACAGCTGTAATCGCAGCAAAAGGTGGCGCTACAAAGTATTAACTTAAGGGGGCTGAATAATTTTGCACGCCCAATATTTCAGTTTTTTATTTGTTAAAAAAGTTTGAAATATCCAATAAATTTCGTTCCACTTCATGATTGTGTCCCACTTGTTGTTGATTCTTCACAAAAAATTACAGTTTCATATCTTTATGTTTGAAGCCTGAAATGTGGCAAAAGGTCGCAAAGTTCAAGGGGGCCGAATACTTTCGCAAGGCACTGTAACTAACTAACTAATAAAACAACAACAACAACAACAACAACATCCCAGAACAGCTCCAAAACAGGCAGTGTCCTTTCCCGCTGTTCTTACACGATTGCTGCACATGCTGCCGCTCACACCGGCAGGGAAGAGGAATCCGTAGCAATTCTTCATCGGAGGCACTAGAAACAGGTGTGTGATTATTATTATTATTATTATTTATTTCTTAGCAGACGCCCTTATCCAGGGCGACTTACAATTGTTACAACATAACACATTATACATTATTTCACATTATACAGATATCACATTATTTTTACATACAATTACCCATTTATACAGTTGGGTTTTTACTGGAGCAATCTAGGTAAAGTACCTTGCTCAAGGGTACAACAGCAGTGTCCCCCACTGGGGATTGAACCCACAACCCTCCGGTCAAGAGTCCAGAGCCCTAACCACTACTCCACACTGCTGTGTGATGGACGCAGATGAAAACAACAGTCCAGCGATGCGCTATGACGCGCAGAGAACACTTGCAATGATGTAATTGTTTGAATGAGAATTGAAACAAAACAAAACAAAACCAAACTAAATAAACAAAACACCCCCTTTGCCACCTATTACCACACCCTCAAAACAGCCAGTGTTCTTTCCCAATGTCCTATAATAGACACTATCTGTAAGAGAACATAGAGAGAGAATCATAGAGTACAGCTGTGTACCAGCTCCAGAGACACTGGGATTTATTCTCTGGATCTAAAAAGTGGGGGATCTAAATACTGCCACCGTTTCAATATTTAAAAGAACAAACAACCACTTCAGCTCCAGGGTGTATGCAGGTATGTCAAAAGACAGACACCTGGTCAAGGCTTGCCATCTATTCTTTCAGCCTGGTCTGTCAGTATGCAGGCTGTATAGGCTGTTGATGCTGTGGAATCTGCCCAAACACCAACAAAAAGAAAGCATTGTAGCTTATAGATACTTCTAGAAGGTCGAAATTATTAAGAAAACATGTAAAATTAACAACCGTGTAACGTTTGTCAAAGAGGACAATATGGATTGAAATTGCAAATAAACTAAGTGCTGCTAGCAAAGGGAGGGCCATAACATGGAAGCAAGCCAGCAAAAAAAAAACACTATAGCAGCTTGATGCAAAAAAACTACTGATTTTCAATGGAATCGGGCATTGGGAATGGAATTTTACATTGTTCTCTTTTTCTCCTCGCAACTTCAGTGAGGAAAGTGGGATACTATTCTGCAAGTTTTGTTGTCATTCGATTGATCATGTATGAGTCAATACCATTAAAAAGATCATATTGCCTGTCATAAACACGCATATTACATTATCTGACGATGAAGAAACGAGCGCAAAGCTATTTTTCTAGCTACTCATTCCTTAAAGGAAATTGTTCGCTTTACTGTGTAAAGGATGTAGTCACTACACTGTGCAACGTTTGTTTCATAAAGACATTCTGTCTGGAGACACACCTCTTATTAAACTTAGCAGATAATAAGGCAGAATGAGCCAAGAAACAAATTGGGAGGATTCATTCTGTGTTTACATTAAAAGAGGCTCTATTTAAATTACAATCAGGTGATACAGCACTGAACCTGTGTAAAGCAACAAATCAGTCAACACGCCTTTTATTATCAGTGTTTCCTATTTTATCCTGGTTATTTTAATGCCATTGTGGAGTACTGTAAATAGTATTGCTTTCACATGACATTGCTGGACTTACTAAACCGTTTAATATTTTTTTTACTGTTATTGTAATGCTAAAAATTAGATAAGACTGAACTACAGTGTCAGTGGAAGACTGTAAATACAATTCTCTCACAACAGTGCTGGACATTTGTTTTCTGAACTGTTGTAATATAATTAAGTTTGCCTGCTTATTTTTAATGCCAGTATTGGAAAAAACGGAATGGGTAATTTTGGAAAAACCTACTATTCCCCAGAATGGAAAACCAGTAACCCTACATTTGTGACAAAACAGACGTAGGCCCCCCTCCCTGGTACAGTACATACTCTCAGCAGGGTCATTGGTACTTCGATATAATTTCTTCATCAGAAACCATGTCAAACATGCTGCGCACACATCTTCTACTAAAATTGCTATGAGCTGATGTCCTCTGTCGCTGTAATAAATACACAGCATGAATTAGAGCAGCTATGTTTCTCGAAGTTCAATGAGAGAAATGACTGTGATCCACTTGTTGTATTTATAGGGCAGGTGTCAGTGGAATGCGACAGGTAATATGATCAAATACTTTGAGTAACATTATATAGAAATGCTATTTCTGTATATTCTGCTTCTGACGTCGTACTGGTATATAGAAACGAGCAACAAGTTACAAGTTACAGTTTTCTTTTTATATGTTCCTTACAAAAGACACAGGTTAAGAGCGACTAGGACACGCATTTACAGAAATCTCTGGTCGCCTATCTCCAGAAAGACACGATCAGTCTCTCACCCTGCCACTACACAGTGGCACAAGCAATTGAGTGAATGAGATTCACACACAACCTGCTGCACTACTGACAAATCTGGAGAGCTGACAATTACACAGTCAGTAGATAAACATTTGTAAATTGAGAACAGTTCACAGGGAGACAAGCCTTTCTCTGTGGTTTGGCTGTTCTGCAGTTTTTATCTAGGCTATTCCTTTGCAAACAGGTGGGGTTCCACAGAAGTGTGCCAACAACCATTCGAGCCACAAGGCCTGGGTAGTATCAGACAGCAGCTGCTGGCTGCCAACACCACACTACAGCAAAGTTTAGGGAGTGTAATCACATGTATGAGCTGTAGAAATAGATGGAAAACATTGCCGCAGCATGAGACACTGGTTACATAAAAGACAGATGCAGGTTTCTGTCTGGCGAGGTCACCCTAGGACACAGCAAAGTGCCAGTTCATTCACATGGCCCGTCACCCTGAAATCACAAATCCTACTGCTTTATTTGCAGACACCGTTCCGTTTGCTCAACTGCCAATTTTAAAATGTCTTTCGAAACTCACTTGTTTCTTCAACGCTCATTAAAAGTAAGTGGGGGGAAATAGGCGTAATAAATCAAAAGGTGTAATAGCAAAAAGACCCTCCAAGTACTGTATGGTAGATTCAGATGGTGAAGAGATTCAGTTCATACAGGAGAAAATTACTCTAAAGCAGTGGTTCTCAAACCACAACCAGCAAATGCTTATCATAAAAGTTTACTGGTTGTTAAAATTAAGGGCCATATAAGAACAATAAATACTGTAACTGATTAGAAGGCCTTCTTTGTTGTTCTCCAAGTTGCTGCAGTTGCAGATGTTATAACAAGTTACTGTAAATGAGATACTGTTTTAGCAGACATATTTAATTAAGTAAATACTTATTTAAATGTTTTTGGAATTAAAAGTATAAATGCAAAACTGTGACTTTCTTTGTGAACGTGCTGTGAAAAAAATCCCCCAAATTTATAAATCCGGCAAGTTTAATACCAGCCAAAAACCTCCCGTTATACGGTATATATTAACAAATCTTTATGCTGACACCTCCGGCATGTCAAAGTTTGTAGATGGCGCTGTGCATCTGACTGGTGCCTTTTAAGCTTGCATATTTTTGGTTGAAGTCCACTGCCATCTGGTAATGTATGTTGTTTATCAGCTTACCATGTAGTAAGCGTTGGTCACAATCGGCAAACTGTAATTTGCAGTGTTAAGTTTGCTCTTATTATGATGGGTCGGTGGCTGGTTCATGAAAAAAAAAAAAACAACAGCAGTGACATACAGAGAAGCCGCAAGCATGTTAGATTTTTTTTTACCAGTATATGTACACGTGTGTGTGGGGAGGGGTGGGGGTGTGGGTGTGGGTGTGTGTTGGCATCAAGTATGATAGAAAGAAGGAAGGGGAGCGCAGACCAAAAAGTTAGAAAATCTGCTCTACAGTACATGCAATTCACTGGAATATATAAAACTTGGAGATGTGAAGCAAAATACTGCACAGCTAAAATTACTGTAAAAGAGCTGTTTCAATCTGAAACTTAGCACAGACAATAATATTTCTCTCACAAAACCCCTTATAAAAGTTTACCACGGTAAATGTGCATTTTTTTCCTCATGGTTATACTATGTATTTTCCATAGTTTGCCATGTTTTTAATTATGCTTTACAATGCCCCTCTGTGCTTACCATGCTGTCACTATGCTGTACTGTACCATGCTGTCACTATGCTGCAACTGTGCTACGCTCTTACTATGATAAAACTTTTACAAGGGTCACACCAGACTATAGACCATGTTTAACAAAGCTTACACAGAGTAGTCTTGAAAATGACCTTCTTCACATTTGCTGTGGTGCTTGTGGGAGATGGCTGGTATGCAGTAGAGAAGACTCAGCGTTACTCTTTCAATAGGCCCTCACCGTAGGCTGACACAATGCAACGCTGCAGTCTGCTCTTCTATTCGCTAGCCCCAGACCCAAGAGGGATGTGATCAGGAGAGCCGAGGTAATCCAGGCCAATTGTGCATTCTTTCAACTTGGAAAATATTAAGAAACTTAAATGAGAAATGCAGAGGTGGACAGAATGAGTAAAGGAAAAAGAGTATGAGGAGGACGTTTGTAAGACCAGACCATAAGCCATATACAAATAACTTGTACTCTTTCCTGTATAAAACACATATCTTATAATAAATAAAAAGCACAAGGACACTAAATATGTTTATTTAAAACAAACTGGATAACGTACAGTCATTGTCTTGTATCATTTTAAAATAAAACCCTGTTTGGTGTATACAGTAGGTTATAGGCCACATTTTCAAAGCGTTTCTTCCAATCTTTACTGTAACTCCTATTTGATAAAAAGAAAAAATGTTACAAAAAAAAAGGAGAAACAAACACCTTATGAATGCTTAAGAGAACTTCGATTATATTACTTAGTTGTTTGGTTCTAGTTTTGTAAAATTAAGAGGTGTTTTACCTCTTTCAAGAAAATAGAAGTTAATTAAAGACTGGAGTAAACACTTTGAAAATATGGCCCATAATCCTTTAGCATTAGTCTGGTCCAATGCCAATTTTTCAGAGTGGGACCTAGAGCATAGTGTACCCTTTCACAGCACTTAAAATTAAAGTTACTATTTTCTACTCCTTTTTTTAACTACACTAGTAATCACATCCAGGCTATAGAAAAGTGAATGTCTGGATCTGTAAAACTTTATATATTCACATTTTATCATTCTTGTAATTATTATAATGAATGACTTTTAATTTATCTGCTGGTTAAGCAATTTCTTGTAATGCAATGTGCTATATGATGTATTAGATTGTACTGTACCTTAAAATAATTGTAGCTAACAAAATAACTCCAGAATCTTACCTGTCGCACTTGGATTAGCAACTACATACTATAGGTCTCAAATGTGCAGTTTTGTAAGAAATACATAGCAAACATTTCCATTTAAAAAACATAAAATGGTAAAGAAAGTTTTCACACGCTGCCTTATTCACTCTTACACTTCCTGGGTCACTTCACCTCAGCAGTGCCTTCTGCTGGGTCAGTGCATGTTACTGGCTGAAAGCATGTCAGTCAATAGGGGAAGCAGCTGGTTGGCTAATAACAAGGATGAAGCCATTCAGGGTGGGTACAATTTCACCCTCCTGATGAAATCACCAAGCAAGTGCAACACTAACTGAAAGCTTGGCTTGCAAACAGCGATTTCTTTAATCAAGTGTAATACAAAATACATTCAGTACATGTTTACTAAAACATGTGTTTCTTCCAAAACTGGACCTTTGAGACCTATATACTGAATGGAAATGCACAACTGGAATAATTTTGTTACACTGTGTGCCTTCTGGAAATACAGCACCTGCAAAACTGTATGCACTTAAAACAAACTATTCTGCACAGCTCTGCTCTCTCAGTCTGCTATCTGGCCATTTTGGTGCACAGGATATTAAATAAACAAATGCATCTGAAGCTCTGCAAGAGACATCAATCGCTGCCAACATTATTTTTAATAAGACAATTTATTTGCCACTTGTAGAACAAAACAAAGCCATCCATATGAGCACGTACACTGGCTTCTGCTTCAATCAATGATAATTAAAAGATGTCTGGCCAGCAGAGACTGCTGAAAGTGTAGGCTCACAACCAATTATTCTAGACACAAACTTTCCTTAGGAGGTCAGTATTACAATAGTTACTCCACAAAGAACAAGGCTTATAGAAGATACTTCTCAGAATCAAAGCTGACCGTACCTTGACAGACAATGCAGAAACTGTACATGGATCTCCTCCTCCTCCTTCCAATTCTAACTATACCGGGACCCACAGCTCATATGTATTTTTTAATTGGCATGATAATCTGGCGAGTAAAATAATACATTGAAAGCTTTCTACAGACCCAAATAAGAGCAAATCTGCCTATCGGAACATGCATAAATAACAATGTATTGTAATAATTTGAGGCTGTATTTTGAAGCCATAACCACCTATTAAATTGCTAAAAAAAAGTCGATGATTGGTTAATGCTATGCGTCAGGAGGACATACCTCTTTGAATTATTAACCAATCATGGGTGGTTTCAGAGATATAGGGGGCGGGAATAAATGGTGTGCATCCATTTTGACTGGCCCTTCTCGGCACCTCGGATTTGCTGCTCTGCCTCTGCAGCCAGTGTCTAAGCAGCAGAGCAAGTGGGGGCCCAACGCACCACACAATTCTCAAAGTACCGTAGCGGTTTCATTTTATAAAACAATTGTGCTACTGTGTAAGTGTGAGTAACATACATCCCTGCTAGGGTTTTCACATTTCTATCAGTATTATGATCATAATTTATTTCCCAGATTCTGACACACTCGATCATTTGTGAAGAATGCCATCACCAAGTTTCCTCGCAATTCAATATGCAGTTCTCTAGATACATCATAAACATACGTGCGACTGTACGTACTGTACACATACTGCCACTGGAATCCCATTGTCCAGTCAAAGAGAAGAAATCCAGCGAGGAATAACAAATACATAAATATAAATATAAAAAACACTGTACTTACAGAAAGAAAATCTTTTCAGAAAGGAGACCACAGATTTTTCAAGGATATCTGAGAAAAAACAAAAACATGAATTAAAACGTGGACAGCCATATTTATCTGAAGCCTAACAGCGATCGCACAGTTTCTGGATTTTAGAACACACAACTTCATCATAACCTCCCTTGACTTGTACTCTACACTGTGTATGTTTTGACTATACAGCCAAATATTCGATTCTTTAGTTTTCTTCCCCACAATGTCTATTACTACACCTTTCTTGGGACGGGCCTGCCCCATTTCTATACCACCCTTTTCATATTAACCCCATACAACACTATTAATATTTTTACAAGATTTCCTCCCTGTTCTGTATGCAGTTTAAATGCCATTGGATTTCTTGGGCTGCCACATACTGTACCATATGATATAGAGCTACGGCCAAAAGTGTCGCACCCCCCTATAGACTGAACTCATTTTCATTCGACTCAAAGTCGAATGAAACCTGCCGAATAATGTTAAGTTAACATACCACTTTGTAGCTTTCCATATATTTAACGAAAAACTTACAAATTGAAATGTGACATTTCAAAATCCAACATGAAATACTGTACTACTATCGCTGTTTGGCTTTCGGTAGACTTTTGCGATATCATTTTAGTTTCTTTGGTTACATGATGTTTTTTTTCTTAAATTATGTCTCAATCCTAAAATTCTAGGTAAACCTTTGTCCATAGCTGTATGTGCTGTGATGAAATAGTTTTCAGTGTAATTTATCATTTCAATTAAACACAACAAAATATTAACAGTAACTTTGCAATACATCCAACAGTACTACAACAAACATAGGGTTAATACAATCCTGCTGTAATAATCACTAATTGTATACTTGATGAAAAAAAAAGTCCAGCTAAATGTTAGTTAGTATTCAAAACCTAGAAATGCATTTTACCCTTCAGTCTGCTTGCTACAGTAGCTTCAGCCTGACCGTTGAGGTCCAGTGCTGTCCCTTTCCAGGCGTCAATTGAAGTCTAATCACACACAAAGCAATACACTGCAAGGCTCATCCAGAATGCTGAATACAAAGTAGAGCACCAGCACAGAAATACAGCTCACACAACCTCACACAAACCACTACGATTAGCGTGCTGCTTGTTTACATCTTGGTTGGATAAGAAAAGTGCAGAGCAATTACTTTGATCAAAATGCTTTGTAGCTGATCTTGTTCTTTTGATGGCTTCTGGCTGCTGGTCTAAAACCCTCTGTTTGATCAGATGCTGTTATTGTATTAGTTGGAAGACCACTTTCATACAAAAAGAGGTTTTTTTTTTTGGTTTGCTACCCATTTATTGTACCATACTAACACTACTATGATATTGTAAAACGATTCACTGCCAGTTAAATTATTCTACTTTCAATCCATTTGTAAAAATAGGTATACATTAAAACACTATTAAGGGCGTACATGAATACAAGGATAGCTTGAACATTTTTTAAACAAAATACACATTTTAAAATATAAAATTTGTTTAAATGAATATTGTTTTGCATACTACTAAAAATGAGTGCTGCTGTGGTTTTATAAATATTTTTTTTTATATCACAAATTAGAAAAAAGCCTGACATTTGCCATAACTGTTTTATCACTATAATGCTGAAATGGTTTCAAATATATGTATCAGAGCACTGCTGAGCAAAAGATATGCTCCTTGATAACCCAGGACCTGCTATCAAAGGCAACCAAGCAAACAAGTCCATGAGAAATGGCTTTGCCTCTTCTGGCATTTTACTGAACGTAGCCTGTACATATTGCGTGACAGGCTGTTTTACCCACCTTTGCAGTGCAGGGAGTGTTAAAATGCATTTTGAGATACTGGATTGCAGTCGCTCCTAATCACTCGAGTGCAGAGTATCTTGGGAGTGAAGCACATTAACTGCAAACCCTCCACACTCACTTGTTTCCACAAGGAATCCATCCCACTACAGGGCTACCAAAATGAAGCTTTCTTTTCACAAGATAATTGAAGGATCACTTGTATCCCAGAGTGCTTGGTTGTCCAGTATCAAAGCAAATGCACATTAAAAGCCAGGCTGTCCTTCAGACCACTCAATTTTGATAAAGTGAGCCCACTAAAAGACATTTAACTTTAGAGCAGGGCTGCAATTAAAATCAATACCCACTCTCGGTGGGAGAGACAGAAGCAATTGTATTGCATTGTCCCAGCCAGACTATCCGATGACCCTTGGTCTAGCTGGCCCCAAATGAGGAATATGACTACAAAACGAATCCAGAGGATTTCGATGAATAATGGAAGGCACAAAAAAGGTCCTGGAAAATGCCTGCAGACGCACAGTCCCATGCCTATGACTCATGTCTGTGCACCACTTCATTTTCCATTGTTTCACATATTTTGCTAGCAAACAAACATTCATGATTGCCACAGATAACCCGTGGTCTTCAGAAAAATTGAATTCAGACTCCAAAGCAGTGATGTGTCAAACTGTGAAACAAAATTTGTCTGCCAGCTGAGAGGCCGCCCAGACCTTTTGCAGTGGCAAACTGATTCTTATCTACCGCATAAAAGGTCTGCTGTCTTATTATTCATACAGCAAGGGGTGCTGAAACAAAGTAACAATTCATTAATGTAGAAGAAACATCTAGATGAAAACGAGTTCCCAACCAGATTGCTCCCGGCCTCTATTTGTTCCATAAAAATAGGTTTTACTGTGCCAAACTGTTATACAATGCCGATGTGGCAGGGATAAAAGCTAAACAGTTTGCTTTGAAGTATTCTACCATCCTATTAATGCATTCTAGTCCCATAATACTGCAAGCTATGATAATTCAAGTCCCTGGCTGTTTCACAGGACATGGAAATCAATGTGCTATTATTTTGATGCATTTGTTTTGCATACACATCATGCCGTTAAAAATATTGTCCCGAGTAACAGGTAGCCACAGAATAGTGGTACCTTTGCTGTGTCCCGTGTTCTCCGTATCACAGCGTTTTATTTGTAAACATATTGCAGACCTTTAAAATTTGTAATCACACATCAATGATCATAAATAAACTGGGCAATACATTTGCCAACATTTACTCAGTGACCATTCGCTAGGAGAAAAAGAAAATGCCTAAGGACTGCAGTGTGTCCAGATCACACTGCAGTCCTTAGGCATTTTACTACATACAGTAAATCATTCATTCCTGGTTCTTGCTAAAATTGTATATAATGCAGTAAAATCAAGATCAAGCCAGCATGTTATCCCCATGAGCTACATGGTCTAGCGTTGCAACCTGCAAAGTTGTATTGCTCTGCCAGTGTACACCTGCATCTGCGAACTGATCGAGTCAAAAATATTTTTAAGAACATGAGAACATAAGTCTTTTAGCCCATCCATGTTTGTAATTGTTCACGTTCAGACGGCTTTTGAAGGACCACGATGAATCGGTGGCAACAAAATCGCTTGGCTATACCCACCACACTCTGTTCTTAATCTGTCCCTCCATTGCCAAATGTTTGTTTTGAAATCATGCATCTGGCTTTTAATAAAACTACTTTACTGATGGAGGGTGCTGAACGAAGCTACTGAAGGAATCCATCGCAGTCTCACTATTGGGGGGGGGGGGAGAGAGAAAGAGAGAGATGTGTGAGGAATGACTGGCCCCTGACTGCCTCCTTGACCCACTGTAGTGAAATGTTATACTGGTATACAGTGTAGCTTCCTTATGCAGAAGGGATTTTAACCTACTCTCTTATCCTGGTGCTTCTTTTGATCCTGCAGCTGCCTGTTGTTTACCCCCTAGGGGCTTGCCCATCAGTCATACAGAAAGTGTAAAACGAAACAAACTGACAAGCTATTGCCATCTCATATTGGCACATCAAAGCTTTGCTTGTGACACTGACCAAACCTAAATATAGTAAAAAATGTCCTTCAAAGTTTAGTGTGTGATTACCTTCATATAAAGGGTGACAGTTACAATTTGGAGAGGATGTGATCAAGGGTGACCTTCAGTTGGATATAGTGCAGTAGGTGTTGATTTTCAGATAGTTGGGAACCACAACTGTATGTGAAATTGTAGGTGATTAAATATGGGGCTTAAAGTATTTGCCGCAAATGCAATTCGTTCAAGGATGCTGAGATCATAGAGAACGACAATGACACGATCACAGCTGCATCAACAAACTACAGTAGTATGTTGTCCCCATCAGGAGGCTGCTGAAGGATCAGGCCAGGGTGGACTGGCCTGAAAAGAACAAAGGTATCTCTAAAGGGATTACTGTTAACACAGGCTCTTCAGAAACACGCAACCTTCGACCACTCTGCTCTGTGTCACTGGCAGCTGTTCCTCCAGGCTGAGCAAATATTTTCACAGTTCAAGAGTTTATTAAGATTGAAACAGAGATTTACTCCAAAAGGCCAATACTGCAAAACAATTGGGCACTTTATAATTTAAGAATGAGCCTTGGCAGAAACACTTAGATACATGGTACTTTTCAGATGTGTATCCATTTCAGATTTTAACCCTGAAGGTCACTTTTAGTGTCGTAAAGGTTAAACACAGTTAGGATTTGAGATGGATTTGTATAAATGAGACTAGACCTTTCAGAAACAAAACAGTGTGCCATTGTTGACAGATGATTTTACTAATGAACATTTTTACTTGCATTTTTTGTTCAGATGAAAATCTCACAAGGTTCCTTGGATCATGTTTTAAATTGTGGGGATTGCTGCAGTCAGCAGAAATCCATTAAATACTTTTCAAAACAATATGCATTTAGTGCAATTCTTACAGTAATAATTGTTATACACTGTAGTATCTTGCTTTTGTTAATGACAAGTTTTGTTAATGATTCTTAGTTGTTTTTTTTTTTTTTATTATTTACCATGCTATATACAGACGTGCTCAAATTTGTTGGTACCCCTCCACAAAAAACGAAGAATGCACAATTTTCTCCGAAATAACTTGAAACTGACAAAAGTAATTGGCATCCACCATTGTTTATTCCATATTTAATAGAAATCAGACTTTGCTTTTGATTTTTTATTCAACATAATATTGTAAATAATAAAACAAATGAAAATGGCATGGACAAAAATGATGGGACCGCTAACCTAATATTTTGTTGCACAACCTTTAGAGGCGATCACTGCAATCAAACGTTTTCTGTAGCTCTCAATGAGACTTCTGCACCTGTTAACAGGTAGTTTGGCCCATTCTTCCTGAGCAAACTGCTCCAGCTGTCTCAGGTTTGATGGGTGCCTTCTCCAGACTGCAAGTTTCAGCTCTTTCCATAGATGTTCGATAGGATTCAGATCAGGACTCATAGAAGGCCACTTCAGAATAGTCCAATGTTTTGTTCTTATCCATTCTTGGGTGCTTTTAGCTGTGTGTTTTGGGTCATTATCCTGTTGGAGGACCCATGACCTGCGACTGAGAAAGAGCTTTCTGACACTGGGCAGTACGTTTCGCTCCAGAATGCCTTGATAGTCTTGAGATTTCATTGTGCCCTGCACAGATTCAAGGCACCCTGTGCCAGGCGCAGCAAAGCAGCCCCAAAACATAACCGAGCATCCTCCATGTTTCACTGTAGGTATGGTGTTGTTTTCTTTGAAAGCTTCATTTTTTCGTCTGTGAACATAGAGCTGATGTGACTTGCCAAAAAGCTCCAGTTTTGACTCATCTGTCCAAAGGACATTCTCCCAGAAGGATTGTGGCTTGTCAATATGCATTTTAGCAAATTCCAGTCTGGCTTTTTTATGTTTTTCTTTCAAAAGTGGAGTCCTCCTGGGTCTTCTTCCATGGAGCCCACTTTCGCTCAAAAAGCGAGGGATGGTGCGATCACAAACTGACGTACCTTCACCTTGGAGTTCAGCTTGTATCTCTTTGGCAGTTATCCTTGGTTCTTTTTCTACCATTCGCACTATCCTTCTGTTCACTCTGGGGTCGATTTTCCTCTTGCGGCCGCGCCCAGGGAGGTTGGCTACAGTTCCATGGACCTTAAACTTCTTAATAATATTTGCAACTGTTGTCACAGGAACATCAAGCTGCTTGGAGATGGTCTTGTAGCCTTTACCTTTACCATGCTTGTCTATTATTTTCGTTCTGATCTCCTCAGACAACTCTCTCCTTTGCTTTCTCTGGTCCATGTTCAGTGTGGTGCACACAATGATACCAAACAGCACAGTGACTACTTTTCTCCATTTAAATAGGCTGAATGAACAATTACAAGATTGGAGACATGTGTGATACTAATTAAAGAAACTAATTAGTTTGAAATATCACTATAATCCAATTATTTATTATCTTTTCTAAGGGGTACCAACAAATGTGTCCAGGCCATTTTAGAATATCTTTGTAGAATAAGCAATAATTCATCTCTTTTCACAGCTTCTTTGCTTTATTCTATGACATACCAAAGGCATGCAAGTATACATGATAAAATAGCTTTTAATTTCATCACTTTTCAGGAGGAATGAAGCATTATTTCAATGAGCTGTAAGGGTACCAACAAATTTGAGCACGTCTGTATGTCCTGTATACAGTACCAATACATCATCATCTTTAAAAAAAGAAGTTTCCATGTGTTGCTGAATTAAAAGGGAGAGGCATAAAAAAATAATGAATTTCTCTCAACTTCAAAGAGAATAAAAGCACAGCTAACACAGCTATTGCTGAATGTCACTGTTGAGTGAAAACCAAAACTGACAAGCAGGACTAAACACTGAACCAAAAGCAGAATCTACAAAGACATCAAATCATGAGCACTACGCAGGCATGGCTGAACGGAATGGAGTATAATAAAAAGGAAGCAACACAGGGTCCGTACTGGAACACTTTTCACATCATCCAAACTCTCCGACTTGAACTGTGGCCTTATACGACCAATGAAGACAGACTAGTTGAAATGTTTGCTACTGAATTTATTTAGTTTAGATTAACAGGAAAAATATAATTTTTTTTGGTAAATAGATCAAACTAGGTTACAATTACACATATTTACTTAAATGACTTGTAGCTAAAAGAAATGTTGCATAAACTCCATGCACATCCTTTCATTATATCTAGGTCTCAAATGTGCAGTTTTGAAAGAAACATGTGTTTTAGAAAACATGTACTTGACATCATGATATCTGACAGTTCACTACAGCCCCTTTCACACAGACCAGTTCAGCTCAAATCTGGCATGTTTCAGGGCGGCTCTGAAGCATCTTGCGAGGCAGTTCAGAGACAGCACAGACCGGTCTTAACAGCCTATGTGAAGTGCTATAGTGGGTGTGGACTAAAAGGTAACATCCAATGTGACTGTATACCAGTCGTACGTATAAAAAATACACCCCCCTGTTGACATTCCCTTACCCAAGGCAAGCGTTCACACGAGCATCCTTTATATAAAGCACACATGCATCATATTCTCTCCCTCCGCTGTTGTCTAACAGCTGTAATCTCTTCCTTTTAATGATACTGTTGTATCGCTGTCTTCGCAATAACATTCTGAAATTACATGTGCCTGAAGCTCCTGCAGTTTGGCATTTACAGGCTGTTATATTGTATAATATGATCATTGAATATTAAAAGCAAACAAAAACACAGCCAAATCCACTTCTTCGGCTGAAGACGGTGTCATTATTTATTTATTTATTTATTTTTGTTGCTGTGGTTTCCGTTGCCATGAGAACGATCTGTTGACCGTCAGGTTTGGAAGTTGGTCTCCCATGATCCCTTTGGCTGTGTGAAAGGGTTATGATGGTATTACAACAGCATAGATGGCGCAGTTGTGTGCTGTGTGAATGGGAATTTTTGAGACGTCTCCGAGATGGCTCATTATTTGTGTGTGAAAGTGGCTTAAAGAAATCTCTGCTTGCAAGTCATGCTTTTAGACAGTCTTGCACATCCTGGGTCATTACACCCGGAGAGAGAAATTGTCCCCACACCTTCAGGGTCTTCTTTCCTGTCAGTACTCAACCAGCTGCTTCCCTGAAGGACTGACATGCTCTGACTTCAAGACACTGCTGCAGTGAAATGAGCAATGAAGTAAAACAGACTTCTTGGAAAGCAAGGGAAACAAGGACCTTTCTTTCACCTAGTGTAGCACCAGTTGTCATGTTTAAAATTAAGCTTTGGAATTATTTTACTAGCTACAATAACTTTTTTTTTTGTAGCAGGACTTTAATGGTTTGAGCAGCTTTTAAATTACATATAACAACAAATCTGTTATTGTTAATTAAATGGGATATAATACCCTACTTACACTAATTAAAAAGATCAATGTGTTGAACGTTTGCTTATTATTCCAATTTGCAGTAATATAGGTTACACACTGTGTGATCAATCCCCACCCAAAACCAGGAACGAATGTAGATTGTCAGGCTTGTTCTCCCATCAAGTGATCATCTGCCTTGTGTGATTGTGAATTGTAACGTGGAGTTTCATTCCTCGCTTCACCATAGTACCAATGAACGGAGCAGAGGCTACAGGGTGTAAAGCTCTAGTGCTACTTTACTATTAGTGAGTCATTAAAATGCTTCTCTCTAGAATGAACTCTCAAGTGTACAAATATTTGAACTGTTATCTGATATTTCACAGTTTCGCAGGGTCTATATATGGAATAGATCACTTTGGCAACTACAAAAAAAAAGGTACAAAAAATACCATTCTTTTCTGATCACAGCATTTTAAAATAGTTTCTGATGAGGAGACCCGTCTAACTTGTAAATGTCACCTAGATTTATGTCAACAGAAAACTTAAGCTGAAGCTCAGGCCCACCGTCAGCGTCCCAAAAAACACACAGAAAGTTCTTGTTTACTACACTGGTCTATTAAAGCCTGTTACTATGATACATAGGACTCTATGGATAAGACCCTTACACTTGAATTTAATCAATATGCTGATAGAGTCCAGCAACAAAATAATCAGACAAACTAAACTTAATTTCAATAAATGCACAGTAAATGAAGCCACCTTAAAAATAAAGTGACATGCTCATAGAAGCATCTCATTTTAAGCAGCTTCCAGATAGTCCACAGCCTCTCCCTTTTGCTTGTTTTGCAGCTTCTCCCAGTCTGCTGCCTATTCCAGTTTCACAATGGTTCGGGACCTCAACTAACATTTAATATGCTTTAAATACTTGAGTATTTGTCTGTTTTAGTCGGTTTAGCATCATTGTTTTTTTTTTTTATTAGGTCTGCACAGAAAATGTCCAGCTTCAGCTTTTCACTTCTTAGGATGCATGTTTGTAGGTTTAAGTTATGGTACGCATGCTAAGTGCTTGCATATGCCTAGTAGCACAAGCACCAGCACCTTTCATCAACAAACCATTTCTATAAACCTGAAAAGAAAACTGCCCTAGACATCTGAACACCCAGACTAAGTGTGAAGCCCTACTGAGGGCTGTCAGAAGCAATCTTGTCATAGCTTTTGATTTATGTTGCCATATTAAAATTAAGGGATGATAATATGAACCGTCGATGCGCAACGAAGCGTGCAATGAGCTCACAAAAATGCTGCCGGCTTAGTATTGAGACTGCCAACGCTTTTTCATTGTACAAAAAATGTGGTTTTCGGTTTTGATTCGGTTTCATCTTTTGTCGGAATCATTCAGTTTAAAATTTTATGGAAATGTTGGTTTTTGTTGCATCCCTAACTCCTGTAAGGAAGTCTTGCCTAAAATTCCAAGACAGGGTGTCTTCATGTTTGAACAAATTCCATTTTTGGAATTGAATTCAAACCTGTGCTTCTCAGAATTTCACACAGTTGTGTCATCCACTACATTTAAAACTAACCTAGTGTAACCACGAACAAGCAACCCCTTCAGATTTCCCTTGACAACTAAACAAAAAACACATAATGAACAGTTATAACAGAACGTAACCTTCCCGCAGCATATAGCAATGATCCTGAAATGAACAGTTCATCCTCAGAGCCGGACAGCAATTAAACAGGCTTTCTTGCGTACCCTCACACTTCAGAGCAGCTATTATAAACTACAGCAGAACACAGTGTTCACCCTTATAAAAGGTTACCACATCTTTTTTACCATGCTTTATTACACTTTGCTATGCGTTTATTATGGTAAACGTGTATAAGGGCAGAAACATACTGTTGATGTACTACTGTATGATCAGGACTGTTGTGTCTATACTGTTTTTCAACAGCTACAGTACTTACAGTACCTTATGGGCATCAAACTGCAAAATAGAAATCAGGACAGAAGAAACAATTCAAGCTTGTTTAATCTGTTTGTCTTTAATATGTGGTTAGTATGGATGAATTACTTAAAGGGAATTCAGCCTAAGTCAGATCAAAGCACAGTATCTAATTTGGGTATCTTGGATGTCTATCTGCATCACTCCAATCTCCCCAGGGCACCCCACTGCTTTCTTGAAGGCTGATGGGATTTGATATTCCCTGGTTAAAAAGTAGTGAGTTGTTCTTATTTAGTACAAGTGTTTATATAAATTGGTACACCAGTGTGCCATTAACCTGTCCCCAACAATGACCTTGATTGGTTTACATTGGAAGTCCACACAGAAGCTAGGCACATGTTAAACTGAATGTTGGAGATTCACGCTGGTGAATCACTTTCACAATCCAAGTGACTTTTTGTGCTATTAAATAAGGTCGGTGTTGATTAAATCAATTAAGTTTTACGTGGAAAAAGAATAGGTGTGTGGCAGTAAAGGGGTTAACACAGTATGAGAATAATTACTGTACAAGTACCATGAATGATTGTGAACCTCATTAAAGGGGACAGTAACTAAAAAACAAGAAACAAATTCCCTCCAAGACATTTCCCATAGTAAAAGCATAGTGAAGTATAATAAAGCATAGTGAAAGCATGGCAAAGCATAGGACAGCGTGTGTTCATCGTAGTGGTTAGGGCTCTGGACTCTAGACTGGAGGGTTGTGGGTTCAATCCCTGGTAGGGGACACTGCTGCTGTACCCTTGAGCAAGGTACTTTACCTAAATTGCTCCAGTAAAAACCCAACTGTATAAATGGGTAATTGTATGTAAAAATAATGTGATATCTTGTAACAATTGTAAGTCGCCCTGGATAAGGGCGTCTGCTAAGAAATAAATAATAATAATAATAATAATAAGCATTGTAAAGCCCAGGGAGGTGGTAAAGCATATTAAAAGCCATGGTAAACTATGGAAAATGTATAGTATAACCAATGGAAAAGCATGGTAAAACTGCAAAATGAATGTGCAAATTTACCATGTTAAACTTTTAATATGGTTGCTCTTTAAGAGCATGAAACAGATCACTCTAGAAGGGGCTAGAAAATGAACAGAACTGACCACATCTTGTTCCCAGCGGTCTCAGAATGCTAATGTGACCCTAATTTCTCAGCCAAGACCACACAGCAAGCTGATTGCTTTGATTAAATTAAGATTCCATTCCTTTTTAGTACTTTTTAGACTGCCTTCCAATCATTGGCTCTAACCACTAGGCCAGACAGTCTTCGTCCACAGCTCTAACCCCCTAGGCCACAATGCCTTCCAGTCCTCAGCTCTAACCACTAAGCCACACTGCCTCCCAGCCATCAGCTGTAAGTGCAAGGCCACACTGCTCCCAGTCCCTTGCTACATTATTTGCCATTGGATTAACTTCATTTAGCAAATGTGACTGTGTTTCACACTAAAGCTGTGTTTGTCAACACACTGTATTTTCTGGGTTTCTGGGGAAGGCTACAGTTGAAGCTCATTTCCAGGAAATCAACGATTTGCACACGTGGAACATCAGCCACAGTTCAGATCCATGTCTGCCTTGAATAAAAGGAACCACTTTATGCCAAGGATAGTATCCTGTAGTTCCATAACAAATGTGTAGGCCTATTCATTATTTCAAACAACGCCAACATGCAAACACAAACATAAATACACGAAAGGTGAACCCATCCCAAAAGTCAATGCAGCCTGTGCACCTTACCCACCCCCCTAAATAGAACCCAATACACTCGTGAATTAGGCTGTAAGAAAACCGCGGGCTGTGAATTTGTTGCGGAAACCGCAACTTTTAACACAGACCACAATTTTTTACAGTTGCCACAACTTTTAATGTGACTACAATGTTTCTATTATTTATATGTAATTTCGTTGCAAAATAAAGCTGAAATGTAAACTGAAACAGAAAAGGAAACGTCACTCTCACATTGTCTTTTGCTAGTGGAGGATTGGTATGCCTTGTCATCCTCTCCAGCCAATCAGTGATCTTCTTTTCCGTTGCTAACCATAGAAGACCGTGGGCCGTGATGCAAGTGCTGTACTTACTGTTATATTTTGTGACTGAAGGTTTATTGCCGTTTTGCAAATACTGTAATGGCTGTTCAATTTTGTGAGTGAGCTTTTACTGTTATGCAAGTACTGTATGTTATGCATCATTATTGTTAGCTGCAACTCTTCACTTGTAATGAAACACAGCATAAAACGTTTTATTTCAAATGGTGATAGAGGGAGTCTTAAGAACTTATATTCTGGTTATCTATTGGTATGTTTTCTTTCTTATTGTTGTTTTTGAACAAATGAACACAAATCCATCTTGATAGCAAGTATATATACGTGCAAACTGTTTATATTTACGTCACGATTTTCTTACAGCCTTACTCATGAACTTTATTTGTTCATGTAGAATTTATGGACTACCTGTATATCAAAAAGATATCATGCAAAGGAAACCAATGTATACATGACATCTGAAATAAATAACACACATTATACTGTAGAAGAATATCTTCTCTTCTTTCTTTAGGTAATGTGATGGGGTATTATTTATTTAGCGTATCATGGCATGAATTACACTTTTGTTTTTCAGCTAACTAAAATGATATTTGAATATTTGTTTACATTGTGAAGGAATATTCAAAAGCCCATGTTCGTTCCTGATGAACTCTAAATTGTTACTTACATGCAACACGTCTCCATTTCAGTCAGTGGGGGTGTTATCCCCAGCAACGACAACCATCAAGTACAGCAGTAGTGTCAAATAACCTCAGGAATGACTACACTTGGAAAAGGCTTTTGACTTGTGATTACTAATGCTAGACATGAGTAAATATCCCACTGGAAACAGGAGCTTCTACTGGAATAATTATGAATCAGTTTGGGGGCATTGGGCAATGCTGATTTATTACACATTCATGTTAACCATTTTCAGGTTTGAAACACTGCCAGTATGTTGTAGGAATAAAGCCAAATACATATTTCAGAGCCTTTATTCATTAATATCTTAGGTCTTGAAGAAAATCTACACACATCAAAATGCTGGTGCCCCATTTGTGATAAGGATTTGAGCAAACCATAAACCGAGCACCAAGGCAGAGTACGACAGCCTTATTTTGAAGTTTGCCTGAGAAGAAACTGCAGGAAAGCCTCCAGTGAGTTCTTTAAAAGTTTGTTTATTGAAACTCAGGTACTGGAGCCAGAATAATGTTTAACTTGGTTTGAGGAAAGCTGTCCTTTGAAGAGGGTGATGCAAACCTCTAAGGTTTTTCCTGCTCAAACATGTTAAATAAATACATAAATATCTTGTGTGGCCTGCAGACATGTTAGGCTGCTAATTTCATGCGTTGCGCCACCAGCAGGACATTACATGCTTCGGAATTTATTAAAAAGATAAAATTAGTGGTCAGCTCCTTCCAAACTAGAAAGAAAATCCCTTGGCAAACACTAGCTGCAGGGCAGGGAATCAGAGCACATACTGTAACAGAACAAAAAGTACAAACTGTCCTGTAGCACAATAAACTATACTTACAGCTACCTTTCTGAGTGCCACTGAATACAGCAGTTTACCAACCACCTTTAAAATGTGGACTGAAATTATAATTTTGGGGTATTTTTGACATTCATAAAAAAAACACCAACACCAAACTTACAAACTGACCCGTCAACCAAACACCCCACACACCAAGCCAAAAGAGGCTGAATGACTGATCAAGCTGTACGAATGCATTTTGTTTATAAACAAGTTTTCCTGGATGTTTAAATTTTTGCTACATTTTTATGATTTCAAACTTAAATGTATTTTTTACCCCCCATTTACAGTACTGTTTTAAAGACTTTAGAACCGTAACAATAGGAGTATTGTATTATTGTGCTGCATCCTTCTATTACTGCCAGATTGAGGGTGTAGATAGCAGGTTTACACATTTATTAAAACCATTGAAAACTAATTTTCTGAGTTACGCACACTTCAGATTTAAGAACAACCTCCATTCCCAAGGGGTTTGTAACTGTGAGGTTAACTGTATAATGCCGCCGCATAGAGTAAGGCAGAGTAGACTGCAATTATACTATCAACACATCAGGCTGGAGGAAATTGTTTACCCACAGTACAGTACAGTACAGTACAGGTAATGCTTTTTTTTTCAAATGTGTTCATGCTGCCTTTTACTTCCCAAATCCAGTACTACAGGAAGTGGTTATATTGTGCTGAGTGAGCGTGCATTATTCACTTCCCCATCAGCAGGTCCTGGCTGAGCGGAAAGGATAACCCCTACCCGGTGTTCCTGAGCACACCAGGTGCTGCTGGGGACGAATGCGTCACCCTCGTTTCCCTTTTAGGCTGCATAGCAGGAAACACATGGAGGTTTCCAGATAGATGTCTACTACACCAATTTAGGCAGCAGAGGAAACAGGATTTCTCACTGCTCGCTGCAATTGACAATCAAAAGAAAAAATAAACATCTTGTAGTCAGATTGGAAGGTCTGTGGGGGGATCTTTTATTGCTACTTCCTTTCCAGAATAGCCTACAGCTTAGTTACAGTTGCTTCAATTATACTTGAACATTATTCTGGCCGACCAAAATTGTTTGTAGGGCTTGGGCATTTGTTGCCCATATAATACCACTCTACTTCCCTAATTTAATAGCTTGGCATCCCTGAAATCGCTAATTGTCTGCATTAGAAATGTCCAATCGGTGGTTGGATTTAGAAATTTTAAACATAATATTGTCAGAACTGCATGTCAAAAAGTTTTCAACATACTACAGTACTTTGTTGGAACTCTGTGTTTCCAGTAACTAGGCTATGTGCTGGGGGCTGACACACATTTCACAGGATCTCCTAATTGTCCTACAGAGGTGCTGTTTGCAGGCTTCTTAGGAACTTCACAATTCAGGACATTTTGAATTTGTTTGCAGCTTTTTTCCTGGGTGTTTGACATTACATCAATAGCCAAATTTGGAGAATTTTTCAGGAACCACCTGGAACATCCTCATGGACTGCATTTTGGAACAACTGACCTAAAGCACAAGAATTGCAATTGATAGCCTTAGGCCCGATACTATACTTAACTTTAAAAGTAAGACGTTCACACAATAAAAAAAACCACAGGAAAACTGTCAAGCACACAAAAGCCCCAAGGCACAGGCAAAGCCTCAACTGTACTTTATTAGAAGATTACATCTGCTTATCAGAATTTTCACAAGCAAAGGGCAAGAGTTCAGTTTCCTTTTAATGTGCAAACCAGCAGACCTGCCAACTAAGCAATAAACAGCCTAACAAAAGATCTGATTACCCGGTCAGTCAACTGCATTCCCAATGTGCTTTAGCACAGCTCTCTCACTGCATTAGGAGCATTTTAAAATGACCTAACCCTGAAGAGAACTGGCATGACTCCACCTGGGGGAAGACGTGATTTAAAAAGTTACCCAAGTTTGTCAACTCAAAGTGACCCACTGTCAGGCAGACACCTGAGGATTTGTAAGGACGAATAATAATAAATAATAATAATAAACTATTAGGTCAGAATATTTTACAGGACTCAACATGGCAAGTTTACTTTGTGTGAGCCATTTAGCCGTTTTACAGTATACATTTTATATAGCATGTTATGTCAAAACTGCTGCCTACTGGAAGTATTTGTGAACAGGATGGTACATTTGAATTTACTGCCAAATAAAACGAGCACCTCACCACAGTTGTGAATTCAAAATTAGAGCTATCTGTTACATGAAAAATTAACAGGTTTGCACATACCCCTGGGGGTACTTCTAAGGGTTATAGGGGGTATGCAGGACGACTCAGAAATGCACAAATCAAAATGAAAGTGAAAGAAAATAATGATCTTGAATTTTGTATTGATTTTTAAACGGTACTACATATTATTGCTAAACCACTATGCATAAATAAATGTATTTATATATATTATATAAAAAAAGATATATATATAGATATATATCTTTTTTTTATTATTATTTTTTTTTAAGCAGCTCAAAGGTTACAGTGTGACTATAGTTTAAAAATTATCATCCACCTGTACGCATGTGTGATTTTGATTGCGCGTATTTCCACTCATATTAGGGTGGGGGTGAGGCGGGCGTCTGGCGATTCTGCCTATGGAGAGCTTCAAGTTATCGTATAATTTAATACTAATCAGTGAAACACAATCTTTCTAATTGTTTTTTTTTTTTAATAAGAACACATTTTCCAGTAAACAAATGATAAATCACAATCCTTTGACGCTTTCTGTTTTATCTATGAGGCGTGGCTGCACCTAAGTAACAGTGATAGTGGCTGGTTGAACTTCTCTGTGTTTGGTACATTCAGATCATCATGTGTATCATTCTGAGAGTCAGAAATTGATACATTTCTTACTTACAAAAGAAAAAAAGAAGAAAGAAAACACATCAGAGTCTACAGAAAGTGCAAAGCCCGGAAATTTGAACTATTAAGTGAAGTTGAATTTCAACATTAGGCATTTAATATGCTCTTCAGTATCGAAATTAGCCCATGGTCAGTATTCATTTTTTAACTCATATGTATTTAGTATCTTTCACTTCTGTGAACTGTTGATTTATTAAAATAAACAATACGAAATGTACTGGCCCAGTTAATTACAGTTTTGTGAAACCAAAAATCCTCGGCTCTACATCTGTAATTACAGTCACTGAACCCAAACAATGTAATTGGCAATAATTAAAACACTTACTATAGATTAGTAGCAAACAACTATGACAAGACTGATTCACAGAACACGTTAAGGGGCTACTGGCTCAAATGTACTGGCACTTTCCATCCACGTGAAAAAATATTCACAGTGCTGAATTGCAGAAAAATTCAGTCCGCTGAATTTAGATAAATTCCCTGCGAATTACTCCTGGCTCTTGAGTCAGTAAACTGACAAGATCAGAAACATACTTTTAATTATGGCATGGCTCTACTGGCCATGAAGGATTATAAATAGATTAAACATGGACAGCTCTGAATATCTACAGTAGCTCACGTTAAACTGTTAATCTTTAAATGACAGTGGTATACTGTATCTGCCACTGAACAGACTGAATAGTCAATGTGTTCATTGACAAATATATATATTATATATATATATATATATATATATATATATATATATATATATATATATATAATATTTCAAACTCCCCATCTAATCACAATCAGATGATCATCACATATTATATGTGTTCTTTTCAAACAAACTAAACTAAAATCAAGGACATACACCTATTTTATCCTCAGAAGTGGCCATTTGGTTTTGAATGAAAGATCTGCAGTATAGTCAAATTGCTTTGCAATTGAAGTCTTATTTCCCATCCCAAACATTGTCTAAAAAAGCACCTTTTGACACTTTTGGCAATACAAATAATATATCAGCTTTGGAGAACATTCAGTATTGTACAACTATCTACCATCATGTAATTGAATAAAATCCAGTAATCCAGATTTACAGGCACTGCTGCTACAGTATACCATTCCAGGTACCATGCTATTAACTAGTTTAGATTAAAAGTGTTGTCTCTCTTTCCAGGAGTGTAACCTGTTTTGCCTGTGAGCAGCCAGGGCAGTGTTTGTTGTAAAAAAAACTTTGTCAGGGCTTGCTTGCCATTCCATCAGCTCTTTTCAATTGGGTTTCCATTCAGCACAGATCACCCCCAAGCTAACAATGTACATGTACTTAAAAAAAATGTTTCTGCAAATTATCAAAATAAGGGGGCTCCCGAGTGGTGCATCCAGTAAAGGCACTCCGCGTGGAGTGCAGGATGCGTCCCATAGCCTGGAGGTCGCCAGTTCAGGTCATGTATGGGAGTTCCCAGGGGGCAGCGCACAACTGGCTGGGAGCAGCCCGGGGTGGGGAGGGCTTAGGTCAGCCAGGGTGTCCATGGCTCACCACGCGCCAGTGACTCCTGTAGACTGGCCGGGCACCTGCAGACCTGCCTGCAAGCGACCCAGTGCTGCGTGGTCCTCCGACGCTGTAGCTCTGAGGTAGCTGCATGGCGGGCCTGCAGAGTGAAAAGAAGTTGACAGCTGAGGACACACGTTTCGGAGGACGCGTGTGTTCGTCTTCGTCTCTCCCGAGTCAGCATGGGTGTTGCAGAGGTGAGCCAGGCTTAAAATTGGGCATTTCAAATTGGGGAGAAAATGGAGTAAAAAAATAAATAAATTAGTGATTCCAAATAGAAAAAAAAAAAATATATCATCAAAACAACTAAATTAGAATGCTGCCAATGTACAGTATTTTGAATCTGATAAGCTGTTTATTTTTATTTTGCATTGAAGTCATGTCTTTCTGTTCACTTGCTGAGTGCTAGGAATTCTAAGCATGTTCAAATCAACTACCTAGCCTGCAGCCTTGAAAAGAAAGATAAGTTGCTAAAGATAAATATGCTTATGCTTTAACAGTAGATTGAGACTTGGAACCCTTCTTTTGAGGACACAACGGAATGCCAAAAAAAAGCACATTTCCAATTATTACTTACATTTTTCAATATTATAAATTATATTTTGTCAATTACAGAAAATATTTTGTATTCAAAAGTCAAGCCCTGCAACTCCAACATCTGCATTTCATTGGAAAATCCACAAGTAAAAATGCTCCTGGTCTCTCTATAGTTCCAACGATCCTCCTGATTGTAATGGTGATCATCAACTCATCACGATACAGCATCTAGGTGGCTCACCTGGTAAAAGTACAGCCGCATGGTATGCAGGGCAAGTCACACAGTCATGGGAGTGCAGGTTTGCGTCCTGGCTGTGTGAAATTGCTGGTCTTCACTGGGGATTTCAAAGGGAGCACTGGCTCCAACATGGTGGAGATCACATTCTGAAATTCTGACAAGGTCAGACAGTGCCCTGAGCTGCATAGGGTTGGATTTATTTTATCAATAAATAACCAAGCCAGACAAAGGCTACACTTTTTGAACAGAAGGGTCCAGGAAGATAACACAAAAACAGAGTCAAGCCAGATCCACAACTAAATCCTGAAATGTGTACATTCAGCCAGCAGTAGGAATTGCCCAACTAATCAATGACAGTTTTCTGAATGATGGTCAGTCGTAAAAAAATCCCTTGGAGTCACTGTGCTTGAATTATCCACAGCTTACTGTAAATCTGTCAAATTCCGGTGGGAAATACCACTGTAGTTTTACGGCTGTGCTTTATAGAATCATGTATCTAAATACACTCAAATATTGTAGAACTAAAAAATAAACTACTGTAGACAAAACTTGATAGTCCGAACTGACCTATACTCCACACCATGCCATCATAATAAAATACAGGCTGGAAACCAAGCTTTATCACCATCATTCTATGATGATAGGTGGGTATGTTAAAGATTACAATCAGAATTACATCACTAATCTGAACAGGGTCTGGCCCCAACTGGTTCAGATTGGCATTTCTCAAATTTGATATAATTCTATATACAGTGTTTTTAATAAGCGTTTTTCTTGTATTTTCATTTTCTCGCTCTTTTAAAAATGTTTGTTTAAATCCTTCCGTTATTGGTTATTTATTTATTTATTTTTTTAATTGGCCACATCTTTGTTTTGAATGTACTAGCCTATTATAGTCCACTTTACAGTGCTCCTTGTAATTCGTGATAAATATGGCGGCTGTTGACATCAAGCGTCACTGCACACTGGAGCAGGTGATGACATAGGAAGGAGTCTAATATGAAAATACATTTTTTTCCAGTTTAGGGGTTCTGTTGCCACGGTGACATAGAATATATGTCTGTACTGCAGTAAACCTGTTTTAAATGCAGCATACTTTAAACAAGCTGACTGCAAAGTAAAACTTCCTAAACCTTTTTCTTTGCACTCAATAAGCTGTTTAATTCACCCTCAGAGTGCATTTGCCAATCTCTGACCCACAAAATAAAGACAGGGAGCCGTTATTAAGGTTCTGTCACAAGAGACGAGAGATACAGACCACTACACAATACTAATCAGAGTGGGGAGAGCCACATGCCAGTCACAAATCTGCTAGAGTTGTCAGGAGAAAACACTGGTGTGGCAGTGCTGACTGCGCCCAATAGGGGAACTCATTTGTTTGGATTGGATTGACGAGACTGCCGACTGTGATGCTAGAATTAATGGGCTAATTAATTGAACATTAAAAGCATCTCAGTCCACCTAGCATCAGAACATATTAAATAAATTAAAATCAGCTTTTTAGGAGAGCCTTTTACAGCAGCTGTTTTTTTTTTTTTTTGTTTAAATGTGCATTTACAGGCCATTTTCAAAACTGCTGAAACTCTCTCAAATTGTACCGATTCTTGTACAGTAGTTATAAGGACCAAGATGGAGGGGGTTGAATCAAACCATTTTATTATTCACACATTAAATGTTTACAAAGTAAGACAAAACAAAAAAGGGGGGCTCAAACACAAGAAAAACTCTAGTAAAATGTCTAAAAACAACAACAGGATTTTGCTAGTCGATGAGTTGGCACCAACTACTCTATGTATATAACTATTGTACAGGCTTCCTTGCTGTCCCACAATGCAATGCGTCAAATCCATAGCTAAGGAAATACTTGATGCTTAAACTTGCTTAAAAAGTCCTGAAAACAATTGTGTTTGTTGTGTTCTCTGCTGCGATTCTTTGGCATAGTGTGTTAAAATTCATTTCTATTATCCACCTCAAACATAAGCAATCAGCTACATTTTACTTGACAAATTCAATTTCTGAAACTGGATTAAAGATACAAATGAAGGCAACAAGCCAATCTTTGAAGCTTTGCACAGGACACTAGCATTACCCTGTCTGCACTTGTATCGGTACGATTCTGGTCAAATTATATTCTAAACCGAAACTACCGATACAATACCCCCTTCTGTCCTAACTCAGTGTTCCACACCAGTTAAAGACCAACACTGTTGTGATATGCCTGTCCACGTTTAAACTGGTTTATATAGATGCACTTTTAAAGATATTCTATTACACCACTGATTCTCAATGGGGGACCTCCATCACACTGCTTGCAAAGGGTTGTGGGATACTATAGCTCCGGAGAAGACTTCTTATTGAGAGTCAAAGGAGCGGTGTCGGATTGAGCTGTTTAGAGCTTATTTTAACAATTTTTCAAAATATAAAAAACATGTGAAGTCTATTTTACTATTGCCCAGGGTGTCTTGACGAAAAACATAACCTGTGGTAATGATGTCATATCGTAATCTATACGAAAAATGCACTTTTCTGAACGCAGTACCAGAGATGGCGCGTGCACAGAAAACAGATGTTTCACACAGTACAGTTTCACTTTGATCATTTACTACTGTAACTTATCTGTAAATACAATTTAAAAACACAATAATAAAACTTAAACTGCTTCGAGTCATAACTCAGCTGTACCAATGCAGTTATAACGGTGTAGGGCCAGAAAGTGGTACCTCATCAGAATGTGGTACCCATACCAAAACCTGACCCATGGAATGTCAGAAAATGCTATGCTGCCAATGCTGTGAATGACTACTGCACAAATCACTACAAACAAGACAAACTGTAGTTTACCCAGAAAATCTTATATAGTTACAATTTTAGATAACCCAATTTGTTGCTTTTCAGTTAAAGTCACATAAATTAGTTGAATTGTGAAAAAAATGTTGTCAAAAAAGAACTTTAAGAGCCAAACTCAGTACATGGTATCTCTTTCAGATGGGCGTTTCCTTCTTTTCTGAGCTAAAATCATTTATGCATGCCCGGGCAAGTGCAGTACACGGTGTACAACTTTTTAACACGTACCACAAAATAACACCACTGCAGTCTGGACAGATGTGATACTGTTCCGTAATGATGCCGGTATAAAAAAAAAATGTGAACAGGTCTGTGTTGACCTCGCTGTATAAAGAGGTGCTGACAGAAAACTGGGACTGGTCTGTATGAATTCCAGCCAAGAGCAGCACCTGTGTTGTGAAAAAGCTGCCAGCCTGTAATGCTTTCATGGACATGATCTAGTTGATAATCAGTCTGACTACCATTCCATTAAATTACTTAACAAGGAAGGCCAGCAGAGATGTAAGATGTAAGCATCGTGTTTACAAAGTCCACAAAGGTATGTTATAAACAGTCCTGTCACTCCATAGCCTTTATTATCCAAATCATTCTGATCCCGAATGTATACCATTGAATGTACACAGCAACAACAGATGAACACTTCAAGAAGAGACAGAGATGAACACACATACACATTTACCGCTCCAGTTTTCCTTGTGCTTGTGCTAAAGAATGTCTTTGCATTTCATAACTTTTGGATTTGCAGTTCTCCAGTAAAAAAATATTTGACATACTTATGTACAGATGGCTGGATAGGAACTGGTACAGATCCCCAAAATCATAATACTTTCAATAACATAGGCTAAATAATGTACTTCAATTCACTCGTAATACTCTCAATAACATAGTCTAAAGAACGTACTTCAATTCACTCATAATACTCTCAATAACACAGGCTAAAGAATGTACTTCAGTTCCCTCATAATCAGACACTTCCACAGAAATCCAGGTTTGTGGGTTTGCAAAACAGTACGTGATAAAGTTAAACTCAGGAACTTCACTATATCCCATGGCAGGGTTATGCATCCAGAGAGGAAGATAATTATTGTTTCACAGTCATGTATCAAACATGGGTTGAATTCTGTCTGGGAACTAACTGCATAAACCCAGGAATGCATCAGATATCTAACATACAAAGCACGTTAGACCGAGGACAGCAGCACAGCCAGTTCATTCCTGTTCTTCAGGTTGAAGGGTAGCACTGGTCATAAGGCTATATTGCATTAGAAGTATAGATCCCCCCCTGAGTCACAGAGTCTTATCCAAATAGCACCCGGGTGTTTTTGCCCCCATCCACAAAGTGGTCTCTGTTTCATATTCACCCCTGCTGTATTTTTAAAGATATTGCAATGAACATTAATTTATTAATCTAATACCAACAATCAATAAATAAATAAATAAATAAATAAATAAATAAATAAATAAATAAAATAAAATAAAATAAAAAAATAACGGTATTGTAGCATGTTTTTAAATACCAATAATATACAGGTAACGGTAGTTTTTGCCTTAAAGAACCAAATATTTCACCGTCCCATTTGTTCAACAGGTGGCTTCACATACCAAGACCAACTAATCAACTCTACAACACCTCGTTAACATTTCCAGACCCCGATTAACACTAAAATGTTACTTATCAGGTAGTCCAAAAAGCTTGGCGTAATCAGGGGGAACCACCGTTTCTTTACGAAAAGGCTAATACCGACAGTCCGGGTAGTGTGTCCAGACCCAAAGAAATCAAGTATCGATATCATTTTATACATTCGCAGATGTGTGAATTAAACTGAAAAGTAATTCCTGGACAATGTTTGACTTCAAATCTTAATTATATAGCTTCCGTTTTCCAAAACAACCATTCCGAAATACATACACAGTAATAATACATACATACATTTTCTACATATAAACGAAAAACCATTGATGTTATATAATAAACCATATTATTTTAACGTACAACTCGTGTCACTCGAACATTATACAAGATTTAACATTCCACAATATATTATTTTCAAACATTTAACTATCTTTAAAAATCTGTAGTGTAAACTGATAGTACGGGAGTGTTGAACAGCAGTCATGAAGTAGACTGACTACACATTCAGACAGCGACTCCAGTTCACATTTCATCGCAAACTTTTTACTAACAACAACGTGCAATTTGCAATATATATGGCAATCCACAGAGATAAAACAAACTGGATTTTAAATATACAACACAGAAACACCGTGCCCCTGCAGTCAGACAGCGTAAACTCAGTTCCCAGTGTGCAATGGAAAAAACTTTTCCGTTTGAAAAATACTTATTTTCTTACCTTACTGTATTATCCGTATCTCCGACACATGTAATCCCGCTAACAGCAACAATCCCGTGGTTCCGTGTATACTGTACAATAATAATGATATGTGTAATAGTTTGAATAACCACCCCAAAACGATGCCTTCCACCCAACAGTCACTGCCTAAAAAACACAAGCAGCCGCAGCTCCGCAGAGCTCGCTCTCACCGGGCAAGGGCGGTGACGCGCAGTCCACGAAGGGTGCGCGCTTGAAGATAAAGTACGTACGCAGAGTAACTTTAAAAAATAAACAAGCCTACGGTATCAAAATACATATTTTTATAATTAGCTGGAGAGCATGCTAAATGTTGTTGTCAGACAAAAACTGCTAAAATAAATGTTGTACTGTAACATATTGAGTAGTTGTACATTTATTTACTGCTGATGCCTTAACATGTACTGACTATAGATGCAACACAAAGCCATACAATGAGGGCTATGGATTTGAATTAATCCACTAAAGGTGTATCTCGACATACTATATTAGGATTTAAATATTGCCCTTACAGTTTACTTTTAGGGCACAGTGCAACACAAACCTCTGAACTATAACTTAGGGTTCAGTGTTAGGTTAAAGGTTACTCTGCAGCTGTTGCTGTGTTAGCACTGACTGCTATACCAATTCCAGCAGGCTTATCTTATCATCTGTACAACTGTGGATAATAAGGTTACAAAGGGATTGGTTACACTGCTCGTAACGATGGTTTCTTTTAAATGTATCTGCTTATAAAACCATATAAAACTTGGCTTTTATCCAATTTATTTGATAGTTATATCATTTATCAAAATATTGTACCTTTGATTAGACTAGGCGGTCATAATACCTCCAGATCTCAATGGGTACTTAATATAATTGGATCCATTTCTTTAAATTCTTTAACTTGATTTACAGTATGCCCAAAACAATTTACATGCACAAAAACGTTGTATGTTTTCAAATGTTAATGGTATTTTAGGTAATAGGAAATTATCTGAAGAGGGTTTAAAACTGATATTTACAGTGGTATCCTAAACTCTGTACTTATACCACTAGACCATCCTTGCATTAAATCACTGTGGGTGCTGCTAAAGCATGAAGTCATGTGATCGTAGGACTTCAGTTACTCTGCATTTTTGAACATGGGAGGCAATTTAAAATGAAAATCCTACAGTGCTACAGATTTAAAAAAAAAACAAAACTGTATGTAATAGTAAAGGAGCACAAAAAACAATATAAATACAAAAGTATTTAGGGCATTTCGGACATGAGTCTTTCATCAGCTAAAATGCTACAGAGTCCAGTGAGTTGTTTGTTTTTAAGAATTAATTTCAAATAAAGCCAAGTGGAGCTTCATGGTAGAATGTTCCTCCCAAAAGGTTCTGAAGTTTGAAAATCAGCTTGTGTTCTTTCTGCTTTCTGGTTGGGTGTGTTCCATAGGATTTGTAAATTCCACAGACAGTGACATCATCAATAGACTGTCCATCAGTATTAAATACATGTTGCAGGAACACATGGTTTTTCCTTATGTTCCTTATGTTCATAAACTTGCAAATAATGGTATTCCAACATTTGAAAGTGCAGTGGCAATACCAAGATGTGCCTAAATGTTAAGCCCTGAATACTCAGTGACATTATCTTTCCCCACCCTTTATTCTAAGCAGCAGGACTCAATACTGTGAATACAGATACCTGCATATACAAGGCAGAGGTTGTCCCAGACTAAGCAAGTGATTAAACCACTCTACAGCTGAGCTCCTTTTAAACTCTACAGCTGGCAGGGGTCCTGTCAGGAACTGCCTACACATCCCTAGAGAAAGACTAAGGAAATCATTTTTGGCAAGGAAGCAACGTTTGATCTAATTGTTATTTGTCGAAAAACATTTCACAGGTACAAAAACAGTCAAGTCAGAATAAAGGGGCAGCCATACGTGATTTCTACAAGAGGCCAAGCTAAGCACTGTAAAGATGGAATGTAAGTGTGTAAGTTTTACAAGATACCTCTGACTGAGGCAAACTTGGCTCTTCGTTTTTAATACAGGAACTAGTAGCAACATAAAGCAACTCTCTTTCACTCCTATTATATTTACAGATATTGAAATATTGGTTTGTAATGTGATGTTATCGTGTTCTGGGGAAAACTTATATATTATTACGAAGGTTTACTGCGGCATTACATGACAACAGCGTAGCACAGTGAAATTACACTCCATCTAACAACTATTTGCGCTACACTACAACGTTAAAAATGTTGCACCCGGCTCGGTAGGTCACATGGTCGGATTGCTGCAAGAACAGTGCGTGCGTTCACGAGAGGCAGACTTTGCTAAATCTGCGCAGATTTTGCAAAGATTCTGAAAATTCATTGGCTACTTGCTCCGATTCTGTGCAGAATTACGAAAGTCTGCGTGTCGTGAACGCACCCAGTGTTTACATGAGTTTTGCTATCAGAATTACATTTCAGAAAATTCCATTCTGGTCGTTTACATAGACGCAGCATTCCTGGGTGCTTACGGAATGAAACTTGGTTATCTGCCTACATGCAGTGAGGTCTAAACCCAGCTGGAAATAACCCATGCAATACAAACCACTAAAACGGTTGTTAATAAAAGTTTAGTATTAGTCCGGTAGTATTAATAAAATAAATAAATAAATAAATAACAATAGCCTCGTACAAATACTTTGATGCCTCACTTATACTTTGCACTTTACCGTAAAACGTCGACAATAACATATTTTTAATGACTGAGTCGCCTACCATTTTTTTTTAAAATACTACATCTCCCTGCATGCCACGCGGGCTTATGACTCGCCACCAGCGACTAGTCATTCATTTTAACACCGGGCACAGTTCATGGAGTGCGTGTCCATCCGCAGGTGAATGTAGGTCTCCAAAACGATTTACAATATTCATTATTCTTTACTAGAATGCAATGTAAGTGCTGCCTTTTCCGTTCAATTTTGACTTATTTATTTTATAACGTTATTTATTATAAAATAATAATAGTGCTGAATGAACTGCGGATTGATATATAAAGTTTACGTAGTGTTTATGCGAGTTGTCGTGACCACATCGCGCCGGGTACACACCATTGTTGAAATTTGTGGAACCCCCTTCAATAAGCGACTCCAGAAACTGCAGGTTAGTGTGGTAGTATTAGTGGGGTGAGCAGGGGTGTTTGTTGGGGCGGTGGTGTGGACGTGTCGCAGGAAGATACAGTCAAAACATGTTATGTATAACAGACGAACGACACAGTTGAGTTCTGTGTCTACCCAAAAACCGTGCATTAATTAATTCCGTACTCTTCTTTGTTTTTGGTGACTATCTCGGCATATCTCAGACACCACGAAGTAGTAGTCATATTGGCAGTGTTATACTGTATATGACATAATCTGCTATATTGAGGTCTTGTGACCTTTATGTGTGTGCTGTATGGAGTCTGTTGATCTTAGTGCGCCGGTACATTTTTGTGTGTGGTAGAGTGTTCTATAGCCAGTCATTTGGGATGAAACTTCCAAAGGACCTCCTAGAGCATCACTTATTGAGTGTGTCATAATCTGGGGATATACAGTATGGCAGCTGTCTGCTCATACAATTGTACATTGTTACAAATACAGGGTCATTTTCACAAAGCATTTAACACAGTTTGTACTATTTTGTGTTAAAAGGAAAACTACAAAATCTTTTTTTTATATTTGAAGCTTTGTACATCAACGCTTTGTTTTCTTTTTAGAAAGGAAAAATGATGTGAACTTACAGAAACATGGCAGTAAATGTTTTGTGAATATGGCCAGCAGTATGTATAGCACCGCATCACCACTTCAGACAAAACTTTCCAATGCCATTGTATAGCTGAACTTTTTGAGTAGGCCTTACTTGGGTTATGTGGAGTGTACCTGGCTGTCATTCTGTGAACGTCACAGTTATATTTGATATGTATTAGATATATTTAGATATAGAGATTACATGTTTACAAGATAATCTAGAAATCTGCTTTTAAATGTGATAAAACTTGAAAAGGACATTTTGAAGGTATTGTTTGTAACTTTCTCTCTCACACAAGTAACATGGCTGGTGTCTTTTCTAGCAACATTTGTTTTTTTTTGTTTGTTTGTTTTTTTCTCAGCTATTAATATTATCTATAATGCAATCCTTAAGCTTGCCAGTTATTTCATTTTTTATAGTGTTTTTTTTGTAGAGGTTTGCCAGTCCAAAATTCTAAAAGCCACATTTAGATTTTATGTGTCTACCATTTTATTAGATTTCTGGTTGTAGGTTTTAACCAATAAACACTGATTATTAAAGCACAAATCCTGTAAACGTTGAATGTACACCAGATACTATTACTTATTTTGTGTTCACATACTGTAACCTGTTCATGGTGCAGTTTACTGTATTTTGTTGCAATTGAGATACATTCTGCACTATTATTCCCACTTGTGCTATTATTTGATTTGAGCAATCAGGACGCCTCAACCCATCATCAGTAATCCTGAAGAGTACTTTTGGGCAATACCAGAAATAACTGGTCAGTTCACGTTTTGGACAGCATAAAAAATAAGCCAAAAAAAAAATCTGAACCACAGAAAAAAGGTGTGGTGTGCTGACAAATCAACAAAACACACCTAGCCTCGTTTTTGATCTAATGTGTTGCTGAGCTAAAACTACAATAGCGGCAATCGCCAGGAGACAAACAAGGTATTGTACTGAATTCTTGTGGTTTAGTTTCTTCGAATAAGTGAAGTTTATAGTAGTTTAAATTATCATTATAAAGAGTTGAAATTAAACCAATATCTAATACCCATACCCATATATAATATAGCTGGACTACCTATAGTACTGTCAAGATGTAGAGAGGTTAAAAACCAAAAAAGGGTGTTGGCCACTTGGCCTTTTAGCAACCATGGAACCTGCAACCTAAAACGTGCAGAATATTATGACAACACACCGTGATGGAGACATTCTCCACTTGCACCGATTCTCCACTTGCACTTCAAAATCAATGTTGTTATATTTTGATGATACACGTCCTCTTACATCATCATCCAACAGACTGAACCAGTAAACTAGGATATTTTTCATGTTACTTGTGAGGATAACATGGTCCCTGACAAGCAGACACACACAAACATACAGGAATCACTCTGGGTGTCATCCCAGCAGAATAAAACTTAAATGTCTGTCCAAAATGCTCCCCCTCCCCCAGCACCTGCTTCAAGGGACCAGGCTGAGCGGCTTTGTAAATATTTGGAAGCCTTAAATAGACCCAGCCGCATACCATTTGCATGAGAAAGCAGCACTGGTTTCAGCTTGAACTTCAAGCTTTTATTTTTACCAACCTTCCCTTAATGTTCAATATATTACCCGCTCAACTGTCCACACCCTTTGGTTACAGCCTCAAAAAGAGAAACCCCCCTCTATAAAATGGCAATTCATGTAATTTTGAAGAATTGCCATTTTAGACTCCTGCTTTTTTGTGATTAACACTGAAAGGTGCTAGAGTAAATGCATTGGAGCTGAAGTTCTCTGTTTATCAAATGAGAAAGTCCCAGGCAGTCCAGCAAAATACATTGGGTACAATAGCACAGAGGTACTATAAGAAGCATACCCAGGATTTCCACTGTCCAGAGGTGGGTATGGGGGTGTCTGTCAACCATACATTTTGAGGGACTGTAAAATTACATCTTGCAGACCTGACATGGTCATGGGATGAATTTCTGACACTCTTAGCGTTGATAGATGAAATGGGAGCCATATTAGTCCAGAGACAATAGACAAAGAGAAGGAGGTGTGATACCTTTTATTGGACTAACTAAACAATAATTAATCACAAGCTTTCAAGACCTTAAAGGTCTCTTCTACAGGTGAAAGTAATAAAGAGATGTTTACATGCAAAGATGACATAAACTTTAACAAAATAACCCATTATGAATCACTACAATTCTAATGTACACATACATACACATGCATACCACATATATATATACATAGTAATAAATAAATTATATATATATATATATATATATATATATATATATATATATATATATATACACACACACTACCGGTCAAAAGTTTTAGAACACCCCCATTTTACCAGGAGGCTGTGTGGTCCAGTGGTTAAAATCCCACCTCAGCCACTGACTCATTGTGTGACCTTGAGCAAGTCACTTAACCTCCTTGTGCTCCATCAAAAGGCACTTGGAAACTGGAGGAAACTCTGACAGGAAGAGGTCTGGCAGACCCAAAGCCACAACAGAATCAGAAGACAAGTTTCTGAGAGTCAACAGCTTGCGTGATAGGCGGCTCACAGGACAACAGCTTCAAGCACAGCTTAACACTGGTCGAAGTAAGCAAGTCTCAGTTTCAACTGTGAAGAGAAGACTTCGAGCTGCAGGTTTGACAGATCGAGTGGCAGTAAGAAAGCCATTGCTAAGATGGCAAAATAAGAAAAGGAGGCTTGCCTGGGCCATGAAGCACCGCCAGTGGACTACTGAAGACTGGAAGAAGGTCTTATGGACCGATGAATCAAAATTTGAAATCTTCGGTTCATCACGCAGGGTTTTTGTACGCAGTCGAGTAGGCACCAACTGCCAAACATGGAGGAGGAAGCGTGATGGTCTGGGGCTCTTTTGCTGGATCCAGAGTCGGAGACTTGCACAGAGTGAGTGGCACCCTGAACCTAAACTGCTACCACAGCATTTTGCAGCGCCATGCAATACCCTCTGGTATACGTCTAGTTGGTCAGGGGTTCATCCTACAGCAAGATAATGACCCAAAACATACCTCCAGGCTATGTCAGAACTACCTTAGAAGAAAAGAACAAGACGGTAGGCTTCAAATCATGGAATGGCCAGCACAGTCTCCAGACTTAAACCCCATCGAGCTGGTTTGGGATGAACTGGACAGAAGGGTGAAAGCAAAGCAACCTACAAGTGCAACACTGTAACAGGAGATCTGGACTGACTGTCTGGCACATTCGTATTACTGCAGGTAGAGGGCAGCAGTCTCGTGGGATCCGCCTGTCGGCCATGGCGATGACACGGAGAGGTGGGGAAGAGTGTGTGTGTGCTTTCCCTCTCTCTGAGTGGCTGAGGGGCGGGCCTTGGGAGACTGCTCGGCCCATAAGAACTGGCTTGGTTATGCGCTCGGGTGGCCGTGTTGGGGGAAATACATTGTCGTTGGCAGAAGAGGCCAGCGTGAAACAAGGAGCAGGCAAGCCCGGCTGAGGGGCAGCCTTTCATAAAAACCAAAAGTAATTTTCACAGAGCAATATAAATAAACACGTACCCGAGGGGACGTGTGTAGAAATACGGGGAACCCTGGCCAACCCCGGCGTATAGACATAGCCGAGTGTAGGATGGAGACCCGTGCTGACCGGCTTAGCGGCAGTGGGGGCACTGCATAAGCAGCACTTTTGTTTGTAGTTTTATTACTGTGTTTTATTTTCCCTTTTTCTTTCGCCTTCTGTTTTCATTATTACTTTTGAGCACTTGAAGGTGCACAGAGTTGGATACCTGTGTTGGTAACCCCATGGTCCTGGTTTACTGTCGGCAGTATCCAGACCACGGACAACAGCGACAATCTGGGCACCTGTGCGGTGTTTCCAAATAAAATCTTCTGTCTCCCGTGTCAGTGAATACCCCCACCCTTCCACATGTGGTGTCAGAAGTGGGGTTCACTGGCACTGCCCAATCCAGCAGTGCAATAGCCAAGGGAATCAGAATGAACCCGCAGCAATTCGCCGCAATAATGGACCTCCTGCGCCGCCAAACCCTGACTGAGATAGGGCAGGGGAGTGTACGAACTGCTGCCCCTGACCCAATGCTACAGTGGCCAACAAAAATGACGGCAGAGGATCGGCCGGACGCTTACCTGGAGGTGTTCGAGGGGATGGCGATTTCTGCCGGATGGGCCCGAGAGCATTGGGCTAGCTACCTCCTGCCCCAGCTGACGGGGGAGGCGCAGGCAGCGACGAGCACCCTGGATCCGGTGGCAAGGATGGAGTACCCCACGTTAAAAACTGCCATCCTCAACCGCGTGGGTGCTACTCCAGAGGGCTACCGCCGCAGATTCCGGGAGGAGAGCTTTTCTGCGGGGGAACACCCCAGGGCCATTGTGCACCGGTTGCAGGATTACGCACGGGGATGGTTGAACCTGGGAGCCACCACCACTGCCAGGCTGGTGGAGGTAGTGGTAGTCGAGTGGTTCCTGCAGTGCTTGCCCCCGGAACAGCGGGTGTGGGTGCAACGGCAGGCACCCGCCACCCTAGAGTTGGCGATCCAACTAGCAGAGCAGTACCAGGCAGTGGAACCAACGCCCGCTAAGCTGCCTGGAAACCGCGCTACACCAGCATCACCCCCTCTACTGGCCCCAGGGAGGGCGAAGGGACTGGGGGGGAGGGGTAGCAAGGTCTTTGGACGGAGTGTAGCGGTGGGAGATCCCGGCCCGAGAACTGGGGCAGAGTGGGGTCACCCACGGGCTGCTGCGGTGTTGGACCGGGGTCTCGCGCGGCCACCCTACCGTCGATCCCCTTGATGGGTCCTGTGTTTCAACCTCCTGCTGAAGCTTTCTGGCGAGAAACCAGTTCACTGACGTGTGGAACAAGCTGGGAGGTGAGCCACATCGACCGGGATTGCCCCGCTATGGGATGTGACGTCATTCGACCAGGTAAGACTGTTCCATTCCATCAGTCACTCCAGCAGACAGGTTTTGTGATTCCTGTGTCGGTAGATGATACACAAACTCAGGCTCTCTTAGATTCAGGGTGTAGTCAGTCCCTGATACAACAGAGCTTAATCTCACCGGGGCATAAACAAATAACGGGACAGGTGCATATAAAATTTATTCATGGGGATGTGCGCACTTATACCAAAATGTATGTCAATCTGAAAATTGGCCAACAGGTGACGCGAGTGCAATTGGGTTTGTGTCCTCGATTGCCGGTACCGGTAGTTCTGGGACGGGACTGCGAGCAGTTTAAAAATTGGTTGGCTGCTGTGACGGCCCCGTCCTCCTTATTGGCTAAGAAAGAGGAAGTAATTGGCGAGATCTTTCCCTTTCGTGACCCGGATTGCTATTGCCACAGAATTAGACCCCGCAAAACTAAACGGGAATGCCGGGCCGCTAAGAATGAGGGCTGGCAATGGAGGGAGTCCGAGAAGTATCAGGTGGGGGCGATTGGTGAAGAGACTGGGAGGGAGGCTGTGGAGTCAGCGCAGGGGTCTGGCTCTGCTGCCTCCACTCAGGACCGACCTGATCCCGAGTTGGAAGCCTTGGGAGCTGATTTTTCAGCTCGTTCCCGTGACTTCCAACTCGAGCAAGGGCGTGACGACGTGCTGAGCAGGCTCTTTGATCAAGCAGCGGTGGTTAATGGTCGTGTGGTCGAGCCCAGACGTGCCGCCACGTACCCTCACTTTGAAATTGATCGAGACCTTTTGTACCGTGTTGAAAAATTACCCAGGACAGGGGAAGTGCGTCACCAGTTGCTCATTCCTCAGCCCTTTAAGGAGGATTTGTTGCAGCTTGCTCACGCTGTTCCCCTATCTGGTCATTTGGGAAGGGACAAGACTAAAGCGAGGCTTGTGACACGGTTCTATTGGCTGGGGCTGGATGGTGACGTCGGACGTTTTTGTGAACGCTGTGGGGAGTGTCAGAAAGCTAGCCCTAGAGCCGTCCTGTGAGCTCCACTGGTGCCATTGCCCCTAGTGGAAGCTCCGTTTGAGCGTATTGGAGTAGATATAGTGGGACCGTTAGAAAGGAGTGTGGCAGGATACACACACCTATTGGTAATTTTTGGATTATGCTACGCGTTATCCAGTGGCCATTCCCCTCTGATCTGCGTCTGCTAAATCTGTTGCCAACGAGCTAGTGAAGGTTTTCTCCCGGGTGGGGATCCCCAAGGAAATACTGACCGACCAAGGCACCAACTTTATGTCCCGGCTAGTCCGCGGAACATGTAAACTTTTGGGGATTAAGACCATTAGGACCTCGGTTTTTCACCCTCAGACCGATGGTCTTGTGGAGCGTTTTAATAAGACCCTCAAAAACATGTTGCGCAGATTTGTAAACAGTGACGTGCGCTACTGGGACCAGCTGATTCCGCCCCTTCTCTTTGCTATCAGAGAGGTACCCCAGGCCTCCACAGGTTTTTCGCCATTCGAGTTGCTGTATGGTCGGAGACCCCGGGGTGTGCTTGATCAGGTCAGAGAGATGTGGGAGGAGCAGCAGGACAATTCGACCAATACTGTCCGGTATGTGTTGGATCTGCGCAAACGTCTTGAGTCTGTTGGAAAATGGGCACGTGACAATTTGCAGCAGGCTCAGCACAGACAGGAGACCCAATATAACAGGGGGGCCCGGTTGCGCTCGTTTCAGCCGGGGGATAAAGTGCTTCTGCAGGCTCTTTGATCAAGCAGCGGTGGTTAATGGTCGTGTGGTCGAGCCCAGATGTGCCGCCACGTACCCTCACTTTGAAATTGATCGAGACCTTTTGTACCGTGTTGAAAAATTACCCAGGACAGGGGAAGTGCGTCACCAGTTGCTCATTCCTCAGCCCTTTAAGGAGGATTTGTTGCAGCTTGCTCACGCTGTTCCCCTATCTGGTCATTTGGGAAGGGACAAGACTAAAGCGAGGCTTGTGACACGGTTCTATTGGCTGGGGCTGGATGGTGACGTCGGACGTTTTTGTGAACGCTGTGGGGAGTGTCAGAAAGCTAGCCCTAGAGCCGTCCTGTGAGCTCCACTGGTGCCATTGCCCCTAGTGGAAGCTCCGTTTGAGCGTATTGGAGTAGATATAGTGGGACCGTTAGAAAGGAGTGTGGCAGGATACACACACCTATTGGTAATTTTTGGATTATGCTACGCGTTATCCAGTGGCCATTCCCCTCTGATCTGCGTCTGCTAAATCTGTTGCCAACGAGCTAGTGAAGGTTTTCTCCCGGGTGGGGATCCCCAAGGAAATACTGACCGACCAAGGCACCAACTTTATGTCCCGGCTAGTCCGCGGAACATGTAAACTTTTGGGGATTAAGACCATTAGGACCTCGGTTTTTCACCCTCAGACCGATGGTCTTGTGGAGCGTTTTAATAAGACCCTCAAAAACATGTTGCGCAGATTTGTAAACAGTGACGTGCGCTACTGGGACCAGCTGATTCCGCCCCTTCTCTTTGCTATCAGAGAGGTACCCCAGGCCTCCACAGGTTTTTCGCCATTCGAGTTGCTGTATGGTCGGAGACCCCGGGGTGTGCTTGATCAGGTCAGAGAGATGTGGGAGGAGCAGCAGGACAATTCGACCAATACTGTCCGGTATGTGTTGGATCTGCGCAAACGTCTTGAGTCTGTTGGAAAATGGGCACGTGACAATTTGCAGCAGGCTCAGCACAGACAGGAGACCCAATATAACAGGGGGGCCCGGTTGCGCTCGTTTCAGCCGGGGGATAAAGTGCTTCTGTTGTTACCCAGCTCTGAGTCCAAACTTCTGGCGAAGTGGCAAGGACCGTTTGAGGTTACACGCCGGGTTGGGACAGTGGATTATGAGATCTGCCAGCCGGAGCGACGGAGAGAAAAGCACATTTATCATGTAAACCTGCTGAAGCCTTGGTTACAGCAGGAGGCTTTGTTAGCGGCGCAAGCAGATGATGTCACCGACCTGGGACCTGATCTTTCTGTGATGGCGAAACAGGGGTCGGTACAGTTTGCAGAGAATCTGACACCAACACAGAAATGTCAGGCGCTGGCGCTGGTGGCGGAATTTCCTGATGTGTTTTCTCCCATCCCGGGGCAGACTCGAGTAGCCCACCATCACATTGAGACTGAGCCGGGGGCGCTAGTTCGCCAGAGGCCGTACCGCATACCTGAGCGCAAAAGGCAGGTATTAAAGGCAGAGATTGACGCTCAGACTGGGGGTAATAGAGGAGTCGCAAAGTGACTGGAATAGTCCAATTGTTTTAGTGGATAAGCCGGACGGGTCAACTCGATTATGCATTGACTTCAGGCGGGTTAATGAAAAATCGAAGTTTGACACTTATCCCATGCCCCGGGTAGATGAGTTGCTGGAGCATCTTGGCACGGCTCATTTTATGACGACACTGGATTTAACTAAGGGGTATTGGCAGATACCCCTGACCCCAGAGTCCAGAGAGAGGACGCCGTTTTTGACTCCCTTCGGGTTGTACCAAATTATGACCATGCCCTTTGGGTTGCACGGAGCACCAGCCACTTTCCAGCGGATGATGGATCGCATTTTGCGGCCCCATCAGCAGTACGCCGCTGCTTACATAGATGACCTGGTTATCCACAGTGAGGATTGGCCGAGTCATCTGTGTAAGGTAGCGGCGGTATTGCAATCCTTGCGGGAGGCTGGGCTCACTGCTAACCCAAAGAAATGTGCCATTGGGAAGAGTGAGTCGGAGTATTTGGGGTATCGAGTAGGGAGCGGCCAGATCAGACCGCTGATTGCTAAGGTGAAAGCCTTGGCTGACTGGCCGGTCCCTTGGGACTAGCGGGCTATTACAGGAAGTTCATCCCGAGCTTCGCCACGCTCGCTGCTCCCTTGACAGACCTCACCAGGAAGGCTGCCCCAAATACGGTTCAGTGGACGGAGCCGTGCCAGAGAGCCTTTCTCGCTTTGAAGCGAAGGCTGTGTAGCAAGCCAGTGCTATGCAGTCCTGATTTTAGTAGGAGGTTCACCCTGCAGACGGATGCGTCAGAGACAGGTCTCGGGGCAGTGTTGTCTCGGGAGGTGCGGGGAAGCGAGCACCCGGTCCTGTATATCAGCAGGAAGCTTCTTCCCCGCGAGAAAAACTATAGTACCATCGAGAAGGAGTGTCTCGCAGTAAAATGGGCAGTCGAGTCACTCCGGTACTACCTCCTGGGGCGACACTTCCCCCTGATTACGGGTCATGCCCCCTTAGCATGGCTTCACCGGATGAAGGATAACAACGCCAGAATCACGCGTTGGTACTTGGCCCTGCAGCCCTATGCCTTCAGGGTAGTCCACCGAGCAGGGAAACTGCATCAAAACGCAGACTTTTTCTCTCGGGAAGGCATTGGGTTGTAGGGTTTTCGAATGGACCGGTGGTGCCATTCTGAGGGGGAGGATGTGTAACAGGGGAGATCTGGACTGACTGTCTGGCACATTCGTATTACTGCAGGTAGAGGGCAGCAGTCTCGTGGGATCTGCCTGTCGACCATGGCGATGACACGGAGAGGTGGGGAAGAGTGTGTGTGTGCTTTCCCTCTCTCTGAGTGGCTGAGGGGCGGGCCTTGGGAGACTGCTCGGCCCATAAGAACTGGCTTGGTTATGCGCTCGGGTGGCCGTGTTGGGGGAAATACATTGTCGCTGGCAGAAGAGGCCAGCGTGAAACAAGGAGCAGGCAAGCCCGGCTGAGGGGCAGCCTTTCATAAAAACCAAAAGTAATTTTCACAGAGCAATATAAATAAAAACGTACCCGAGGGGGTACGCAGTATCCAGACCATGGACAACAGCGCCCTCTGCGGGCTACGAGTGTGTTCGGCTGTTATATCTGCAAAAGGTGGCTACTTTGATGAGTCAAAAATTTAGATTAAATTTTGTTTAACAAAACGATTCCATGATTTATTTTTTATCTCCAATTGTTTATTTGTTCTATGCTTTAATTTCAGAGTACATTGAGACATTAAACTGCGTAAATTTCAATAAAAACTGGAAAAATGGAGGTGTTCTAAAACTTTTGACCGGTAGTGTATGTGCAATCTATTTACACAAGTATTATGAATTGTAAGGAGATAGTATCTCTATTGGGTCCTTTGTTTTTTGAGTCCAGGCGATTTCCCTTAGGATTACTGTTAATTTTATTTCGTACTGCACCATACACATCAAACAAAACTACACAAAACAATTAAAAACAAAGCATTGATATCGTACTGTTATACCATATACACACTCATTGCACAATAATACAAAGCAAATGAAATATCTACTTGCTGAAGCGGTTTTTATTTTAGCAGACGAGTTTGTTCAGCCTCCTATGTTGGGAATGGGTTCTTTCAATGCAGTGGGTTTGTGCATTTAAGGTGAGGAAGACTTATAAAATTAGTTGGAGACAAGCTGATGAGAAACAATTGCCCTCTGCAGTACGAATTAAAATGGTGTGCTGCTTTTTATGCAAAAAATGTGAAAAAGCAAGTCAACAAACATAAAAAAATATATATTTACGATATTTTCATAAGTGAAATGGAATTAATACACTGAGCCGCAGTCAGATGATAAACAGTCCGTTTAAACGGGTTGCGTGTCCATGAATTAGCACAAATGAATCCCTACTCATCATTTTTACACTGGCCTCAATACAGAAATTCCGAAGATAAAATATGCTAAATGAGTGTAGAAACAGTAATGCGTGATTTAGTACACATGACTATATCATGGGATTATAAACATAGAAAATGAGACAGTATCTAAATTCAGAGGGTATAAAGCACACTTCCCCAAGGTCTAATTAAGGCTACAGTACTTTATCCAATAGTCAGTTTGTCTTAAATAAATGTTTACCTATTTTTAATTAAGCACCCTCTGTGAGGAACCGATAAGCCGTTTATATGCCTGCCACTACAAAATGCATTCAAGCCATTTGTTTCACTGACCTTAAACTAAATGCACCCTTTAGGCATTTGTTTGGTGTCCTTGACCTCTTCTGTACAATGTTTTTGCTTGTGCTAACACTCACTATCTCCAAAACAGATGAATGGATTATCTTTGAATTTGAGTGCAGATTAGATTTGAGAGAGATCTGGTAACGACCGTACCTTTTTACTTTACATTAATATTCCTGCAAATTCTTCCAGCACCCCAAATTTGTGTAATTTGCAAATTTGAAAAGCTTGCTAATTATCCCATGGTCATATTTGTAGATAAGAAACAATAAGCCCAGGTATATCCCGTCATGAGCTCTTTTTGTATCCACCATTGCAGTACAGTAACTTCAGAAAAGTGTAAGAAGTGTGTAGCCTCTTCGACACTGGGTTCTTTAACTTCTGAGTTTTAAAAAGCCAGAAAATAAAATAAAAAAAAAATGGTATCTTATCATTGCTACACCAAATTGCTCTTTAATAAGAATATTTTCAGTTCATCAAAAAAAACGTCAAACTTTTTTAAACTACAGTATCTTACAGTATGGCTGGATCTAAGATGGGTTATTTTACTTCTTTGTTTAACAGCGTTTCTCCAGCGAAAAGGTCCGTGTTTCTTTTAAGTTTTATCAGACATTTCTATCTTCAAATTTCTAGAATTTTTGTACGTACCATTAGATTGCTATTGACCGTATTCTACAAAGACTGTACACTCTGTTGTGTTTTCTTTGTTACATTGTTTAATGCTTTCTGTTTCTACATCTGTTTGTCAGTTGGCCTGTTTGTTGGTGAGCAATGTATGTAGTATGTCCCTGAGGCTGGGAGACTGTGGGAAGTGACTCAGCCTGGTCAGAGAAATTAAACAAAGACATCTGGCGGGTTGAGCAAATGAAAGCAACTGTAAATTCGATTGAAACTGCACGATAAGCTATTCAACTGCATTGTACTATACACCTGAACAATATTTAACAATTCTGCACAAAATATTACAATTAAAAATAATTTTTTATCAAAAAATAAATGAAATAACACCGCACTCTCTGCACACATGGAGCCACAACTCCCCCCATGAAAGTGTTGAGGGAATTATTTTTGACAAGCTTTGATTGAGCTGCACTTCATTATTCCAGAAATGTTTGCTAATGTAACTTTTTTTTAGGAAAGACATATTAAAGAAACTCATGGAAAAAGAGAGACAGGGAAATTAGATTTGACAGGGAAGATCTTTTGGTAAAGAGGTGTGAGTTCAGTTTTACAATTCGTTCTTTTAGTTTACAGTCCTTAGCTGGCCTAGATCACAGATGAGAAATTGATGCATGCTATCTAAATGAGTGATCATATTGTGCCTGGTCTAGTGCTTTAATAATGAATAATGTTTTCAAATATTATGGTATTAAGAGTAAGATGTAGTGATGGAGCAGAGGGACCAATAAAGAGGCAAAAAGTCATATACAGTAGGATAGACCGGTAGAGGTAGAGGGATTTAACTGTGTCATCTTTTGTCCTCCGTTAATACTGCCTTTTGATTACTCTACTAGGTCGTTAAATTGTATGAAAAGTATTTTCAATTAATCTTCAATGACTGCATACCTTAATATTTGCAGTTTAGATATCAATACCATTGTGCAAGCCAATTCTATTATTTCAGCAGCAGCAGCAATATTTCACTATGCAGCTGGGGACCCAAGTTGTCTTGTAATTTTCCTCACATTCTTAACATTGTAAATCAAAGCCTAGTTCCCACGGAGATCTTGTTTCCTGTCAGGCCCTCTTTATCAGAGCTACAAACATACTTCCTTAAAAGTAGTCTTATAATAATTAGATCCCACTGTGCTTTATTTGACCTTGTTGACTTGGGGTGATCTAACCTACAGTGTAACAACACTCATGTCACAATACAACAAGTGTCGCAGTATGCAGGTCGCGTTGCAATGTAAAAAAACGAATGTGTTATGTAAAAATAAATCCACCATTGTTGCTTTATTTCAAATACACGAAAATGAAATTGGTTTATAATTGTTTTTCAAACTTTTCTTTGCAGAAGGATGGAGAATTTGATGCTGAACTCAAGCCTGCCTCCCATCTTTGCAGAGGAAGAGGTTCTGAAGCAGCGCAACAATGCTGGATCAGGGTATATATCAAAATGACTTTGAGTTTTTCCCATACAGACTATACCAGTGCTCCCAAAGATACAGAACCCAAAGATCACTTTGAGAATGCTATATTTAATCTGAAAATTACATTTCACAAATTAAAATTCCAAACAACTACATTTTAATTAAGAAGCTAGCACTGTGCAGAGAACAGGCGTTGACTGTGTCATTGTAGCTGGCTTTGCCAAAACCATTCTTGGGACAGGGAACACTAAGACTGCAGCACAGTGAGACATATTCTGCAGTATGTAAGAGTTCCACAATGAATACATAACATGTTCTCTCTCTCAAATACTGCATTTACAAATACGCTTGATCATTTGATCATCCCCTAAGGCAGGGTTACCCAAACCTTTTTTTGCTGTGCCCCCCTTAAGAGATTTTTCTTTTTGCTACGCCCCCCCCCCCCCCTCTAGTAAACAGTACAATATTTAGAAAAATATGATTTTCCTAAAATAACATATTGTAACGTCGCATGTAAAATGAAAGCAGGCTCCACACAGTCAATAGCTTTGTGCTTGAATTCAGCAGTTTATTAGCACAGGACAAATAAACAATTAAGGACCACGCCAAAGCAAAACAAAATAATAAAAACCTCTCTCTCTGTGCTAAATTCCAGTCTACCTCTCGCTCTCACTGAGACGGTCTCTGTCACTCACTCACACAACTGCACCCAGGAATGCACTCCTATTTATCTCTTCGCATTAAACCGCGCCCTCCATCTGCCTTCACCAATCCTGGGCATGCCATTCGAACCCCAATCTCCCGTCAGTATTCTGGGGGTACAAATGCATGTCCAGGATTGGTAAACCCGGACAGACTAGCAACCAACACAATCAACTTTGGATCCTTTTATTTTGAAGGCAATACAGAGGTTTGTACTAGATGGTGCTGGTGTTTTCTAATATAAAGACACTTTGGCTGATCTACCCTAGATTGTGTCCACATTTCAACAGAAGAGAGCTCTTAAGCTCCTGGTCAAAGCATGTTAACAGAGGAAAAAAACACAATATATTAGTAATTGCAATGGAATTCACTCAGAAAGACTGCAAACAAGGGGAAGCAAGGGGACAGAAGAAAAACAAGAAAACCTGCTGTTAGGCCATTTGTACGCATAATCGGTCAACTGCATTATTTGAATGGTGGTCCAAAAAGTAGTGGTATGATTTTAAAAAATATATATCAATACCACCAAATGCTGTGAATGTTTTAATTATAAACAATCTAAAAATCTAGATATATCATTGTGACGGGGTGCCCACCCCTTGTGCGTATTTTATTTGTGTGATGTTATTATTATTATTAGTCGTAGTAGTAGTAGTATTATCATTATTGTATGTATTGTGTTTGTGTGCGGGCAGACGAAAGCCATCCGTTATTATATATTCGAGACCAGCGAAAATGCCAGCAGTAGATTTTTTTTCATTTACAGCCCCAGGCGACAAGCCATGTATTATATCGCACATGGTGTTTGTCCTTTTCCCTTCTTGTAGAATGCTGATAGCTTAGCATTTAGCAGACAAATCACAACCGTTAAGCATAGACAAGTCTTACACAGGTATCATCTGTGTGAATGACAGTGAAGTTAAATGGTTCAAAAATCTACATCATTTTTGCCACACACCTATCTCAAAACCTCCTGTACTGTACATAAAAGCTATTGTGTTTAATGTAGTGATTTTACCAGTCCTGCCACGGGAGGGGCACGGTTACTGGGTAGTTGAAGTCCTCAGGGAGGGTTGCATTTAGCAGAGGTGAATGTAAACCAGCAGACACTTTTCTAAAGGTGGAAATAATTCAATTGAATCATCATTTTATCTAGTGAAAACACTCGAACACATTTCACAATTGACGTGTTTCTTTGTTTTAATTAGGAAACTGCTCTGTTGTGCACATTCATTACCTCTTCATCAGTCCAAGTTTATTGGCAGATGTTGGTTGCTGACAGTAGTTTATATTGAAGTGAAGAGCACTGCAGTGTAAAGAAGCATTGGAGTTCAAATGCTGAAAACCCAACAGCCTTTTTAAAGGCTACCACCGCATTAAGAGAATGAATTCCCTAGTGTCGTTGTATTACCAAATTGTTATTAATATTTTTGTCATATACACTCTTTGCATAAGTTGAGTGGAAATACAGGATTACACTTAAATAAGTAATGCATAGAACTCATTCGCTTGTACAACACAACAGCGCAGTGTCATTTACTTGCTCTTTCGTTATTAAAAGCACTGTATGTCGTGCATTCATGTAGTTCACTGTATAACATAAACATGCCCTTTTGGGGAGAAATGATTAAATGTTTTATTACAAACAAACACTAAACAAAATATATGTCAATAATACTTAATTAGTTTCATTGTGTATATGAAAATAAAATTACTTGTAAGTAAAATCATTTAAGATATTGAAAAAGGAATTGGGGAGGGGGGTGGGGCATTTATTAATCTTTTGCCAGTAAAACTGGAAGCTAGTATAAATAAGGGCAGACAGTGGAGATTGGACGCTGTTTCGAGCGTATACGGTATTATGTCACTAAAAGATGTAGCCAGTTAATCAACCTTGCTGTGCATCAGGGGATGTGTTTTCTTGTTTATTGAGGTGCATATATTTTTTGGGAATGCATGCACACTGTGACAGTACTAGAACATAAGAACATAAGAAAGTTTACAAGCGAGAGGAGTCCATTCAGCCCGTCTTGCTCGTTTGGTTGTTAGTAGCTTATTGATCCCAGAATCTCATCAAGCAGCTTCTTGAAGGATCCCAGGGTGTCAGCTTCAACAACATTACTGGGGAGTTGGTTCCAGACCCTCACAATTCTCTGTGTAAAAAAGTGCCTCCTATTTTCTGTTCTGAATGCCCCTTTATCTAATCTCCATTTGTGACCCCTGGTCCTTGTTTCTTTTTTCAGGTCAAAGGAGTCTCCTGGGTCGACATTGTCTATACCTTTTAGGATTTTGAATGCTTGAATCAGATCACCGCATAGTCTTCTTTGTTCAAGACTGAATAGATTCAATTCTTTTAGCCTGTCTGCATACGACATGCCTTTTAAACCCGGGATAATTCTGGTTGCTCTTCTTTGCACTCTTTCTAGAGCAACAATATCCTTTTTGTAACGAGGTGACCAGAACTGAACACAATATTCTAGGTGAGGTCTTACTAATGCATTATAAAGTTTTAACATTACTTCCCTTGATTTAAATTCAACACTTCTCACAATATATCCGAGCATCTTGTTGGCCTTTTTTATTATTATTATTATTATTTATTTCTTAGCAGACGCCCTTATCCAGGGCGACTTACAATTGTTGCAACATATCACATTATACATTATTTCACATTATACAGATATCACATTATTTAATTATTTTTACATACAATTACCCATTTATACAGTTGGGTTTTTACTGGAGCAATGTAGGTAAAGTACCTTGCTCAAGGGTACAACAGCAGTGTCCCCCACTGGGGATTGAACCCACAACCCTCTGGTCAAGAGTCCAGAGCCCTAACCACTACTCCACACTGCTAACCACTACTCCACACTGCTAGATGAAGACATTTCTGAGTTAACATAAACTCCTAGGTCTTTTTCATAGTTCCCTTCTTCAATTTCATTATCTCCCATATGATATTTATAATGCACATTTTTATTGCCCGCATGCAATACTTTACACTTTTCTCTATTAAATTTCATTTGCCATGTGTCTGCCCAATTCTGAATGCTGTCTAGATCATTTTGAATGACCTTTGCTGCTGCAACAGTGTTTGCCACTCCTCCTATTTTTGTGTCGTCTGCAAATTTAACGAGTTTGCTTACTATACCACAATCTAAATCATTAATGTAGATTAGGAATAGCAGAGGACCTGATACTGATCCCTGTGGTACACCACTGGTTACCTTGCTCCATTTTGAGGTTTCTCCTCTAATCAGTACTTTCTGTTTTCTACCTGTTAACCACTCCCTAATCCATGTGCATGCATTTCCTTGAATCCCTACTGTGTTCAATTTGAGAATTAATTTTTTATGCAGAACTTTGTCAAAAGCTTTCTGGAAATCTAAATAAACCATGTTGTATGCTTTGCAATTATCCATTTTCAATGTTGCATCCTCAAAAAAGTCAAGTAGGTTAGTTAGACACGATCTCCCTTTCCTAAAACCATGCTGACTGTCTCCCAGGATATTGTTACCACATAGGTAATTTTCCATTTTGGATCTTATTATAGTTTCCATAAGTTTACATATAATAGAAGTCAGGCTTCTTGGTCTGTAGTTTCCTGGTTCGGTTTTGTCTCCTTTTTGTGGATCGGTATTACGTTTGCTATTTTCCAGTCTGTCGGTACAACCCCTGTGTCAAGAGACTGTTGCATGATCTTGGTTAGCGGTTTGTAAATAACTTCTTTCATTTCTTTGAGTACTATTGGGAGGATCTCATCTGGCCCAGGGGATTTGTTTATTTTAAGAGCTCCTAGTCCCTTTAACACTTCTGCCTCTGTTATGCTAAAGTTATTTAAAACTGGATAGGAACAGGTCGACATGTGGGGCATGTTGTCCGTGTCCTCCTTTGTAAAAACCTGTGAAAAGTAATCATTTAATATATTTGCTATTTTTTTTTTCTTCGTCTATGATTTTTCCATTTGTGTCTCTTAGACATTTAACCTCCTCTTTGAATGTTCTCTTGCTGTTATAATATTGGAAAAACATTTTGGAATTGGTTTTAGCCCCCTTAGCAATATTGATTTCTATCTCTGTCTTGGCCTTTCTAACTTTCTTTTTGACTTGTGTTTGCAGTTCCAAGTACTCTTTCTGTGTACTTTGTTTTTGGTCCCTTTTAAAACGCTCTGTAAAGTGCTTTTTTTTGCTGAATATTTTTTTTAATTGATCTATTAAACCATTTTGGCCATTTTGTTTTAGATTTAGATTTGTCTACTTGTTGTAATTGTTTTGCGCCTCTAGTACTACATTTTTAAAAAACAGCCATCCTTTTTCTGTGGATGTTTTCTCTATTTTACTCCAATCTACTTCTGTTAGTCTCTGTTTCATACCTTCATAGTTTGCTTTTTTAAAATTGTAAACCTTAGCTTTAGTCATTACTTTTGGGGTTTTAAAAAATATTTCAAATGAGACCATGTTGTGGTCTGAGTTTGCCAATGGCTCTCTGACCTCTGTTTTAGTTATTCTGTCTTCGTTATTTGAAAAGACTAAATCAAGGCATGCCTCCCCTCTAGTCGGTGCCTTGACAGATTGCGTTAGGAAGCAGTCATTTGTCATTTCCACCATTTCAATTTTGTCCGTCGTGCCCCTCATCAGTTTTTCCCATTTTATATAGGGGAAGTTGAAATCCCCCATTAGTATGGCTTCTCCTTTTCTACACGCATTTCGAATGTCTTTGTATAACAGATTATTTTGCTCAGCGTCTGAATTTGGCGGTCTATAGCATGCTCCTATTATTATGCCCTTTGAATTTGTGTCCATTATTCTGACCCATATTGATTCTGCATTGTTTTCTTTGTCCTGATTTAAAACCGGGGCTTGAAGACTATTTCTTATGTATAGCGCTACCCCTCCGCCTCTTCTGTCCTGCCTGTCTTTCCTATATAGTGTGTGCCCACTAATATTATATTCGTCTCCATCACTCTCAGACAACCAAGTTTCTGTAACACCTATCGCATCATAGTTACTTGTTAGTGCAGTAGCTTCATGTTCTAACATTTTGTTTCTGAGACTTCTAGCATTAAGCTAAATACATTTAATAGTTGTCTTACCTGAGTTGTTGCCCTTGTTTTGATGTGGTCTCCTTTCTGTTTTTTTGTTTTCTCCCCCCTTCCTTTCTAGTTTAAATGCTTCTGGACCTCCTCAAGGATCCTTTCTCAGAGTAGATTGGTTCCCTTTCTGTTTAAGTGCAGTACGTCCCACCTGTATAAATAGTCCTGGTTATAGAATGTGCTCCAATGTTCAAGAAAGGTGAAGCCTTCCTGTGTGCACCACGATTTCAGCCATGCATTTTGATTTTGTATTTCCAGCTGTCCATATGGTCCTTTGCAAGGTGCCGGCAGTATCCCAGAAAATACCACAGTTTTGGTCTTGTCTTTTAATTTCCTTCCTAGCTCTCTGAATTTGTTTTGCAGGGTTCTTGGTCTGTCTCTTCCAATGTTGTTTGTACCGATGTGGATGACTACTACCGGGTCGTCTCCTGTTCGTTCTAGGAGCCTGTCCACGATCTCAGTGATGTGCTTGACAGAGGCTCCTGGAAGGCAGCGCACTGTTGTAGTAAGGGGGTCCAAACTGCAAACTGAACTTGCTGTGTTTCTCAATATGGAGTCCCCAACAATCATGACCTCCCTTCTTTTTGCTGCCTGGCCAGCACTGTTTATAGGGTACTGGATGTTGTTTCTTTCATTCTCTTGATGTTGGTTTTGGTCATCTAAATGTTGAAGTGGCTCAAATTTGTTGGATGTCTGGATTTCTGGTGGTTGTGTTTGACGAAGTTTCTTTTTTTCCCTGCTTCTGCCTATCTGAACCCAGCTGTTTCGACTCTTCCATCTCCCTGGTGGCTTTCAGTCTGCTAGGGGTGCAGACTTCCATGAATTGTGGGTGTGTCAGCTCCTCAAGCTCCTGTTGCTGTCTCATTTCCTCCAGCTCCTTTTCTAGCAGGCATAATCGCTGAAGCAAGTCCTGGATCGTGCGGCACTTTACACAAACTTGGTTGAGCTCTGTTGGGTTTTCTTGGATTTCCCACATCATGCAGTTGTCACAGATTACTGGCTTGAAGACCATTTTTTGGGGGAAGTTTAGTTTAGCTTCTGCACTGTGTCCCATCACTCAGGCTTGCTGCCTGGTCATGCTGTGTTCCCCTGACATCCTGACTATCCACCCTGTCTCACAGGTCCACTGGCAGTGAGAGCAACTCCCAGGCCCCTGGCCATCCTGAGCCCATGGAGGAGAATTCACAAGCCCCTCCGCAGCCGACAGAGTCTCCCAGTGGCAACACAGAGAGCAAGGTGCAGAGGAATGGAGAAGAGGTGAGGACAGCAATATAGCTGCTGTACTTTTATGTGTTCTATTGCATCCTCTGTATAGAGCTGGCTGACTAATACACCACTGACCCTTATTGAGGTGGGCAATTTTTCTTGATATATTGAACATTAAAAATGACCATTTTACTGTCACATTTTTTTAAGCCCTGACCTTATAAATGGTACACACCCTGAACTTTGAGATCTTCACATTTGGTGCCTGTATTTTGTATTTTATTTCTGGTGACGCTCCTAACAGCAGTATTGTCATGTTCTTGCAGCAGAAACCTCGGCGCCCAAGCTGGCCGAAAGGGCGGAAGCGGAAGAAGCCTATCAAAGACAGCAACGCCCCCAAAGCACCCCTAACTGGGTATGTGCGATTCATGAACGAGAGACGCGAACAGCTGCGAGCCGAGTGGCCAGACGCACCCTTTCCAGAGATCACCAGGATGCTGGGCAATGAGTGGACCAAGCTGCCCCCAGAGGAGAAGCAGGTGAGCAGACTCCCTGGGGCACACTGGGATATGTAGTTCAGAATGAACCAAGGGTGTATTATTTTTGCCTCATTTGGAATAGAGAAGAACCTGTCCTCCAGAAAAAAATAGGGTTCAATGAGCTGTATTTTACAGTTCTCTTGATCAAGTTTCATAATGGTTATTGTCCAATAAAAAAATGAAGCATTTTGCAGCCACAATAACTTTCCTACACCTAAATTTTCTCTCCTTAGAGAGATATTAGTAATATGTACAGTGCCTTGCGAAAGTATTCGGCCCCCTTGAACTTTGCGACCTTTTGCCACATTTCAGGCTTCAAACATAAAGATATGAAACTGTAATTTTTTGTGAAGAATCAACAACAAGTGGGACACAATCATGAAGTGGAACGAAATTTATTGGATATTTCAAACTTTTTTAACAAATAAAAAACTGAAAAATTGGGCGTGCAAAATTATTCAGCCCCTTTACTTTCAGTGCAGCAAACTCTCTCCAGAAGTTCAGTGAGGATCTCTGAATGATCCAATGTTGACCTAAATGACTAATGATGATAAATAGAATCCACCTGTGTGTAATCAAGTCTCCGTATAAATGCACCTGCACTGTGATAGTCTCAGAGGTCTGTTTAAAGCGCAGAGAGCATCATGAAGAACAAGGAACACACCAGGCAGGTCCGAGATACTGTTGTGGAGAAGTTTAAAGCCGGATTTGGATACAAAAAGATTTCCCAAGCTTTAAACATCCCAAGGAGCACTGTGCAAGCGATAATATTGAAATGGAATCTACCAAGACCTGGCCGTCCCTCTAAACTTTCAGCTCATACAAGGAGAAGACTGATCAGAGATGCAGCCAAGAGGCCCATGATCACTCTGGATGAACTGCAGAGATCTACAGCTGAGGTGGGAGACTCTGTCCATAGGACAACAATCAGTCGTATACTGCACAAATCTGGCCTTTATGGAAGAGTGGCATAAAAAGTGTTGTTTACAGTTTGCCACAAGCCACCTGGGAGACACACCAAACATGTGGAAGAAGGTGCTCTGGTCAGATGAAACCAAAATCGAACTTTTTGGCAACAATGCAAAACGTTATGTTTGGCGTAAAAGCAACACAGCTCATCACCCTGAACACACCATCCCCACTGTCAAACATGGTGGTGGCAGCATCATGGTTTGGGCCTGCTTTTCTTCAGCAGGGACAGGGAAGATGGTTAAAATTGATGGGAAGATGGATGGATACAGGACCATTCTGGAAGAAAACCTGATGGAGTCTGCAAAAGACCTGAGACTGGGACGGAGATTTGTCTTCCAACAAGACAATGATCCAAAACATAAAGCAAAATCTACAATGGAATGGTTCACAAATAAACGTATCCAGGTGTTAGAATGGCCAAGTCAAAGTCCAGACCTGAATCCAATCGAGAATCTGTGGAAAGAACTGAAAACTGCTGTTCACAAATGCTCTCCATCCAACCTCACTGAGCTCGAGCTGTTTTGCAAGGAGGAATGGGCAAAAATTTCAGTCTCTCGATGTGCAAAACTGATAGAGACATACCCCAAGCGACTTACAGCTGTAATCGCAGCAAAAGGTGGCGCTACAAAGTATTAACTTAAAGGGGCTGAATAATTTTGCACGCCCAATTTTTCAGTTTTTTATTTGTTAAAAAAGTTTGAAATATCCAATAAATTTCGTTCCACTTCATGATTGTGTCCCACTTGTTGTTGATTCTTCACAAAAAATTACAGTTTCATATCTTTATGTTTGAAGCCTGAAATGTGGCAAAAGGTCGCAAAGTTCAAGGGGGCCGAATACTTTCGCAAGGCACTGTATATCTCTTCCACTTGGGGCTATGTTGATAGTTGGAATACGCTGTGACACTCAAGTCTTTTTGCTTGTCTGTCTTCAGCACTATCTCGAGGAGGCTGAGAGAGACAAAGAGAGGTACATGAGGGAGCTGCAGCAGTACCAGAAAACTGAGGCCTACAAGCATTTCAACAGGAAGGTGCAGGAGAAACAGAAGGGCAAGCAGCACAGACCAGGTATCTAGTGGGTTGCCTTTGTGATCCTGGGGACATATCTCTTGTGGCCCTACTAATGATGATACACTTTTCTAGCTTTTGTAACAACTCTGCGGCAGTGCAACACACAGGAAGAAAACGACTCAGCCAGTACATTTATACAGTGACTGTACAACACTCATCAATGGGGATTCAAGCTCTGCTTTATTCAACCTTTTATATCTATAAAAGCCAGAAGGATTTTTGACTCGCTCACAACAAGTGTGTACAATGAAAAAAGGACCACACTATAAACGAACTGTTACTGGATAAATATTTTAAGAAATCTATGAAAGAAGACTATTAACCAGCATACAATTAAGACATAACGCAGCAGAACTGTATAATGTTTTCAATGAAAATTACTTTCTTCAATACCCCTTTCTTTTGATCATGCCTTATAGTATTCTAGGAGGTGATTCAGCATGGTAACATTTTTACTAAAATAATTCCTAAATGCAGTTTAACAGTTTTCTTATGCTTACGTATTCTCTGGAAATTATTCATAAAAGCCTTCAATCAACATGTTTTCACAGGGATGTTAATTTTAAATCCTTTTCAAATGCATTAGGAGTTTAAGTTTGAGCATGATTGTGATGAGCTCCAATTACACCTTTCTGTCATATGCCTACCTCTCAATTAATCACTGAAATGGATTCATCTACCAGCACCTTTTGGAGTATGCCAGGTCTTGTAAAGGCTTTGACCAAGGCAAATGCAATCCCAACCCAGTATTTGGTACTGGTCCTAATAAAAATGATACAAGTAATTAGACTTGTTCTGAGATTTTGCCCACATAAGGGGGATTTAGTCAGAACAGAATTCTGACTTACCCTTGAAGCCGAGTGCCTCTGTCACCCTGCTGAGACAGTTTTGAGTTTCACATTGTATTTGTTATGCTGTAGGCTGTTGGGGTTTAAGTGTCCCACCAGGCAAGAACTAAAATACTGCAAGCAGAAATGTGGAGATTGCACGTTTCACACCATTTTTTTCTCCAGCAGATATCCGGCAGGCTGCCAGCGAGTCTCTCCATGAGGTAATCACCACTGTCCAGTTTAATGTAAAGTCCCAAGGTGCTCATTTACCGCCTCTGCTTGTTGCTGGCTCAGGGGTTCCTTTCCTCCAATGGATCCATTGTAATATTGGTATTTCCTTCACCAGCCACACCAGCATATGTCTCTGAGTCACTGCCCCGGGCAGTGACAATGGGATCTTAAACTCCTATAAAAACTCCCTTGTTTAAGTAAGCAATGAGACTTGATTAACAGTAGTTCAGCATAGTTTATCTGCTCTTCATTCTCTAAAAAGAGAAAAGACATCATGGGTGTCATTACAAAAATAATACAGCACTGATGTTGCCACACCTTGTGTTTGATTTAATGCTAAATAAATATAAGAAGATTATTATAGTGAAATGTTTGTAACTCTGATTATAAGAATTTAGAAACTGTAAAAAAGACAGTACCACACTAGTGCTTTAAATGCTACTTTATTTTAAAAAGTTTGCATTTGATTTAAAGATTTATGCACTAAAAAAACTTATTTTGCTTGTGAAAACCACCTATAAAACGTCCTATTTTTGTAATTGATGCCTTTAATATTTCTTTGCACAGCACTCTGAAATGTGTCTTTTTGTTTCCCCCAGAAGGATACAGAGGGCAAGGAGAGATCAGTATTTGATATCCCAATCTTCACTGAGGAGTTTCTGAACCACAGCAAAGGTGTGATAACTGATTTTTCTAAGTATGGGGTTTCCGTGAAATAAAAAGAAGATATTCAAATGGCTGTATTAACTCTACAATTAACACATTTTCTTTTGTTACTTTTATTAAAACATATTTTGTTAATTTTTCCCCATTCTTTGACCTAATCCTAGCTTGGTTCAGGTCTTATCTTTCCGATAGGTTTCAGTTCGTTTCTGTTGGGGAGGTGAAATCAACATGACTGCTGTGTTCCAGGGCTGTGTTTTAGGTCCTTTGTTATTTCCATATATATATGTTAACTTTAGGTGACATTATGCACAGACATGGAGTGAACTTCCATTGTTACGCTGAAGATACTCGGCTAGATCTGTCTTTTAAAGCCAGGAAATAACACCCCTGCAGAAGTTTTAGCTGCTTGCCTTGCTGACATAGTGTTGGATGTCTCTGAACTTTTTAATGTTGAATTCTGATAGAACAGAGGTTATGCTCGTGGGCTCTCAGAACCAACTAAAACATGTTGGTTTGCATGAGATAGACATTAGCAGTCTCTCATCAGAACTGAAACTAGAAATTTGTGGGTCATCTTTGACCCTCATCTATCATTTGAAGTTACTAAAGTATCCTTTTATCATTTGAAAAATATAGCCATACTTAGACCTACTGTTACCTGACGCTGAAAGAGATGTGTCATCTAGAATTGTCTTGTAATTCACTTTTCTATGGTATCCTAAAACGTGTGGTGTCTGGCTTACAGCTCGTTCAGAACACTGCCACTAGAATTCTGACTAAAACCAGAAAAAGTGAACATATTACTCTTTGCAGTGGTTTAGAATTCATTTTAAGATTTTGCTTTTAACTAACCCTAAATGGATAAACCCAGTTACTTACAGGAATTATTGCCCCTGTATAAATCCTAACATGATGCAGGGCTGCTGGTTGTTTCCAGGGTAAATAAAAAGAATACAGAAGAAAGGACCTTTTCTTGTAAATCTTTTAGAATCTTTTAATTGTTCTATTTCTACAAACTAGCTTTTTTACAATTAAAACCACATGAGAGAGAGAGAGAGAGAGAGAGAGAGAGAGAGAGAGACTGACTTACAAATGAGATGAAACTGAAAAAAACATTTTGCATTTTTTGCTTTACAAATAAAGGTTCCTTATAGATGTATTGCTGATAACTTGTGTACCTATTCACAAACCCACTGTAAAGAGTGGACATGTGTTATGCTTCTTGGGAGTAATGTCTACCTTTTACATTTTTAACACCATGTCATGTTTTTGGTTCCGCAGCACGGGAAGGGGAGCTGCGGCAGCTACGAAAGACTAACATGGAGTTTGAAGAACGCAATGCAGCGCTGCAGAAACATGTGGAGAGCATGCGTGGTGCTGTGGAGCGACTGGAGGGGGATGTGATGCAGGAGCGCAGTCGCAATACCTTGCTGCAGCAACACCTGGAAACCCTGCGTCAAGCACTCACAGCAAGCTTCTCCAGCCTGCCGCTGCCTGGTGAGAGACCTCCCACACAGCATCCCAGTCCTGCTCTCACCACTAGACTCTCAGCCAGTCACCAGTTCTAATTGCTGATGTAACAGGCGGTGCTGTGTAATGTACTTCTGTTGTAGATTCTGCCCCCTGTCGTTGAGATGAGATGAGGGGAATGTAGATGAGTCTCATTTGCATAGCGGTTCAGACGCTCACATGCAGTATGCATGGTCGCTGGTTAACGTCCAGCCTCTGCCCTCTTGTACTAGATCCCTTGTACTCAGTCCTTTGCTGTAACTGTTTCCTTGCCTTATAACAGGGGTGGGCAACTCTGGTCCTTCCAGTCAAGGTCTTTGTTCCAACCATGTTCTTAATGGTTTAATTGAACCCATTAAACCTCCATCCAGGTTATAAAGCAGTTAACTGCTCCATTACTGGAGTTGCCCTGCCATATATAAATTTAACTCTGTTCTCATTTTTGTTTAGAACTTTTTTAACCCATGTGCATGTCGGTATCAGTCTGAAGGGTTGTATGCACTTTTTGAAAGTACATGTTTAAATGAGTTGTGGCTAAAATGGAATTGTGCCTCAGTCGCTGGGCTGTGTGCTCAATCTGTGTTTTGTACCGCAGGCAGTGGGGAGACTCCCACCCTGGATACCATTGACTCATACATGAATAAGCTGCACAGCATCATCCTGGCTAACCCACAGGAACACGAGAACCTCATCAACACTGTGCGGGACGTCATCAGCCGCCTCGAAAGGTTGGTGCACAGGAGTTTACAAAACTAAGCAGCCATAATTTATTTGAATGTAACAAACAGGCTGATTACTAGGGGGTCAGTACCAAAGTATTCTGCAGTTTTGAGAAATCGTGCAGAATGTACTTGTTTTTCTATGTTTTGGTTAATAAAATAAATCACTTTTGGTAATGTAGATTCTGAATAAAACATTTCAAACTGCCAAGTTGGAATAAAAATATCAGCAATATGAAGATGTGGTCCATAAAATGAATTTTATGAATGAATAACAAACATCCTGTCTGCTGATTTTATCTTTCAAGGAAGTGGCGCATCCAGCACATAGCCACAGTCGGGAACTACTTGTACCTAATCACATTTATACATTTCGATCTGTGACATCATTTTTTTTTATCAGCATAAAAGCCTTCGTCAGACATTAAACAATCAACCAAAACGCAGTCACTCGGGTCTGTACTGTAAGTCAAGAGCGATATTTCATTTTAAATTTCTTTAGCAAAGTTTTAGTTTTTTGTTCGTATTGGGAGATTCGGTGATCACAAGTACAAAGCTTACCTAAAATCCTACTAAATCACCCAAAATGTTCATAAACCCAAAAAGAAATGAACTGTAGTGAAATATACATAGAGAAACTTCAGGAATGACACACCAATCAAAACACATTTAACTAAAGCCCCAAGCCAATAGAGATTTTTTTTTAAGTGATGCAGCATTTCAGTATCTATGGTTGCGATTACCATATACCAGGACTTCAAAGCGCAGGCATTACCGGAGAGCATACTAAATTGCTTTATATAACCAAGAATGCTTACTGACCCGAAAGAAAATAAATGGATGGGTTGACAGATCTCAGTGAAAACGTTATTTTCTTAATCTTCAGACACTGAAGATCTGTTTAGAAAGATATAATACATATGCCCTGATAGAAGCCCTAAAGTCAAGTTATGTCAGACCTGAAAAAGGTATAATCTTCACAGTCTGTAAAGGGTTAAATAGAGTTGATTAAACTCAACCAATACTTTAAGCGCAGTAAAGAAGCCAGGACCAGAGGAAATATTTGTAAGTTAAGTAGAGAAAGACTTAGGACAGGGGAAGGAGACACAGAGAGTGGTGAGGGTATGGACTAGACTGCCTAGTCATGTTGTTGAAGTAGAATCACTTGGATCCTTTAAGACCCACCTTGTCAAAGTTCTGAGATCAATCAGCTTCAAGGAACCGGACAAGCATAGATGGGTCGAATGGCCTCCTCTCATTTGTAAATGATCTTATGTTTTTAATGTAAAGGGACAATGATACTCTTATTACACACTGAGACACATTATCAAGTTACTTCAACTTGATTCGTTTTTTATTCCAGGTGAGGATGAATCGTGGTTGTCAAAGCATCTTCAGGTTACTGCATAACAGGAGAAGAGCAGTGCCAGAAATAACAGACTAAAAAACGAGCTCTCAAATCTCCAAACTCGCACTTGAGTGTGATGGGGGCTCCCTTCCGGATTTCAGTTTCACCGCACATGTGTATGAAGCATCAGCTCCAAGTCTGTTTTAATTTAAACTCTTTAATATGCTTTATGTTGAAGTTGCTCTTGTGAGCATTGGCTTTGCAGAGGACAAATAACCCTGTGCTTTTTATTTTTTAAAGTATTTTATTCTTTATAACTCTGTTTTTTTTAGTTGTATTTATTATTTTATACTTATTTTATATGCATTGTCCTGCCTCCTGCCTGATAGTCTAAAAGGTTTTAGAAATGGTTGTTTAGGAGTATTACCATCCACAAGCTCCCATGCATAACAGGTACTTTAATATATAAATACAAATAATTTAAAATTAACATTGCATTACAGGGTAAATAAATACAATTATACCCAAACAAACTTGGATTTTTCATATTCAAATATTATTTTAAAATGAAGATTATTTAAAGATACCGGTACTTTCATATTAACACTGTTGTATCAATTGATTTCAGAATTAAAGTTAAACCCTGGTATACCTTGAGATTCCCTTACAGAAAAAGAAGTGAAACACAGATGTCTTTTTGTGTTTTTGTTTATTACATTACATATAAAAGTATACATTTGTTTTGGATGATATATTTTTGGTGTACTAATTTAAAAAACATTGATACAAATACTACCCTGGTCACTTTTATTTACAAATACATTTCATTCCATGCAATGTTTACTTGAACATTTGTTCCAGCACTAAAAAAAAGAAAAATAGCATAATATGATAGAGGCTGGGATAATCCCAGAAAACCCTGTCCGAGATTGTCAAACCCTTGCTTAGCAGCAATAAATACAACTATAAGGTTCAACATACTATCTGCTGGAGGAACATTATTGAAACTACATTTGGTATAAATAGCTGTTCAGAGTTTTTAAGTATGCACTTATTTTTTGTTGCAATGTTGGTAATTCTGTCAGCTTTACCAAGTCGACTGGCTTATTTTATTATTATTATTTTTAAGTTGTTGTGCAGTCTGTGTTGTACTTTTGTTTTAAATTAAAGACGTTCTTGATTGATAAGTTTACATTGATGTCTTGTAGAAAAACCCACCACAGGTACTGACTTCACCAAGGGTTTGCTGCAGGCCAGGTTTATCCAGCATAAAAAAGTAATACACTTATTATTTAAAAACAAAGCAAAACACAATGTTCTAATAAAAGGAACACAACCATTTATCTTGAAAACAAATAGAGCAGGTCATCTTATTATTTATATTACAGGGACCACGTTACTCCAACCTGTCTACTATGTTGACAGCTGCGCCCCTTCTTGCTTATGACTTGATATGCACCATTTGAAATGAAAAGGCATAGTAAAATGGGATAGTACTCAGACTTTTAGTGCATAGTATTTTAAATGGGATTGTAGACACAGATATGGGAACATGAAAAAATACAATGGCAGTCTAAAATGTTAAGTCTACTGGGCCTTTTGTTAATAAACATGTTTGTTTTTATAACTTGATGTTATTTTTTTGTAAACATATTAAAGCTGTTTAAGTGTTCATAAATGTACTTTTTTAATTTTTTGCTTGGTTCTTATCTCAGCCATGTATGTTTGTATGATCACTGTAAGTTAGTTTGTTTTGTAGTCGCTAAGCAGCCATTAGGTCACAAAAACTGCAAAGCAGGTATAAGTTTACATTACAAGAAAAGCACATCTTTCTCAAGGTATTATTGGTTAGAAATATAAGGGTATGCATGGATTTAGACTAAGCTTTTTTTTTACCAGAAGTTTTTCCACACAAAGCAAAAAACATTTAACGGTTGCAGCTGCAATTCCTCTATTCCTCTATTGAGCTTCCAGTTTTTTGGCAACACATATAAAGCCCCAGCTGTCTAAATACAATTCTGCCTTGGACTGTGTAAAGAAGAGTGTTTCATCGCTTCTTGCTGTATTACTGTGGAATGCATTTGTTCAGCTTTACTTACCGATGACGGATTGTGCAGGATGATTTTACTTCCTATTTCTGAACAAACATACACACAAAAAAAACATATCCCAACACACATGTCACGGCATTGGAATTATATTGGGACTCAAATTAAACCATTGAATCTTAGTACACACATGGAATAACACGTTTCTTTATTATGTAGTTTTATATATATATATATATATATATATATATATATATATATATATAGCCAAAAAACAAGATGTTAGTCCAATGTCACCGTTACAACAATGTCACAATGTTTGACAGGGATATGTGAAACCATGTCAAAAGCTGATACCACGACTCAGGATTTTCCATTTCTCAGTGGATTTCCTGTGGGGGGTTTCTTCAGCCACTACACCAAAATTAAATATTATCCCTTTATGATAAAATCCCCAGATATTTGCTTTTCCTTTCTGACATAACCCCCTTGCAGTCTACATTACCAGAACAATAATCAATCCAACACAGCGGATGATTACTTTCCTCTTAGAACATCTTCCCACTTCCAGTTTCCCAAGCTGGGACTTCCTGCTTCCCTCAAGAATAAGTCTGTTGTTTGTGAACTTGTTCACCATTGCTGTAGAAATGGATGAATCTTCTTCTATAAGACATTGTAATGCTTTCAGTTTTCAGTAGTTTATTAACATATACTTACTAAGGTCTTTTAAATGTTTTATTATTTCTCATGAGCAGAATTTGGGCCATGCTAAACACATTTGATAACATTTATTTTGTTGTTATTCCTGTCCAATTCTGTATATGTTTTAAATCCCTTTTGGATTTCCTGAGCTGCTGCATACACGTCAGCTGCACCTTCCAAATCGAAGCTGGCTTCTGTGAATGAGAACGAGCAGGGGTCTCAGAACTGATCCTCTGTGTGGCACTTTGTCAGGCCCACAGCAGCTGTGGTAAGAGAGGCAGCCTGGCAGAGCTAATGCATACCCATGCATAATTGCATGCACATGCACTGGAGCCCAAGGGAAATGTGGCCAAGTTTCGGAGCCCTCAGCATCTACTTGGCTAACTTCAAAGACTTTTCGTGTGTCAAGCTATTAAAACTGCAGTATACTGAATGTAAATCTACATATTATAATCAGTTTGGAACATTTCAATTGTAGTGTTACATCTTTGCAAAAAACAGAACAGGACAAACGTAGGGAAATAATTATTTGATTATCCTGTGACAGGGATATTCATGACCAACCTTTATTTAGTCCGTTCTGATTTTCATTTAAAAGAGGGAAACGGTTGATGAAGAAAATAACGGTGATGCCACCGTTTTGTATTGACTTTGCTGTTGAAGTGAATTCCGAGATGTGACTCGGGTATGATTTATTAAAGCAGGTGAAGTCAACCGTACCGATATTGAGAATAAAGCATGATCAAAACTCACTATGGTATGGCGGATGTGATGAATTGGCTTTTTCTGGGATGTGTTGTGGAATACAACAGGCAAACTGAGAGCTCTGATTGGCTGAAGGATCCTCAGCAGTCTATAATACTGCATCTGATATAATGAAACTTATTTCTGTACTGTCTGGTCACATATTGCATGCAGCATATAACACATTGTTTATAGTGCTAAATGTAGTTGACTTTGCATTTACAAACTAATATAGTAAAAACAAAAATATTATTATTATTATTAGTAGTAGTATTATTATTATTTACCCCTTTTGACAAAGTCCTCTTCCAGATGCATAACTTTGCAGAGGATCATGTGAAATTGCTATTAGACACTTTGATTGTGAATCACAGCTGCAGTATAAAATAATAAAGTTGAAAAAAAAACAGGGTTTGTGCCAAAGCCTCTGATCTCCCTCCTCAAGCCAAATTGGCCTTGCCCACTTCCTGTGCTCTCACTCTCTGCCGCTTCCTGCCCAGATTGTGGCTATGACCGGGGGTGGGAGGAATGATTCCCAGTTCCGAGGGAGGGCAGAGGTCCTGGCTGGAGGATGCTTGAGTCAAGCAGGGCGGACAGGCAGTCTGCAGTGAGCTGAACTCACATCCGCATGTAAGGAAATCGCCCAAGGGTTTATTGGGATATTTCAGGATACAATGTATTATTTATCATCATGCCACACCTGTGAAAAAAGAGGTTGATGGGCTTCAGTTTTCCTGTCTTTAATTCTGATCTTGATAGAAGCTAAGAAGTTGAGCAAGGCCAGGCCTGGACAGTACTTATGGGAGACCTCCAGAAACAGCAGACTTCAACCAGGGCCCCGTTGTAGGTGCTGTCTTACCCCTCTTTCCTGCTGGAGCACTTTCAGCAATCATATCCCGGGAGTCGATCTGATCGTTTGAAGAACAGTGGGAAAGACTATTAATTGGTTTAGTGGGAAAGCAAATGAAGCTGGGTTTCCATGCCGGGGGGATGACTCATGCTAAAATATACAACTGTCGTGGGGTTTAGGATGCTCCATTTTGGGAATTTATTGCGTGTCTGTTTATATGTTTAATGTTGGATGAGTTCATTTAAAAATTGTAATGGGAAAAACAATCGATCTGGGATCAGAATCAGATAAGGGGTTTAAAAAAGTGGAAATGAGCCAATAAGTGATCTTGGCTCACATAATTAGATCAGCAGTGTAAAAAGCAAACAATCATGGGTCTGGAGCATGGGACTGATCCAACCCCAGATTTTTTACAAACGCACCAGTGATGACCAGGCATTAAAGAAGAGTCAAAGAGACGTTCCAAGTGTGTAAATACAGGATTAACAACCATAAGTGTTGAATCAACAACCATAAGTGTTGAATAAGAAAGGGGCTTGTAACCGGGAGGTCCCCGGTTCAAATCCCACCTCAGCCACTGACTCATTGTGTGACCCTGAGCAAGTCACTTAATCTCCTTGTGCTCCGTCTTTCGGGTGAGACGTAATTGTAAGTGACTTTGCAGCTGATGCACAGTTCACACACCCTAGTCTCTGTAAGTCGCCTTGGATAAAGGCATCTGCTAAATAAACAAATAATAATAATAATCAGTACAATTCATTCACTGTTTCGAATACACATGTGTAGTCTTCAATACAAATAACTACCAATTCACATTCACATCGGGTCGGGTCTTGTGGAGAGCCCAAAATACTGGCACCAAACATCCCAACTCCACAGAATATTTTTTCTGTGGTGACATGTGGTTCATGTCATGTATTTCCTGCAGTTGAGCTACTCTGCTGTGTCCAATACTGCAGTATACCATTTTTCATCTGGGTTGTTAGATGATCAGGGTTCAAATATACATGCTGATGTGTTGTAAAGTGGTAAGCAATGTTTTAAAAATCTATCTTATACCCCACTAAGGATGAAATCCCCTGTGAAGGGAATATAGTGGAGGCGGTCGTATGTATGTATGTATGTATGTATGTATGCATGTATGTAACACTTCAGCTGATTTCTCCATATAACACTAGGGGCTCTTCAATTGATTTTAACAGTTTTAGGCAGATATTTATACAGGGCATTCAAATCAATAAAGAACCTTCTCCTTGAAATGTTGTTGTTAGTTAAAAGAACAGACTAAAGAAACTGGCACTGTGAAAGGGGTTTGTTATAATAGAAAATCCCTTTTGAATGATTTTGGTGTTTTTTCAGTATTAAGATCTGATGCAGTTTAGAGCAACACCCCTAGATTTATTATCAATGGTTCTTCTGTTGTTTTTTGTGTTATTTTAGACTTCATTTTAGAATATCTCAGATATCTCAAAGACCCCACACTATCTAAAGACGCCCTTGTTCATTTTGATACCTAATGACTTTGTGTATTATAGTTCAAACTCATGCCAATGGTCCAGCTACAATCAGATTAGATGAGTTCTATTCAGTTCATCTAAACAGTGTTGGATATAAATACTGGTCAGTATTTTTAAGACACACTGACTCACACACTCTTTTAGAGATGCTGGTTTTGTCAAAGTTCTCGTAACGATTGTGACAACAAATTTATTTAGAAATGTCACCATTTAGATCAATGCACTATGAAAATATTGACTTCACTTCCTTCTTCACAAACATGTTGCCAAGGATAGCAGTTCTAAAAGTTATCTTTATGTCTAGATGGACCAGGTATTTTGTCCCTTTATCTTTGGGGAATTGAAAACAAGATGCAAGCAGGTTATTGTGATTACAGTCAGGGGTGAAGCACTTGTGCTATTTTTAAATATGTTTAATCAAAATCAAAACCAATTTGTTAAAAATCACTTTGAAAGTGTAGAACCCTCACCATGGTGATGAAATGGGTAACTTTGAGCAAAGGCACCAGGGTGCAGAAACTATTTATTTTTACAGTTGTATTTAAATATTGGCATATCCTAAAAAAACAACAATATCCAAGTAAAGAACCAGGATATTTTCAGCACAGTAAAATTGGGTACTTTTAATGTATACATAGAGGTAGACAGACACACAAATACACAGAGAAAGACTCTAGTGGTAAACCTGCTTCCCCTTCCTTTTGACTTCTCAGTGCAGGTTTTCTCTGTTCCTAATTTACCAAAAGTGAGACAAAATTACAAAGAGATTTGGAGGCTTTTAACTCTCAAGGCATTTCAGTCAGTTACGTTATACCATTCCTGGCAGTAATACCTGTTACAAATTCAGTAGGCTAGGCTTGATTCTTATCTGATCTCTCCACAGTTCTTATATTCCAAATGCTGTAAAATGATTTCAGGTACTAATTTAGTTAATGAAAGTTCTCAGTTTCTGTGCCTGATTCTCAGGATATCTGTTTCACTTCCAGGTTCATTTCATCTCTACAGTGTCCTCCGGGTCAGATTGCATTACCATCTGAAAGCATGTCAGTGAGTAGGGGAAGCAGCTGCTTGGTTAATGACAGGAAACAAGCCATTGAAAGGGGTTACATGACCAAGCAAGTGTAACAATAACTGAAATACCATATACCGCATGTTTCCTATAACATGTTTCTTTCAAAACTCGACATGCAAAACAGGTAAGATTTAAGGAATTATTTTGTTAGCTACAATTACCATAGGTCACATAAGAAAGCAGTCAGTACCATACTATTCTCCGAGTTATTGTTGGACTATTTGAGTGCTGGAATGTCTTAGCACACCAAAAAGACCCGAGGGTGGAATGTAGCTTATTATGAATTATTTACAAAATTCCCATCCTTAATATTAAAGTAATTGTAGTAAATGTTAAATGTTCTCTGCCATGCACATCAATTCAACATATAGGTCTCAGATGTGCAGTTTGAAAAGAAAAAAAAAAGGATTTCATTTTAAAACATGATATCTGGTACTACACAAATCTCTGTTTGCAAGCCATGTCTTTAGACTGTCTTGCACATCCTGGGTCATTTCCCGTGGAGGATGAAAATGTTCTCCACCCTGTCATTGGCGGTGTTTACATGCAAGTTTTAATCGCGCTACTATAGTGCATTCATGACGTGTCAGGCGCAAATGACTCATTATTGTGCTCGTTCCAAAAGTGCAAGGCAAAAAAAGTGTGTGACTTAAGTGTCATTAGACTTTGGTAAAGCACAGTAAAGTGCGCGCTAATTGGCCTAATTAGTCCCATTGCAACAAACTCCACAGTCGTGCAAAATACTTAACGATAGACTTTCATGAAATAACACGATACCTCCTCCACTTCCCCTATGTAAAAGAACGCTCTTCTCTGGGATACGGTCTTTCTGTCCTCCTCTGTAGCGTAAGTAAGATTTTCCTTATCCCAGTCTTACTAATACAAATCAGTTAAATATCCATCCATCCATTATTATCAATCCGCTTCTCCTGATGATGGTCGCGGCTAAATTATATATAAATTGCATATAGAGATGTTGATTTATACCATTATTTATTCATTTCAGTGTATTATGAACACTGCATGAGAACTACTAGATCGTTATGACCAGCATTATTATCATAATAATAATAATACTACAAATAAGGTAGTTTTTCCCCCGCAGGATGTTTCAAGCTTCCACCCCTCCTGACAGCAGCAACACCAGGTCCGCTGGACGGATGAGGAAACTCGTTCCTCCTCCACATTATTGCGGACCTGGGGGTTATGGATGAACTGGATCGACCTCGCCAAAGAAATGCCACCATTTACACCAGTATTACCAGTGCTCCGGTTGAACTTGGTATAAATAGAACGCTCCTGCAGGTACGAGATAAATTCAAGAAACTGAAATATCTGTACCTGCAGGAGAGAAAACGCCTGCAGTCCTGCGGTCAAAGCTCGAGGTCCCAATTTCGGAAATGCACCGGTTAATGGGTGACCGGCCAGTG